>NC_140175.1:109035043-109567543 GCF_963971535.1 Notolepis coatsorum
GGTATGGTTCCCGTGGAGCTTTCTCTCTGTGTTAAAGAGATGATTCGGCGAAAGTACTTCACTTTAGAGTATTTGAACAAAAAGATTGCATCATTCCCGTATCAGCACGCTGATAAAGTGGATAGACCTCACCCAATTCCCCAAACATTTGTTTCTCGAGGAACAATAGGAGGCAATGGGCATGAAAATGCCACTCTGCTCCGACTGCTTCCATTACTTGTAGGCAGTGTAGTACCAGTGGGTGATGCAGCATGGGCAGTTTTGATGGAGCTGAAAGAGGTGCTAGAGTTAGCATTGTGCCCATCATATACTGATGAAACCTTAGACTATTTTCAGTGCAAAATCAGTGATCATAGACAGGTACTATTAGAGGTTTTCCCTGCAGTTAAACTCCGTCCTAAACATCACTATGTGGAGCATTATCCCGCTCTAGTTAAGTGCTTTGGACCCCTGCTGCATGTTTGGACCATGCGATTTGAGGCCAAGCACCGCTTTTTCAAAAGAGTGGTGCATGACACTCAAAACTTCAAAAATATCTTGAAGACGATGGCAATCAGACACCAACACATGATGGCATATCATCTTGCTTCACCATCATATTTCAAGCCAAAAACCCAGGCATCCAGGGTTGACTCTGTTCTGGTTTCATCTCTACCAGCAGTAGCTCAGGTACACATTAGAGGACACACAGTTAGTGACACAATCTACCAGACATCAAAGGTAACCATTGATGGCACAGACTATGTCTGTGGAATGTTTCTCTCCGTCAGAGTCAGTGGTGGACTGTCTACATTTAGCCAAATAGAACAGATCTACCTTGTGAATAACGAGGTTTCTTTTCTGTGTCGAGACTATGACTCCTGGTATATAGAACATCTTAGGTCCTATGAGCTGTCAACCACACAACCACATCTGTCCATCTACCTACAGTCTGGTCTCAATGATACAGTCCCACTCTCAGCATACAAGATCGATGGTCTGCTGCTGCTGACTCCCAAGTGATTCATTCAAGTGAAACGGAACTGAGTCCAGCTAATGGTGAATAGTTATTTTATTAATCAATTATTGTGTCTTTATTCACTCGTTGTGTAATTGACCAGTTTATATTCTGTATAAGTTCATATTCTGTATATGTTAATAATGACGCTTTCTGTGTTGTGTTTATGATTACTCCTTAGGTCCTTGAGCTGCTGTCTGTCGACCGGACCACATCTGTCCACTGTCCATCTACCTGCAGTCTGGTCACAACGAAACAGTCCCACTCTCAGCATACAAGATCGATGGTCTGCTGCTGCTGCTGCTGACTCCCAAGCGATTCATTCAAGTTTCCATAGCACAATGGCAGCTGCCTCCCCACAACCCATGATCCTTCGTGTTGTTGAGCCAGACCGGGCTAGAAAATTAAAACTCAGTTCACGACCCGCCTCTGTTGATGCACTGATCACGATTATAAAAGAACAGTTGGAAATAGACCTTGACTTCAGTTTGCTGTATGAAGATCCAGACTTTGATGGGAAACTTACTTCCCTTGATGACATTACGGAATTGCCACAAAAAGCTGTTGTGCACATTTCACTTTCGCTCGACTCCAGCTCTCTCGCATCTACTGATATACTTTCAGATATGTCATCTCCAGAACGTCTAAGCAGATGGCCTCCAGGTCCTTTTCCAGTTCCTACATTTGCATTCGATGTTGAGCTGAAACTTAGAGACGGAAACAACGAATTTGAGAAGAACAAGAGACACCTTAAGTTGACAAGAGACCTAAAGCACGACATCTTAGAAAAGCTTGCATCTACAATGTATGCTTTCAAGGCTTATCCAAGTGATAAAGAGATAGCAGTGGCTTCTGCGGCTCTTGTCGCCAAACATCCCTGCTTGAAGGAAGCAGGATCTGAGACCGGCTGCAATGGATGGAAGAACAGCATCAAATTCAAGATGGGCAATTTCAGGAACAAGCTGAGACGGGCAGGATGTGAGGAGGTCACTGTAAATGCTGGAAAAAGAGGTAGAAGCAATCCTGATGGCGAACCTTCACATTCCAACATTAAAAGACCCAAGCGAGCAGAAGTAAACTTCCTACCCAACTATCCCCAAGGAGAGGATTCCTTGAGGCTTGAGCAGTTGAGGCAGACAATTGCTGAAGAAGTCAAGAAGACTGAGAAGAACCTGCCCCTCATTAGAAAGCTGATGCAGACCACATTTGCCCTGCGCCGACAGACCATAGTGAAGTCCAGCCCACCAGTGAAAGAGCTCATGGACCTCTGGCCTGCTCTCAAAATGGAGTCTGAGGTAATATAGATCAGCTCTCTCTTTCCTGTGTTAACATTTGGACATATCTGATTGGACTGTTTAAAATCCGCTTTGTTCAGTAAACATTTCCATATAATACAATTCTTTTTCTTCTTCTTAATCTTACATCTTAATAGGAAATCCATGATGTTCACACCAGGCGTACCACTGTTCTCCATGCCCTGCCTGTGTATCTGCATGAGGAAGTCGCTGGATTTTTCAAAACCTGCACAGTGAGTCCGAGTAAAAATAATTTACAGTACAACTGTATATTAAGTGAACAGTTAATCAAAATGCTAAGTATCAGTCTTCCTTCCTTCCAGGTCTCCCTTGTGAAAGAGATATTTGATCTCGACGGGACTAACCTGGTTAAATAAAAATAACCTTCTCACCAAAAAAATTGTTCTAACTAAAATATAAACAACTTACAAACACAACTCCATATACTTAGCGTTGTGCTGCACTTTGTAGAAACCATGGATTTATTTTGTGATTATTATGTCTCTTTCATTCCTTCAGGACATGTCTGATGAGCCAGAGCTTCAGGGTGTTGCAGTGGCCCTCCTTACTTTCATCAGTGACGACCATGACACAAGTCCAGTTCACTACCAGCCTGTGACAATCTCTGTTGTCATTGAAAGTCACATCATGATCAGCCTCCCCAGATTTGGTGATTCCTTCCTGGTAATGTTTGGACTAATCTATGCACTACACCTCAGCTACCCCAAGGGACTTACCAACACTTTTGAATTCATTCAGAAGATTTTACTAGGTCTAGAAGCTGGTAAACTGTCGCCCAGGTTGCAGACTCTCAAGAATGACTTGATGATGCAATAATTTTTTTTTCTTCTGATTTTTCAATGGATTTTCTCCCCGTCCCAATTAGTCGATGTGCCAATCCCCCCCCCCCCCCCCTCCCCTACCTGGTGCTGTATGCATGTTCTCCTACGAGTCGGTATAAGGGCGTCCCGAGTCGATCGCACGCTTCCCCCGAGACATGCGCCGACAGCCAGTGACGTATTTTCACTTGGCAGCGAGGGCTCTCATTGGTGAAGTGTAACGTGTGGGAGGGCACGCTATCTCCACCAAGTCCTGCCCCGCTTAGCAAGCGCCGAGACCTGACCTGTAGGCGTCGCTGTCCACAACGCCAGATTCCCACCCGCCAGCTTCCCCGCCCCCTAATACTGCCGAATTGTATTAGTGTGAACGGCCAGCCAAGCTGGTGACAACGCAGGGAGTTGGATTCGAACACGCGAATCCAGTGTCTCCAGTGTTGGTGACGAACGCAATCTCCGCTACGTCACCTGACCGCTCTTGCATTAAACTTTTGAAGGTATTATTTTGACATGACAAGGAAATTAATACCTCACCCCACATCCTTCTTTCAGATGAGTTTCTATTCCTTACTGTAATCAGTGATCATGACACAAGTCCAGTTCACTACCAGCCTGTGACAATCTCTATTGTCATTGAAAGTCATATCATGATCAGCTTCCCCAGATTTGGTGATTCCTTCCTGTAATGTTTGGACTAATCTATGCACTACCCCAAAGCACTTACCAACACCTCAAAAGTGTGTCTATAGAAACTCATCTGAAATGTCTTGTCATGTCAAAATAATACCTTCAAAAGTTGCTGTACTACTTTGCAGATGTTCAGCCAAATAGGTCCAAACTACTCAATGTACCTTGTTCTTTATTTTTTATGTAATATGTTTACATTTGAGAGTTTTACAGTTCGAATTTTCTTAACCGTCTATAGCTGGCATTATTGTAATTTCATCCAAGTAAGTTTTAGAGTTGAAAGAGTTTATCAGAATCTCAAAGGCAACATCCAAGTCCCAAACGTTTGTTTCTCGAGGAACAATAGGAGGCAATGGGCATAAATGCCACTCTGCTCTGACTGCTTCCATTGCTTGTAGGCAGTGGTAGAGTTAGTGTTCTCAGTACAGAGTACAAGGCGATATACCAGGAGCCATAAACGCAACACAGAAGCGTTGGAAATTAATACCTCACCCCACATCCTTCTTTCAGATGAGTTTCTATTCCTTACTGTAATCAGTGATCATGACACAAGTCCAGTTCACTACCAGCCTGTGACAATCTCTATTGTCATTGAAAGTCATATCATGATCAGCTTCCCCAGATTTGGTGATTCCTTCCTGTAATGTTTGGACTAATCTATGCACTACCCCAAAGCACTTACCAACACCTCAAAAGTGTGTCTATAGAAACTCATCTGAAATGTCTTGTCATGTCAAAATAATACCTTCAAAAGTTGCTGTACTACTTTGCAGATGTTCAGCCAAATAGGTCCAAACTACTCAATGTACCTTGTTCTTTATTTTTTATGTAATATGTTTACATTTGAGAGTTTTACAGTTCGAATTTTCTTAACCGTCTATAGCTGGCATTATTGTAATTTCATCCAAGTAAGTTTTAGAGTTGAAAGAGTTTATCAGAATCTCAAAGGCAACATCCAAGTCCCAAACGTTTGTTTCTCGAGGAACAATAGGAGGCAATGGGCATACATGCCACTCTGCTCTGACTGCTTCCATTGCTTGTAGGCAGTGGTAGAGTTAGTGTTCTCAGTACAGAGTACAAGGCGATATACCAGGAGCCATAAACGCAACACAGAAGCGTTGGAAATTAATACCTCACCCCACATCCTTCTTTCAGATGAGTTTCTATTCCTTACTGTAATCAGTGATCATGACACAAGTCCAGTTCACTACCAGCCTGTGACAATCTCTATTGTCATTGAAAGTCATATCATGATCAGCTTCCCCAGATTTGGTGATTCCTTCCTGTAATGTTTGGACTAATCTATGCACTACCCCAAAGCACTTACCAACACCTCAAAAGTGTGTCTATAGAAACTCATCTGAAATGTCTTGTCATGTCAAAATAATACCTTCAAAAGTTGCTGTACTACTTTGCAGATGTTCAGCCAATAGGTCCAAACTACTCAATGTACCTTGTTCTTTATTTTTTATGTAATATGTTTACATTTGAGAGTTTTACAGTTCGAATTTTCTTAACAGTCTATAGCTGGCATTATTGTAATTTCATCCAAGTAAGTTTTAGAGTTGAAAGAGTTTATCAGAATCTCAAAGGCAACATCCAAGTCCCAAACGTTTGTTTCTCGAGGAACAATAGGAGGCAATGGGCATAAATGCCACTCTGCTCTGACTGCTTCCATTGCTTGTAGGCAGTGGTAGAGTTAGTGTTCTCAGTACAGAGTACAAGGCGATATACCAGGAGCCATAAACGCAACACAGAAGCGTTGGAAATTAATACCTCACCCCACATCCTTCTTTCAGATGAGTTTCTATTCCTTACTGTAATCAGTGATCATGACACAAGTCCAGTTCACTACCAGCCTGTGACAATCTCTATTGTCATTGAAAGTCATATCATGATCAGCTTCCCCAGATTTGGTGATTCCTTCCTGTAATGTTTGGACTAATCTATGCACTACCCCAAAGCACTTACCAACACCTCAAAAGTGTGTCTATAGAAACTCATCTGAAATGTCTTGTCATGTCAAAATAATACCTTCAAAAGTTGCTGTACTACTTTGCAGATGTTCAGCCAATAGGTCCAAACTACTCAATGTACCTTGTTCTTTATTTTTTATGTAATATGTTTACATTTGAGAGTTTTACAGTTCGAATTTTCTTAACCGTCTATAGCTGGCATTATTGTAATTTCATCCAAGTAAGTTTTAGAGTTGAAAGAGTTTATCAGAATCTCAAAGGCAACATCCAAGTCCCAAACGTTTGTTTCTCGAGGAACAATAGGAGGCAATGGGCATAAATGCCACTCTGCTCTGACTGCTTCCATTGCTTGTAGGCAGTGGTAGAGTTAGTGTTCTCAGTACAGAGTACAAGGCGATATACCAGGAGCCATAAACGCAACACAGAAGCGTTATTATTAACATATACAGAATATGAACTTATACAGAATATGAACTGGTCAATTACACAACTAGAGTGAATAAAGACACAATAATTGATTAATAAAATAACTATTCACCATTAGCTGGACTCAGTTCCGTTTCACTTGAATGAATCGCTTGGGAGTCAGCAGCAGCAGACCATCGATCTTGTATGCTGAGAGTGGGACTGTATCCTTGAGACCTTGTAGGCAGTAGTATACTGCCCTGTCGAGGGCTAACCGCAGTAACTTGAAAAAAGTAAAAATTTAGTTATGAGTGAAATTGACCTTGTCAATAAATGTTTTATCTTGTGACCAAGTTTCAGATGTTAATGTCGCTCAGTTTTGGAGATATGGGGTTTTAAAAACTGCAGTAACTACAAAATCACACTCAAAACCCAGGCAGACCGCAGTAACTTCCAAACAGTGAAAAATGGCTTTAAAGTGTTTTGACTTGCCATCCAAAATGTGTTATAGGTAAATAGATGATAGTACCCAGATTTAACATGTATTAATGAAGTAATCTTTAGGCATACAAAAATATGACACAATTATTTTAATTAACCCCAAAAAAGCAGATATTGCACTCTGCTGCACGATTTCCTTAAATAATTATACAGGTAATGTACAGGCAAAGTGCAGTAACTTCAAATGCAATGTTGTTTTCCCTCCAGCTTTCATAACTTAACCTAGCCATTTTGAAAATGAAATTTAATACCTGAATATATTGGAATGATGATGATCCAAATAAAATGGCTAGGTGAAGTTATGAAAGCTGGAGGGAAAACAACATTGCATTTGAAGTTACTGCACTTTGCCTGTACATTACCTGTATAATTATTTAAGGAAATCGTGCAGCAGAGTGCAGTATCTGCTTTTTTGGGGTTAATTAAAATAACTACGTCATATTTTTGTATGCCTAAAGATTACTTCATTAATACATGTTAAATCTGGGTACTATCATCTATCTACCTATAACACATTTTGGATGGCAAGTCAAAAAACTTTAAAGCCATTTTTCTCAGTTTCACTGTTTGGAAGTTACTGCGGTCTGCCTTGACAGGGCAGTATAGTTAGTGTACTGTATAGTGTTCTTAGTACAGAGTACTGTAGTGTTCTAGTTATCATTCTGCAAACATAGCCTGCTCTAAATGACGGATGGTGCCTCTGACATTCTGACTAACTCTTTCAATGAAAACACCATCTTGTTCCATGATACATCATGGAGCAAATACATGCAGCTGCATTTCCATATGTAGGTATGTGCACTATTAACAGTATTGCCAGCTGTATAGCATGTAATGTGGATTGGTATTTTGGTTCCACATTGGCAGGACCCAATATACAGCACAACGTTTGTGAATTTTACATGTGCCAAGCGGATTGACAATTTTCCGATAATCTATACATTTTATTCTGTACTGTACATAGATACACTGTGTTATCCCAACGGTCACAATAGTTGCCGTCAACATGTTTGCTCATTCTATGACCACACTATACAAATTTGAGTAATTCAGCCAGGATGTAAACGGCTCTGGTCATGTGCACTGCACATATTGAGACCCTTTATTATTTCAATATTTGCTGGAAATACATTGATACATCATTCAGTAACATTTTCAGAGCCTTATAACAAACATTATTACACTATTGTGACCAGAGGGATTAAATGTGTAATATACATTACATTGTATGTACATGTTATAACATGCATGTATTTATTTTCTATATATATTTTCTATATATATATATATTAAATTTTAACATTGCCATAATGTTGGAGAGGGCAACACAATGTTTTTGTAAGATAAATAGATGTATACTCTTTGAATAGAAATAAATATAAAGAGTTTGAAGTTGTAACACAATGTTTTTGTAAGATAAATAGTTTCGATGAAGAACAAAACCTCCTAAATGCATACAAAAAAAGGGGAAAACTTCATATCTTCACTTTGCAAGGCACTAATACCTGGTCGGTATTGTTAACATATATAGTCCAAAAACAGTGTACGGTGTTTACAGTGTTATTGTACATTGCTAACATACAGATTATATATGTATACTCTTTTATACTCTTTGAATAGAAAAAAATAAAAGAGTTGTTTGAAGTTGATATAATGTGCTTGTGTAGTTATTTTTCTGTTAACTTTTTCACATGGATTTTAAAACTGAACCTTAAGTTATAGTAACTGCAAATATTTGAGTTGATTAACTTAGAAATTTGAGTTGATTAACTTAAAAGAAATGAGGCATGGGATGGCCTCAATGTCGTTGAGTTCTGTTAACTTAATCACATGGATTTAAGGTTGAACCTTAAGTCACAGTAACTGAACATTGATTGATTGATTGATTGAAAACTTTATTAACAGATTGCAGAATGGGTACAATACAGTACAGCTCAATACACACAATTGTTAAGGGGATGCAGACCAGAGAAAGACTTTCGTCTTGTTTACATCAGGGTCCCCCATTTTCAATTCATCAGGACATATATGACATACATGACATACAGATAGTCAGTACTGCTACATCTATACATTTATGACATACCAGATTTGCAAATACAGTACTGTTTGTGATACAGAAGGAGTCAAGAAAAGGGAGTATATACATTTGACGTAGAAACTGTACATTGGAGGAGGTTGGGTGGGGGGGGGTTGGGTACACTGGGATATTGACAACCATACTGGGTAATTTACATTGGAGGTGGTTGGGGGGGGGGGGCACACTGTATAAACAAGCAAAACTGTACATTGAGGGGGGGGGGGAGACTCTGTACAAACAAACAAAATTGTACATTGGACTATTGACAAAACCATACTAGGTAAATGACTGTACATTGGAGGGGGTTGGGTTAGGATATTTACAGGGGCCAGTGTTGAATTGCAGTCTCCCGTAGGTGTCTCTTGAGAGAGGTTTTGAAAGTGGGTAGTGATCCACATTCCTTTACAGCTTTGGGTAGGGCGTTCCACATTGATGTGGCATAATTGCGAAACGTGTTTAGTCCCTTATTTGAGCCGAATCTGGGTTTAACATGATTTGTGGAGCTCCCTCTGGTGTTGTGATCGTGGTATTCACTGACCTTTGGGAAGTATTTTGCCATGTACATGGGTACCTTGGTCGTGTAGTGTATCTTGTAGACCAGGCCCATTGCAAGTTGCTGTACTCTGTCATCTACTCTAAGCCATCCTAGGTTGTCAAAGTGGGCAGGGGTGAGGTGGGTTCTAGGAGTAAGGTCGCGCAACAGTAAGAAGCATTTTGTACAAAAGTATTCTGTACTTCTGTATGACAACTATTAAAGAAACTTGAAACTTGAAGCAGTAGTCTGACCAGTTTGTTTTGAGATGTTTGTAATTTTGTTTTTAGCGCCTTTGAGGTGCTTTGGTACCATGAGGTGCAAGCATAGTCGTAGTACCCCTGAATGAGTGCTCCTGCCAGAGTCTTCAGGGTATTCTTGTTTACCAGAGAGGAGATCCGGTACAAGAATCGAGTTCGTTGGTTGACTTTTTTTATTACATTGGATGCCATTTTGTCACAGGAGAGATTAGCCTCTAGGATGGAACCCAGGTAGGTAATTTCATCTTTCCTTGTGACAATATTGTCACCCACTGTAACTGAGAAGCCGTCGGTCTTGCTGAGTTTGTTATTTGAACCGAAGAGAATGGACTCTGTTTTGCCCATGTGTAATGATAGTTTGTTATCAGCGAGCCATATGCAGATTCTGCCCAGTTCCATATTTGAGTTGCCTCCACTTGAGAACCTTAAGTCACAGTAACTGAACATATTTGAACTGCCTTAACTGAGAACTGTAAGTCACAGTAACTGAACATATTTGAGTTGACACCACTTGAGAACCTTAAGTCACAGTAACTGAATATATTTGCATTGCCTTAACTGAGAACTGTAAGTCACAGTAACTGAACATATTTGAGTTGACACCACTTTAGAACCTTAAGTCACAGTAACTGAACATATTTGAACTGCCTTAACTGAGAACTGTAAGTCACAGTAACTGAACATATTTGAGTTGACACCACTTGAGAACCTTAAGTCACAGTAACTGAACATATTTGAACTGCCTTAACTGAGAACTGTAAGTCACAGTAACTGAACATATTTGAGTTGACACCACTTGAGAACCTTAAGTCACAGTAACTGAATATATTTGCATTGCCTTAACTGAGAACTGTAAGTCACAGTAACTGAACATATTTGAGTTGACACCACTTGAGAACCTTAAGTCACAGTAACTGAACATATTTGAACTGCCTTAACTGAGAACTGTAAGTCACAGTAACTGAACATATTTGAGTTGACACCACTTGAGAACCTTAAGTCACAGTAACTGAATATATTTGAATTGCCTTAACTGAGAACTGTAAGTCACAGTAACTGAACATATTTGAGTTGACACCACTTGAGAACCTTAAGTCACAGTAACTGAATATATTTGAATTGCCTTAAAGGATAACTCCACTATTTTGGGAAATTAGCTTATTTAACATCTTCCCTGGAGTTAGACAAGAAGATGCATACCTTTTTTGTCTCTGTGCGTGCATTTTAGCTTTGGGAATAGATGCTCCGTTAGCATAGCTTAGCTTCATCACTGGAAGTGAGGCAGGACAGTAGCCTTACAGTGCCTTACAGTGTATTGCAAGGTCTGACATTGACCAAACTTGATATGCATGACCTTGGTGGGCTCTAGGTCAACTCCTGAAAAGGGGGTCAATGTCAGACCTTGCAATCAAAAGTTAGGGGCGCACTGAAATTATGGCAAGGGTTATTAGCCCCCTAACTTTTGATTGCAAAGTCTGACATTGACCCCCTTTTCAGGAGTTGACCTAGAGCCCACCAAGGTCATGCATATCAAGTTTGGTCAATGTCAGACCTTGCAATACACTGTAAGGCACTGTAAGGCTACTGTCCTGCCTCACTTCCAGTGATGAAGCTAAGCTATGCTAACGGAGCATCTATTCCCAAAGCTAAAATGCACGCACAGAGACAAAAAAGGTATGCATCTTCTTGTCTAACTCCAGGGAAGATGTTAAATAAGCTAATTTCCCAAAATAGTGGAGTTATCCTTTAACTGAGAACTGTAAGTCACAGTAACTGAACATATTTGAGTTGACTCCACTTGAGAACTGTAAGTCAGAGTAACTGACCATATTTGATTTGACTTAACTGAGAACCTTAAGTGACAGTAACAGACCATATTTGAGTTGCCTTAACTGAGAATTGTAAGTCTTAGCCAACTGAAAACATTTGAGTTTATCAATTTAAAAAAATTGAGGCCATGTATGGCCTAAATTTTTTTAAGTTCTGGAAACGTATTCGGGTTTACAGTGTACAAATAGTAGCTCCAGTTCTGCAGACCCCTCTCTGATTGGTTGAGCTCCATTACTGCAGCCCCCTCTCTGATTGGTTGAGCGAAGCCCCTCTCTGATTGGTTGAGCGTGCGCATGCGCATGAGCCGCGACAAGCTCCTCCAGAAACTCCGGAGGAAACTCTGTTAAGCTCCAGAGAGAGAGGCTGAAAACCCACAGTTCTTGCCCGACGGATGGGAGCGAATCCCGGATCAGAGGTTTCTGATGACTACCCCCAAAACATGGAGGTCACGAACGCAATTTATACGCATGGAAGTATTGATTACGCCATAACGAATCATTAAAAAAATATACCGTTAACTGGAATATGTTGTGTGTGCCTTTCTGAATATGATTTGGGAGGGTTATAATAGAAGAAAGACAGTGTAAACAATATAACATTATGTGAATAAACCGCGAAATAATAACTAATTCCTTGGTCAATAGAAGTCTCTGTGATACTTTCTGAATATGATTTGGGAGGGTTATAATAGAAGAAAGACAGTGTAAACAATATAACGTTATGTGAATAAACCGCGAAATAATAACTAATTCCTTGGTCAATAGAAGTCTCTGTGATACTTTCTGAATATGATTTGGGAGGGTTATAATAGAAGAAGTGTAAAGTTGTAAACAATATAACGTTACGTGAATAAACCGCGAAATAACCGCGAAATAACAT
Organism: Notolepis coatsorum; assembly: GCF_963971535.1. Classification (NCBI taxonomy): domain Eukaryota; kingdom Metazoa; phylum Chordata; class Actinopteri; order Aulopiformes; family Paralepididae; genus Notolepis; species Notolepis coatsorum. The sequence goes on from NC_140175.1 coordinate 109,047,322, forward strand.
AACATGTTATAAAACATTACAATGTACAGTTTCTGACAGCTGGCTGTGTTGTGAAATGTGCATAACGTTATGAATAAACCGTGAAGTCATGCGAAATAACGTTATAAACGCGAATCTGGTAGTACATTTATTTTTATCTTCTTGAGATGATCATTACATCCGCCTTTTACCGCATGACGAGCTAAACCAATCAGAGAGGGGCTTCGCTCAACCAATCAAAGAGGGGGCTGCAGAAATGGAGCTCAACCAATCAGAGAGGGGTCTGCAGAACTGGAGCTACTATTTGTATAGACGCGACCGGCGTAGAGCATCAGGAAGGAATAGAGTTTTAATTTCACATTTAGAAATGTCTCAAATAGAACAGATGGAGGCTCTTGTTAAAGAGCGACTAAAACAGCTGTTGAGGATATCATTCTAATATGATTAACGTTTATTAGGAGAAGGATTCCCGGTCAAAATGGCAGAGCGAGCGTCAACACAAGCTGCTGGATATCCTTCTGAAAGCCAAGATATAAAGTTACAAAGAGCAGGTTTGTGTTTTCATAATGTTTTGCAGATGATTTGACAGGTTATGTCTGAACGAAGCAGGTAACGCACAGCACCGTTCAATATCACAAACTAGCAGCGGGTGTTTTACTCACTATGTATCCTTTCTCCAAATATCAATAAAATAGGTTTGATTGATTGATTTGATATTAACAGATTGCAGAATGGGTACAATACAGTACGGCTCAATACACACAATTGTTAAGGGGATGCAGACCAGAGAAAGACTTTCGTCTTGTTTACATCAGGGTCCCCCATTTTCAACTCATCATAACATACATGACATACAGATAAACAGTATACTGTTACATCCAGACATTTATGACATACCAGATCTACAATTATACAGTACTGTTTATGATACAAAAATAGTCTAAAAAGAGAGTACATACATACATTTGAGGGGGAAGAAACTACATTGGAGGAGGTTGGGTATGGGGGTGGGGAACTGTACATTGGAGGTGGTTGGGGGGTGGGGGGGGGGCTGTACATTGGAGGTGGTTGGGGGGGGGGACTGTACATTGGAGGAGGTTGGGTATCTGGGGTGGGGGGTAGAAACTGTACATTGGAGGTGGGGGGGGGGGGACTGTACATTGGAGGTGGGGGGGGGACACTGTACATTGGAGGGGGCGGGGGGGAAACTGTACATTGGAGGAGGTTGGGTGTGGGGGGGGAACTGTACATTGGAGGGTTTACTGGATACATTAGAACTGTAGTGAAACACTAATCAAAACCCCATGTTTCTACCATGTACGCTTATAAAGTTATAAAGGGAATCTATGTGGAGCATTTGTGATAGCTTTACCATCAATAATGGTCGTGATAGTCACTGATGTAGGCTAGTTGGTGCATAGTATGAGTTGAGAGAAATACTGCACTTCAGCGTGTGGCGTCGGACTAGCAAAGATAATTCTTTTACAGTTTTCCTGTTCTTCAATTCTCTGTCCTTCCCTCCAGACCCCCCACAGCTCTCTGTCTGTAAAGAGGAGGTTCCCCCTGAGCAGCAGGAGAGGAGCCTCAGTCTGGACCAGGAGGACCCACAGCCCTCACAGATTAAAGAGGAACAGGAGGAAACCTGGAGCAGTCAGGAGGCAGAGCAGCTTCAAGGCCTGGAGGAGGCTGATACCAAAGACTCCATATTCACTATAAGCTGTGTGAGAAGCCTCCATGATCAACAGCAGGGTCAGTCCCCACATCTTAACCAGACTGTAGACCAGTGGAGGCTGCTGACCAAATTTTTTGGTGAAGCACAAATTATTATATTATATTATATATTAAATTATATTTTTAAAACATCCCCCACTGTGTGTCAGTGGTCAGTGGACACAGATGAAAACATATTAACATTAGGTGACAGCGCACCTGACCAGATGAAATCATATTAGGTGACAGCGCACCTGACCAGATGAAATCATATTAGGTGACAGCGCACCTGATCAGATCAAAACATTTTAGGTGACAGCACACCTGATCAGATCAAAACATTTTAGGTGACAGCGCACCTGACCAGATCAAAACATATTAGGTGAAGGTGACAAGGAAGCCACAGACTCATACCCCCCCGACACTCAATTAACCGCCTCGGACAGTCCTTCATACCAGTGGCCATCAGGCTCCACAACAGTGGGCAGCAACTGCTGCCAGACATCGACCTGGGACTTATAGGAACCCAAGGAGGACAACTTACACTACCTTAGGCATACTGCACCTTATGTGGATACTGTGATACTGTGAATAATGAATAATGTATATTTCAGTTAGTTAGATAGTAAATTATAACACTACCTTATGCATACTGCACCTTATGTGACACTGTGAAAATATATTTCAGTTAGTTAGATAGTAAATTATATTGACCTATTTGTTTACACTGCTTGTGTTGTTTTCACTACCTGTACCCCCCCCCTTCCCCCATGCTGCTATGATGCCTGAATTTCCCCAAGGGGATCAATAAAGGAATATCTTATCTTATCTTAAAAGGAAAGATGAAATTCCCTACCTGGGTTCCATCCTATAGAGGCAAATCATTCCTGTGACAAAATGGGATCCAATGTAATAAAACTAAGTCAACCAACGAACTAGATTCCTGTACCGGATCTCCTCTCTGGTAAACAAGAATACCTTGAAGACTCTAACAGGAGCACTCATTCAAGGGTACTACGACTATGCTTGCACCTCATGGTACCAAAGCACCTCAAAGGCACTAAAAACAAGATTACAAACATCACAAAACAAACTGGTCAGACTACTGCTTGACCTTACTCCTAAAACCCACCCCACCCCTGCCCACTTTGACAACCTAGGATGGCTTAGAGTAGACGACAGAGTACAGCAACTTGCAATGGGCCTGGTCTACAAGATACACTACACCACCAAGATACCCATGTGCATGTCGAAATACTTCCCAAAGGTCAGTGAATACCACGACCACAACACCAGAGGGAGTTCCACAAATCATGTTCAACCCAGATAAAATAATTTAAAAAGTAAAAAAATAAAATTTAATAAAAAAAAATAGTCATAACTTAGAAATGAGATTGCATAGGTCTATGAATCGATATCGCAATTCTGTTTTGATTAATTGCCCAGCCCTACAGTGTGTACAGTAAGTTAGCTTGGTGATTATCATTGTGATGTAGGCTAAGCTGGCTAGCTACTGTTAGCATACAAGCTTTTACAAACACTAGCCTACTTACTTTTTCATCCACAACGTTTTTTCTGATCCAGATGCATAAGTCCACTTCTTCATGTTGCTCAGTTGCTGGTTTATACTTCGGTCCTAATGTTGGCGCAAAGTTTAATTTAGCCTGACTTTACTTGTTATAGCTGTACAGCTTACTTCTACTAAACAACAACTAAACTACTTCCTTGCTCTTTCAAACAGTCAAAATGGGTCCATCTGCAGGGTCGGAGGTTAGGTTTAGCTCTGGCCAATCTCAAGTTTCTCAAGTTTCTTTATTAGTTGTCATACAGAAGTACAGAATACTTTTATACAAAATGCTTATTTCTGTTACATTTTGTATAAAAGTATTCTGTACTTCTGTATGACAACTAATAAAGAAACTTGAGAAACTTGAGATTGGCCAGAGCTAAACCTAACCTGCAGATGGACCCGTTTTGACTTTGCAATGCAGCAATCTCTGATTGGATTTGCAAGGCTGCCAATCATATTCAACCTCCATGTACTGTATTGGATGGCAAGGGCTGTCAATCATTCAATCCTCAATTCAATGGCAAGAGTTTAACTGCACAGACCGTGCTTAGACGAAGTTAATAGCCTATTTCGATTGGCTGTTATTTATTATTTATATAACATTGGGTCACACCTGTGAAGTTTTCTTCACGAATAATTACTGCAGTCATTACTGCAGTGCAGGCCTGCTCAGAGCTGTCAATTTTGGCCATTTTTTAAAAAGAAAAAATTCACTGGCATTTTTTTTACAGAGGAAAACTTTTATAATAAAAAAATATAAAATAATAATAATTAAAAAAATAATTTCTTTATATATATATAAATAAAATAAATGTATATATATATGTAAATTAATAATAATTATGAATTATGAGTGAATTTGTGTTTCACGTGTTGTCATAGAGAAACCTCCACTGCTGTAGACAACCACAAATATGAATGTTTATTAAAGGCTAGGCACATTTTATTCTGATTCAAAATTATGTGTGGGTAGTAGTTGTTTATTGCTGGGTTTGAGTAGGAGCTAGTAATTAGGTCTGAATTTGAAGTAAAACACAAGATACTTGTGCCCTAAAGATAAGGATAAGCACTCAATGAAGAAACCCAATCCCGGTGCCAAACATCTATGCTACATATATATATATGTGTGTGTGAGGGGGGGTATGATTAGGGTTGGTTACCGAACAAGGTGCTTACAGTATAAGGGTACCGATTCACGTTAGATCAATCAATGCCACATTTCATGCGGCATGCTCCAGGGTCCATTTCATGTATGCACGAGGAGACATAATAATGATAATCTAGCGTTGATTTCAGCAAGATTCGATAATCAGGTGAGAAATGACAATGTGATAACTGGATTCCACTAAAACGCTATTTTCACGTCTTTTTCCTGGAATTACTCAGAAGCACCCAAACTATATTCATATTCAAAACGGTATAAAACGGAAATGTATGGATGAAAAAATTATCTGTTTTTTGCACGTTGACTGGAAGCAACTCACTGACAATCAACAGTGTTATTAGCAGTGTTGCAATGCTCATATCAACACTGGTTGCACGCACGCTAATGACGCCACGTGCACGCGCACTCCCAAGCGTGTGCTCCCGCGCATGCGCATAAATGTTCCCTCGCATAAGGACAGACTAAAAACAGTGCCTAATTGCCTCTACGAATGGAATGTAACACCTGACGACCGGCGCTATTGATATGCAAAGTAGCCAGGTGGGTACTGCGAGTTGGCGCATCAGTCGAGTGCAGCGCATTCCTGTGTGCACATCCGTGCGTGTGCGTGCACACGCTTCTGCTCACAAAACTTTGGTTGCACGGAGTGCAACCTCGTCCCATGAGCAACGCATCACTGGTTATTAGACCCATAGCTATAATATAAAATATAGGTTTAGCTCTACAAACAAGGTGAGCGTTTACATGGGGTTATTACATGGCGTTTTAACATTCGCCAAAATGCTTGATTGTGATTGGTCATTGTGATTACTAGCAATTGTTGTAAAGTATGAATTCAAATAATTTGCCACTGCAACCTTGTCAGAAATAACTTTGCCATTGATGTTTAAACACTGTAGTTGGGTGGTCAGCCCAATATAATAAAATATTAAAAGAATTATAATTGTGCTTTGGGCACCAGACAGGCTAAGCCTGTCAACAAGTGAAATAAGCTAAATAAAGCTTACTGTCCAATACACGTTAACTCTAGCAACCTCCACCTCAAAAGATGTGCTTGTGATAAGGGTTTGAATAAGAGGCGGGCAAACAGTAGTTAGTGAAATTATATATTGTATTCGATAATACACAAAAACAAGTGCAAACCAGATACATAGAACATAAGTGCAAAATGGCAATAAGTAAAACAATACCAACAGTCCAAATTGTGTGTGCTCAGTGAGTGTCTGTGTGGGGGGGTAGCAGGCTGGGGTAGGCTGAAGTGGTGGCGGAGGAGAGCGTGGAGATTTGTAGGGGCAAGCTGGGAGAACAGGGACACTGGAGATCTTGAGTAATTTAAAACAAGGTGCTCAAGTCTGGGATAGTTGGGGGTTTGAAGAGACAGTTCAGTGAATAAGTGAACTTGCCAGCACTGGTGTCCTCTCTTTACAGGTGATACAAAGATCTCTGATCGGCCATGTTGTGTGCCACACATGAGTCCGTCACCATTTCCTCCAAATCGACTTGCTCTTTGCCTTCTTAACTTGCGTTTTCGTCTCCGTATTTCCCTTGCTCTCACTTCACTCCTCTCTCTTGCTCTGCTTCCTTGCTCTGCTCCACCTTCCTGAGTTTTTTTTGTTGTCTCTATTTGCCATGATCTTGGCACTAAAGAAAGATTTCTTGGGTGACATAACCATCCTTTTTATTTAATTTCTAACCTTCTTGTAATGCTCAAAACTGGTCTCATCCATTGTTTTCCTGAACTCCATAAATAATGAATTATTCACCTTGATAGATTTAAGAATTTCATCATTTATCCATGGCTCTGTTCTATGTTTTATGTTCTATGTATGTCAGAAACCAGAATTAGGTCAATAACAGTTTGCGTAGTGGAACAGACCCTAGTGGGCTCCTGAATAAGCTGTCAAACATTCGACAAAAATTCATGAATGATTCTAACCGGAATTGTCCTTCCTTAACATGTCCGTATTAAAATCTCCCATGACAATAACTTCTGATTCCATAAAGTCATGACATTTGGTACATACCTCCTCAATCAATTCATACAATTTTGCTTCATTGTCAGTCATACCTGCCTGACTGTCTGAAAGTGTGGCTTACCACAGAGTGAAGTGGAATGTTGAGTTTTTACAGGTACTATCACTATCACTATTACTATCTCTCACTCGCCATCATTATCACTATCACTCACTCACTCACTATCATTATAACTCACTATCACTATCATTAACCTCTATCACTATCACTCACTATCAGTATCATTCATTATCATTATCACTATTAATATCATTATCACTCACTATCACTCACTATCACTATCACTCACTATCAGTATCACTCTATCACTCAATCACTATCATTATCACTCTATCACTCACTCACTCACTATCATTATCACTCTATCACTCACTCACTATCACTATCACTCACTCACTATCATTATCACTCTATCACTCACTCACTATCATTATCACTCTATCACTCACTCACTCACTATCATTATCACTCAATCACTCACTATCACTCACTCACTATCATTATCACTCTATCACTCACTATCACTATCAATCACTCACTATCATTATCACTCAATCACTCACTATCACTCTCACTCACTCACTATCATTATCACTCTATCACTCACTCACTATCACTATCACTCACTATCATTATAACTCTATCACTCACTCACTATCATTATCACTCTATCACTCACTCACTATCACTATCAATCACTCACTATCACTCTCACTCACTCACTATCATTATCACTCTATCACTCACTCACTCACTATCATTATCACTCAATCACTCACTATCAATCACTCTCACTCACTCACTATCATTATCACTCTATCAATCACTCACTATCACTCACTCAAATAAAAAGGAATTGGGTAATGCAGTGACACTCCTCTCCACTCCCATGTTATATGTGATGCTGCATAAAGGAGACACAGAGCTTGAAGCTGGGTAAAGAAGACACAGAGCTTGAAGCTGGGTAAAGAAGACACAGAGCTTGAAGCTGGGTAAAGAAGACACACAGAGCTTGAAGCTGGGTAAAGAAGACACAGAGAGCTTGAAGCTGGGTAAAGAAGACACAGAGCTTGAAGCTGGGTAAAGAAGACACAGAGCTTGAAGCTGGGTAAAGAAGACACAGAGCTTGAAGCTGGGTAAAGAAGACACAGAGCTTGAAGCTGGGTAAAGAAGACACAGAGCATGAAGCTGGGTAAAGAAGACACAGAGCTTGAAGCTGGGTAAAGAAGACACAGAGCTTGAAGCTGGGTAAAGAAGACACAGAGCTTGAAGCTGGGTAAAGAAGACACAGAGCTTGAAGCTGGGTAAAGAAGACAGAGCTTGAAGCTGGGTAAAGAAGACACAGAGCTTGAAGCTGGGTAAAGAAGACACAGAGCGTGAAGCTGGGTAAAGAAGACACAGAGCTTGAAGCTGGGTAAAGAAGACACAGAGCTTGAAGCTGGGTAAAGAAGACACAGAGCTTGAAGCTGGGTAAAGAAGACACACAGAGCTTGAAGCTGGGTAAAGAAGACACAGAGCTTGAAGCTGGGTAAAGAAGACAGAGCTTGAAGCTGGGTAAAGAAGACACAGAGCTTGAAGCTGGGTAAAGAAGACACAGAGCTTGAAGCTGGGTAAAGAAGACACACAGAGCTTGAAGCTGGGTAAAGAAGACACAGAGCTTGAAGCTGGGTAAAGAAGACACACAGAGCTTGAAGCTGGGTAAAGAAGACACAGAGAGCGTGAAGCTGGGTAAAGAAGACACAGAGAGCTTGAAGCTGGGTAAAGAAGACAGAGCTTGAAGCTGGGTAAAGAAGACACAGAGCTTGAAGCTGGGTAAAGAAGAAGATACAGAGGCGTGATCTAATTTCTATAACACACTCTGTCGTGTGATGTAATGCTTTTATACAATGGCCGAATTCATCCAACATTATTGCTATACAATAAACACACATTAATTGAAGATTTATTGACAAAACCATCCGCAGAAAAAGTAGTAAAAAAAAAAGAGAAGAGAAGTTGCCTCTGTGTGGAAGCAGCTTGGAGGTGCGCTGTTTCAAGGCAAGAATGCAGTGAGCGTGGGTTATTGGTTTGATTGATTGCAAATTGTATTAATGTCCGCCTTGTTTCGAACTGGTTAAGAACTTCATTCTTAGATGCTTCTATAGAAAGTAGGTTAAAAAAAAAACTACTTTCTATAGAAGCAGCTGGGAGGTGCGCTGTATTAAGTGAGCGTGGGTTATTGAATTGATTGATTGAAATTTTTATTAATGTCTGCCTTGTTTCAAACTGGTTAGGCTTAGGCCCTCTTTCGAAGTCGGTTATGCTTAGAGTTTATCTTTAGAGCAGGGCGATAGACCACCAGCCCTGATTCCAAACTCTAAGCATAACCGACTTCGAAAGAGGGCGACTTCGAAAGAGGACCTAAGCCTAACCAGTTTGAAACAAGGCGGACATTAATAAAATGTTCAATCAATCAATTCAATAACCCACGCTCACTTAAAACAGCGCACCTCCCAGCTGCTTCTATAGAAAGTAGGTTCAAAAAATATATATTGCCTCCTATAGGGAGGCAACTTCTCTTTCTTTCTTTTTTGAACCTACTTTCTATAGAAGCATCTAAGAATGAAGTTCTTAACAGTTCTTAACCAGTTCGAAACAATAATAAAATAATAAAATGTTCAATCAATCAATCAATCAATCAATCCAATAACCCACGCTCACTTACAACAGCGCACCTCGCGTGAGCGTGTTTTATTGGTTTGATTGATTGATTGCTTGAAAATCTTATTCACAGTGAAATGAGTGTCCTTTTGACGAATGGCATCTAACGACAGACTTCCCGCGATTTATATTTTGTTCCACAATATATAAAATAACCACGTCTAACTTGACTGTTTCAGCCAATCAGAATCAAGAAATTTGCATGCCATTGTATAAACTGGCTCGATTGGCAGAGTCAGCAGGAGGGAAGCCGGTGGGTGGGTCTGGGTCGTTGTGGACAGCGACTCCTACAGTTCGGTCGGGGCGCCTGCACAGCGAGGGAAGGATCTGGGAGAGGTAGTGTGACCTTCCACATGTTACACTCTCTCAGTGAGAGTCCGCTGCCAGGTGAAAAGTTCAAGTTCAAGTTTCTTTATTAGTTGTCATACAGAAGTACAGAATACTTTTATACAAAATGCTTCTTTCTGTTACGCTCCAGAGACTGTGCTAGACAAAATAGATAAGTATAAAATAAGTATAGCAAGTATAAAATAGAAGTCAAGTACGTGGACAAAAGTGTTCAGTATATACATATGTACAATGCAGAGTAGAAGTAACTGAGTTACAATACAATATGCTATACAGTGCAAAGCAGAAATGGGATGAGGTACAATTTAGGTACAATTTACAGTAAGGTGTAATGAGGTATGGGTTGTAGTGCAAATTATTTACCAATAAATATAAAGTGTGTTTAGGTGTTCTAAAGTGGGTGCTGCAGTGAATTGTTTGTTTAAAGTGAGTGTGTGCGTGTGGATGCGTGTGCTGTGCGTGCATTTGATGGTTGTTACATAGTGTTATTGTCATTTAGCATTCTGATGGCCTGAGGATAGAAGCTCCTTCTGAGTCTCTCTGTGCTTGCCATGAGACTCCGGTATCGCTTGCCTGACCACAGCAGTTCAAAGAGGCAGTTGTTTGGGTGGCTGGAGTCTTTGATTATTCTCTTCGCCTTGCCCATGCACCGCTTGTTGTAAATGCCTTGGAGAGTGGGAAGGCCCCCTCCAATTGTGCGCTCGGCTGAACGGGCCACTCTCTGTAGTCTGCTACAGTCTTGTGCGGTGCTATTCCCAAACCAGGAGGTGATATTGCCAGTCAGGATGCTCTCTATTGTGCATGAGTAGAAGTTCTTGAGGATCTTCTGACTCACGTTGAACTCCCACTTTGAATGCCACACCCGAGATTTCTCAGGTTTACCCCCTGCGGGTTGAATGCCCACGCCCGAGAATATTCGTTTTATTCGTTTTTTTTATTTTTATTAGCGATCTGAAATCATATTGCATCAAGCGACTCTACCGTTGGAGATCCAGCCACCCCAGGCGCTCAGATGTGGAAAAAAGCACCCCCTATCGTCTCCCAGATGGTAATTCACCCTTTTGGATTGAACTCAATGAAAATGGATGGGGGAAAAAAACCTGCACTCCACATTTTACTTCTCACTCATGCAGCCGGGGTCTACCAGCTTCAGGCTGGACTCTCGGAGCCCGCAGAGAATATGTGTTTTACTGTATACACGGTGGTACACTAAAAGGAGCGATTTCCATCTGATCTCAGGTAAGGAATCTATGTTATCAGTCTAAGGATGATCAGACCCGTTTTCACGGATATAAGCGTTTATGTGATTATGTGATTTCACTGTTTGACTGTGCACACCGTCAGGAAATAGGAGAAGCGATTTTCAACGCGCGCCACGAGCATGCATAAGTACACATATACTATTGATAATCTACCGTTTATTTTAAAACTATTCATAAATAGGCCGAAAATGACAACGTTCTAGAATATACCAGGAAAAGGCGATTATCAGGGAATCTCTTATTTTTTCAGTGAAACAGAGTGCTTTTCAGAATGGTAGGAAACGGAAATGAACCGATAAAAAAACAATCTGCCATGACAATGTTGACTGGAAAATGAGTCTTTGATAAGCGACGGGCAGATTAGACACATAGCCATAATTTAAAACATAGATTAGGCGATATTAATGCTAACATTGAAGTGGATCTGGGCATTCAAGGGACTAATAATGAATTAAGCTGTGGCAGTGAAAGTGTTAAGCGCCTAAGGAAGTAGAGGCGTTGTCGTGCCTTCTTGATAACACTGTCAATGTGTGTGGTCCATGTCAAATCCTCGGATATGTGGACTCCGAGGTACTTAAAACTGTTCACTCTCTCAACCGGTGCCCCGTCGATGCTGAGGGGGCTGTAGTCCCTGACCCCCGACCTCCTAAAGTCCACAATCATCTCCTTTGTTTTGCTGACGTTCAGGGAGAGGCGTTCAAAAGAAGTGGTGGGCTGGCTACACATGTGTCAGAAGAAGCATGTGATAGTCTCCGCCCTCCCAGACCGACGGTAGGGGGTAGAGTGCGCAATGACCAGGAAGGGGATTGGGAATTGGCATAACGACTAACATTGGGAGGGGAGAAAAGGGGGGGAAATATAATTTAAAAAAATAATAATTTTGCTTTCTCAGTTATAGTAGACAGCAGCAGCAGATAGCGTGGCCGAGCGGTCTAAGGCGCTGGATTAAGGCTCCAGTCTCTTCGGGGGCGTGCTTTCGAATCCCACCGCTGTCAAGGGAGTTTTTCCTGACACAGACCAAGAAGTGAGACGGCCCTGGAGAAATATGCAAACCTGAGAGCTCCACAATGAACACAGTGATGTGAAATAGGACTCTCAGTTGATTGACATACAACTTTGCAATCATTTAGGTCTACTGAGGAGTACAATCTGGAGGAAAATGACATAGCATAGGAGGAGAGATTTAGGATTCAACTTCGCTTTCTCAGTTATAGCAGACAGCAGCAGATAGCGCTTGGCATTGCACTTTGTTTAAATTATTTATTTTGATCTGATGTGTGGGTTGAAGTTAAGTGGGGGCAGGGGAGAAGTTGCTATTGCTGGCCACACGTTAGACCCAATTCTACCTTTAAGGTGAGAATGAGAGGAACACTATGTTTAGTGGTGAGAATGAGAGGAACACTATGATCAGTGATGAGAATGAGAGGAACACTATGATCACTGGTGAGAATGAGATAAATAATATGATCAGTGATGAGAATGAGAGGAATAATAAGGCCAGTGATGAGAAAGAGATACATAATATGATCAGTGGTCAGAATGAGAGGAATAGTGCATCCCATCTCACATTTTGTCTGGTGATTTCCTGCACACACTTTCATTTCAGATGTACAACCAGCCAGATGCGCTCGTTTTTTTTTATAGAATATAATCATATTGTGCTGCTTTGCGCCCGCAGCTGGGGTGAAGGGATGGACAGGATGCCACTCAGTTGTCAAAAGCTTAAAAAAATTCTCCAACAGGTTACAAACCTTGAAACAAAACACACATTCAGTCAATAACCACCACAACACTACTATCATTCTGAAAACAAATGGCTTACTCTCACATCCACTCACCAGTTCCCCCTCGTATCCCTTCTCTGGCTGCTGTCAAATTCCCCGCAACTTCCTGTTTACAACTTTCACTGACACCACGTGACGTATCTCGGCCAATTACAGCCCACTCCCCGCTAAGTCCCCGGATCACACGTGAATTATAAATACATCTCCATTCACAAAAACGCACAGCATAAAGCGCCTCCATACATCCGAAATGAAAACATAATTATAATCATAGCTCAACTACCACTAATTCACATTCACAAACGCACAGCATAAAAAACAACACTTAACATTAACTTATTTACAACACACAGAACTAAAGTGCACCTAAACTCCACCACCCCATAGAAAGCTAAACAAGTACAATGGTTATGCGATTTAAATGCGATTAATTAATTACAAATCCTGTAATTAGGGCGGTTAGGTGGCCGAGCGGAGATTGCGTTCGTCACCAACCTGGGAGCTGTGAGCTGGATTCGCCTGTTCGAATCCAGCTCACAGCTCCGGGGTTGTCACCAGCTTGGCTGGCCGTTCACACTAATACAATTGGCTGTATTAGAGGGTGGGAGAAGCTGGCGGGGTGGGTCCGGGTCGTTGTAAACAGCGACTCCTACAGTTCGGTCGGGGCGCCGCCTGCTAAGCGTGGATAGGACCTGAGTGGGATAGTGTGATCCTCCCACACGCTACGCCCTCTCAGTGAGAATCCGCGCTGCCAGGTGAAAAGAAGCGGTGATTGGCTGGACGTGTGTCAGAGGAAGCACGTGGTAGCCTCCACTCTCCCAGATGATCTGACTGTGGGGGGTAAGTGCGCAGCGACCAGGAAGGGATTGGGAATTGGCATACGACTAACATTGGGATGGGAGAAAATCGGAGGAAAAAAATCCTGTAATTAATTAGACACTTTTTATCGCCTGACAGCACTAATTATACTTATTATATAATACGTAATATTACACCATGCTCCAAAGTACCAGTACAACTTTAAGGTCAAACGTGAAGGTACAACTTACAAATTTGCCAAAAGATTAAAAAAAACAAGGATATTCAATTATTCATCTTGTGTTTTAGGCAACAAGGATGCTGCCAGCTTGACAATTTAGTTTTTCAACTTCCTATGAGCTTGTGACACTCTGTAAACCTTTTATGAAAAATACCTAGCCTCATTATTTCTTTACAAATATATTTTTTTAAAGGATAATGAGCTGACTAAACAAGTTTGTGCTTATGGGTGGTTATTCATTTGTTTTGGAAATATCCAAATTAGCTAGCATCTTATTTTTTTATCCTCTTTTTCTCCGCCTGATTTTCTATTTTTTCTCCCCATCGCAATTTAGTCATATGCCAATTCCCCCCCTCCCCTACCTGGTTGTTGTGCGCATGATCCTCCTACTGGTCGGTACAAGGGAACCCTGAAGTCCACCACATGCTTCCTCCGACACATGTGGAGACAGCTAGTGGCTCTTTTTTTCACCTGGCAGCGAGGACTCTCATTGGTGAAGCGTAACACGTGGGAGGTCACGCTGCCTTCATCAAGTCCTGCCTTTCGCTGAGCAGGCGCCCAGACCTGTCCACAACGCCAGATTACCACCCACGACTTCCCTCCCCCTAACTCAGCCAAACGAGTTAGTATGACGACCGGCCCAAGCCGCAGGGCAATGCTGACTCCGGGAGTCAAGAGCGCAGCCTCTTGCATTGGTGACGAGCGCAATCTCCGCTATTAGCTAGCATCTTTGTCACTAAGTTCAGCTACAGGAAATAAAGACAACTGAAGAAGTGGGCGGGGCTTATACGGTACAGTGCTTCATATCAAAGAGAAATTAGTACTTGGCAGTAAAGAATTAATGAATCCGATTTGAAACTGGACTTATTTATTGCTGATAACACTGTGGTTTTGTAGTAAAATCATTTAATGCAAGTACATCTTCTCTAACTAAATATGTAACATAACAATACACCAATAACATCAAAGATTATACAATGAAGAATACACATGAATCTTGAATAACATTCAAACAACAACGATTCAAACCACAACAACACAAATATAATCATACAAGGCTCATGTTCTGACTCAGTTTAGGGAACTGGACTCCTTTCAAAAACCTCTGGAACCTGGGTTAGGGTTAGGGTTAACCCTCTGGAACCTGGGTTAGAGTTAGGGTTAACCCTCTGGAACCTAGGAAAGGCGCTGGTCATTCTTGTAGTTCTGGGTCGGCCATTTCAAGAGATGCCAACTGTTGACATTGAACATTCACATCATCAGCTTGTAAAACAACAACTCTGTGGCTACAATTGGTGTCTAGCTACTGTTTCTTCTACGGTCTCTCAACTACATGTTGATGTTGGGATTTACCAGGAGTAAATATAAATATAATAAAACCTCTGTAATGTGTAACTTCTGATCTACCCCATTAGAGCAATTCTTTAAATAGACATTACACACTCTATGGTCTCTCTCCAGTATGAGTCTTCATGTGCGCCTTTAAGTTTGAGGAGTGAGTAAACCCTTTCCCACAAACACTGCAGCTGTATGGTCTCTCTCCAGTATGAGTCCTCATGTGCTTCTTTAAGTCTGAGACTTGAATAAACCCTTTCCCACAAACACTGCAGCTGTGTGGTCTCTCTCCAGTATGAGTCCTCATGTGCTTCTTTAAGTCTGAGACTTGAATAAACCCTTTCCCACAAACACTGCAGCTGTATGGTCTCTCTCCAGTATGAGTCATCATGTGCACCTTTAAGGTTGAGGAGCGAGTAAACCATTTCCCACAAACACTGCAGCTGTATGGTCTCTCTCCAGTATGAGTCTTCATGTGCTTCTTTAAGTCTGAGACTTGAATAAACCCTTTCCCACAAACACTGCAGCTGTATGGTCTCTCTCCAGTATGAGTCATCATGTGCTCCTTTAAGGTTGAGGAGCGAGTAAACCCTTTCCCACAAACACTGCAGCTGTATGGTCTCTCTCCAGTATGAGTCTTCATGTGCTTCTTTAAGTCTGAGACTTGAATAAACCCTTTCCCACAAACACTGCAGCTGTGTGGTCTCTCTCCAGTATGAGTCCTCATGTGCTCCTTTAAGGTTGAGGAGCGAGTAAACCCTTTCCCACAAACACTACAGCTGTGTGGTCTCTCTCCAGTATGAGTCCTCATGTGCTCCTTTAAGTTTGAGGCTTGAACAAACCCTTTCCCACAAACACTGCAGCTGTGTGGTCTCTCTCCAGTATGAGTCTGCATGTGCTTCTTTAAGGTTGTGGTTTGAGTAAACCCTTTCCCACAAACACTGCAGATGTATGGTCTCTCTCCAGTATGAGTCCTCATGTGCTTAGAAAGATTATAATTGTATGTGAATCTTTTACCACAGTCAATACAGCCATGTGGTTTCTCTCCTGTGTGGAGTCTCATGTGCCTAGAAAGATGGCAATTGGATGTGAATCCTTTGTGGCAAATACTGCAAATGTTTTCTTTGGTTTTGTGGGAATTCAAGTGATCCACCAAACTCTCTGTGGACTCAACATGTTTTCCACACACACCACAGACACATGGTGCATCTTCAGCATGTGTTTCCACATGTTTCATAAAGCTGGAATAATAGGTGAAAGTCTTTCCACACACTTTACAGCAAGCAGCATCCCTACTGGCTGATTTCAGATGGGATGACTCCATGGATCTATTGCCTTTAGAACTGATACCAGAACTCTGTCTTTTCACTCTCCGTGGTTTTGTTGTTTTTAAACCTGACTGCGGTCCTCCACTCTCCATCCTATCCTCATCCCCGTCAGTGTCTCCACACTCAGCTACAGAGCGGTCTGAAGAGAGGGACTGACGGTCACTGCTTGGTTCTGATGCTCCACAGTCCTCTCCATCAGCTCCTGTTTCCATCTGTTCAGTGGAGGTGCTGGGTAGAGACTCCCCCTCTCTGCTTCCTACAGTCTGGTTAAGATGTGGGGACTGACCCTCCTGTTGATCATGGAGGCTTCTCACAGGAACAGCACAACATATCTTGCCCGTTTTGCTCCATGTTTTTTGTTTCTTGTTTGATATTAGCATCTTTAAACCTGACTGAGGTTCTCCACTCCAATCATCACTGTCATCAGTCTCAGAACAGTCTGAAGAGAGAAGCTGGCCATCTCTAGTTGGTTCTAAATCACCAGCTGGATCTAAGTTACTGGCTGGTTCTGATACTCCACAGTCCTCTCCACCAGGTTCTGTTTTCATCTGTCCAGTTGAGGTGCTGGGTAAAGAGGAAGCTTCTCTGTTTTTCTCCCTCTGGGTTTGAAGAGGCTGGAAGGACAGAGCGTTCTCTTGACCATCTTCACATTTCACTGGGTCTACTGTGATCTTGGAGAGATCAGCTTCTTCCAGCCCTTGATGTAGTTCATCTTTAATCTGTAGGAGCTCTGGGTCCTGGGTTTGGCTGAGCTGTGAGGACAGAGTATTCTCTCCATCATGTTCATATTTCACAGGGTGTAAGGTCATCTTGGAGCCATCAGACTCCTCTAGATCTTGAAATAGTTCCTCCTGTTCCTCTTTAATCTGTAGGAGCTCTGGCTCCTGGGTTTGGTTGAACCATGAGGACTGAGGTTTCTCTTCATCATCTTCACTCTTCACAGAGACAGGATTGTATGTCAACATGATGATATCAGCCTCCTGCAGACCTTGGAGCTGCTCTCCCTCCTGACTGCTCCAGAGTTCCTCCTGTTCCTCTTTAATCTGTAGGAGCTCTGGCTCCTGGGTTTGGTTGAACCATGAGGACTGTGGTTTCTCTTCATCATCTTCACTCTTCACAGAGACAGGATTGTATGTCAACTTGATGATATCAGCCTCCTGCAGACCTTGGAGCTGCTCTCCCTCCTGACTGCTCCAGAGTTCCTCCTGTTCCTCTTTAAGCTGTGAGGGCTCTGGGTCCTCCTGGTCCAGACTGAGGCTCCTCTCCTGCTGCTCAGGGGGAACCTCCTTACAGACTGACAGCTGTGAGGGCTCTGGGTCCTCCTGGTCCAGACTGAGGCTCCTCTCCTGCTGCTCCTTACAGACTGACAGCTGTGGGGGGTCTGGAGGGAAGAACAGAGAACACAGACTTCTTAACAACACAAGCTTAGAATTAGCAGACAAATCAACCTGAACTTGCATCATAGAAAGATGTTAGCAGTGTTGGTCAAACATAATCCAGTCAGGAAAACGGATTTGCTCAAAAATGTAATCTAAATGGCCCTGAGTGGTTATCCTTGGTTTCTCTTCAAAATATAGAAGATGTTTGGTCAACATGAAGATCAACTTAATATTGTAAGCAGCGCTGAGCACCGACAACCAGAGCTGGGGACTCGAGACTTACCAATCTTTAAAAAACATTCTCACGCCTCTCCTACTCATTTAAACTGGCCCATGTTTCAGCCCATTTTGTTTCTAAAGTCTATCATCTAATGAATTACTAACAAGAAGGATAAATAGCCTAAATATGAAATGTGTGGCTGTTTTGCAAAAGGATGAATCATCAAACCTTTATTTATTCTCGAAAAGACAATTGAGGTCATCCTCATTTTCAACATCGTCGAGTAGGGAGGTAACGATGCATCGATCCTATTGTGACGATTCAACTGCATCGATTTGAAAATGTTAGAATCGATAATTAATTATATATTTTTTAAATACAAATCTTTTTTTTTTGTGTGTGTATTGTTTTTATTGACCTATAGTCCATTCATGCTGAGTGAATCAGTTCCCCCAGCCACATTTGTGTATTCAAATTTTTTTGGGGAATTAACTGATAGAAAATTTATCTAATCGAATCGTGGTCAAATGAAAAGATTTCATGATGCATTGAAACTAGGGGTGGGACAATACATCGATCCAGATCGATATATCGATCTATTATCAATAATCAAATAGGATCGACGCAACGTAAAAAGATCGATTCATATTGCGATACTCTTATTTTGAAAATCCCCGCGAGTCATATCCGCCGGCGCCCAGTATTGTGAAACTCCGTGTAGAAATTACAGCAGTGTTTGCGTCTGCTGTAAAGCACTACAGAGCGTCTATTTTGCGAGCCGATATAAGTCTGTGCAGTTTTTTCCCCGCAACGGGTCAAATGCATATAACAGGCGTTGCATCGTCGCCATTCCTTTATGCCAACGTCGCGTTAAATATCTAAATGAACGTCGCGTTGGCTGCTAAAAGCTAAGCAGCTAACCGTGAGAGAGAACAGGAGAGTGGAAAGGGGACTTGGAAGGAGGAGGGGTGGGGGCTGTGGGGGACTGTGTGTGTGTGTGTGTGTGTGTCTGTGTGTGTGTTAAAGCTCAATATATAAAAACAAAAGTGAACAGGAGGTCTATTTGTATTAAAAACAATAGATTGTTTTTCATTTAAATGTCTGGAAGAGCTCAAAAATAAATACATCAATTGATATTTCCGTAGCCTTTTTTTAGTTGATCTAAATGTGACTGATTGTGTTAAATGGGCACATAATATCGCCTCATATCGATCGCAGACACCTGAATTGAATCGTATCGTATCGTATCGTGGCAGACTTTGTGATATCGGCAAATATCGTATCGTTGTCCAAAGAATCGATATCGTATCGTATCGTGATGAAACTGATGATTCCCACCCCTAATTGAAACGTTGCCTGAAGAATCGTAATCGAATTTAATCGTAACCCTATTGTCGAGACTTTACAGACATTTCAATGCAGATTTCTACAATATAACAATAAATTTGAATAACCATCTATATAGTTATAGAATGAGGAGCGGATACCACCCTGGTTCCCGTAACGTAGTTCTCCATGTCCGATAGTTAAACTGACATGACCATCGTGTCCACCTTCAAAATACACTTACGGCGGTATCCACAAAGAATGGATTGCACGCTGCTAATTGCACCCTTACTTACAATTCATTATGAATTGAAAATGGGGGACCCTGATGTAAACAAGACGAAAGTCTTTCTCTGGTCTGCATCCCCTTAACAATTGTGTGTATTGAGCTGTACTGTATTGTACCCATTCTGCAATCTGTTAATAAAATGTTCAATCAATCAATCACCTGCATGGGGCCACATTGGCCTTACAGTTAGTACAATTACTCAGTACAATTAAAGTAAAGTACAATTAAGTACTGAGTAAATATTATAGTAGTAGTAATTTCAAACAGCAGAAAGCCACAGTTATGTGCTTTTCTGTGCAAGTACAAGCAATTTGCAGTAGATGTGTACTGAGATGCAGTGGCATGAATGTATATTTTACAGAGCTTTAAAAGGCTCCATAGTAGACAGTACATATCGGCATCAATCAGAAATATTTTACCTATAATTATGTCATTTTACAAACGTTCTTTACCACAAGGTCCAAGTCAAGCTATAGGAAATGTGTTGAAAAGGGTCAAGAGTGCACGGCATCTCAATTAGAACATCTGTTCTAGGAAGCTGCACCATAGTATGCCAGAGAACCTGACGTGATGTTAGGCCATTATGTTTGGTACCGCAAAGCCTTATTTGGAGTGCCTTTGATTTCTTTAGAGTGCCAGGGGTGATTGTAAACTTGGTGAAAGCATATTTCCAAGATATTCTAATGAGTTCTAGTACTACAGATGTTACAGAGGCAGAGACTAGAGATAAGCATTATGGCAGGGTGTACTATTTCCCCACTAGCATTCACAATGGAAGTAATAATTAGAGCCTCAAGATGGGTGGTAGGTGGGGAGAGATGGCATGGCGGGCTGCGCCTCCCACCAATTAGGGCTAAATTAATTAACTTAAATTTTTCATTTGTGTGGAGGCCCCTCGTCACTAGAGGCCTTTTGGAGGCCCCTCGTCACAAGAGGCCCCAAATTATTATTATTATTTTTTTTTACTTTTATTTAAAAAGAATTTGGAGGCCCCTCGTCACTCGAGGCCTTTTGGAGGCCCCTCGTCACTAGAGGCACCAACATTTTTTATTTTTTTTTACTTTATTTAATTTTTTTGGCCCCTCGTCACTAAAATATTTGTTTATTTTTTCGGCCCCTCGTCACTAGAGGCCCCACATTTTATTTTTAATTTTTTTTCTTATTTTGGAGATCGATGTCATACTGTGACACTGAAATTAAAACATATTTCATCAACTAAAATATTTAGTCAACAAAAATATTTCATCAACTAAAATATACAGTATGTCACACCCTGCCGTCTGTTTTCTCCTCTTCATAAGAGTTTGAGGTTTTCCGTTTGAGGTAAAAACAGCAATAAAAAAAAATCTCCACATCCCAGCCCTGTGAATACTTTTACCAACGGATTTCCAGTTCCACGTTCGCGTTCTGCGCTCTGGCGCCACTGACGTTTCTGGTAGCGCCAATCATGTGACGCCTCTTTCTTTCACCGGTTAAGCTTAGGCACTCTTTCGAAGTTGGTTAAGGTTAGAGTTTGTCTTAGAGCAGGGCGATAGAACACCAGCCCTGATTCCATACTCTAACCTTAACCAACTTCGAAAGAGTCGCCTAAGAAACGTCAGTGGCCAATCAGATCGCAGAACGCGAACTGGAAATCCGTTGGTAAAAGAATAGACGCAGCCCCGACACGAATGAGGCAGATTGGGATCATTATTCATGACAGACAGCAGAGACCCGCCGGTGCTGATAGCGGATATCATCGAGCTCCCCCTAGTGACTAGGGGCCTCCACTACACACTAGTAAAAAAAAATTTAAGAAATACGAAAAAAAATATATATATAATCAGATCCTCATCCAGCGTTTACTTTCACAGCATCTATAGTGACTACTAGTATCATCTCATCTCTTCTCTATCTATTTTTATAAAAAAATGTGTATTGCAAATAAAAATATGATTGATTGTTTGATAATGAGGGGTGAGAGACGTTGAGTCTACGTGACACTGACGTCCAGGTCCAGGGGTCACTGTCAGGTCAGGTGACCACTGACCGTGAGAATTGCACTTGCAAGTTGATCAAGTAGGCTAAGACTCGAGTAGTACTGTATGATCATATGAGACAAAAAAAACATGGATAAAAAAGTTTAACGGTGGGAAAGCGGAGCTGCTAAGTTAAAATCTAAACAGGAAAGGGACAGAAGGAGCGCGTTACTTCGGCAAAGCATACCGACTATCTCTACTTTTTTCACCCCGTCAGGTAAGGAGGAGGATAGCCCCCTGGCTAGCACTAGTAGTAGCAGCAACGTTAAAGAGGCTGAGCCAGGCGCCGCGGGCAGAGAGAACGAGAATGCTAACGTTATTATTATTGATGCTAGCGACAGAGAAGAGGCAGCGGCAGCCTCTAGTTCAGCCGGCCCACCACCACCAGTGGCTGCCACCTGTTCGTATACGCCCGCCGCATCTCCACAGCCCAGCCCCAACACCAACACCAATGACTCTGAGGCAGACCGCGATGATGACAGCCCGCCGCCGGCGGTGCTTGAACATGAAAAGAAGGAGGATTGGTTGGACAATGTTACGGATCCAGCTTTTTTTTTAAGTGACATAAAAACGCCACTGTGCGTGTATGTGTGTGGGGGGGGGGGGGGGGGCTCCACAAGAATCTGGCCCGGGGGCCTCTGAATTCTTAATCTGGCCTTGTAAATATGCGATCGGTGATCGGTGATAATGCTTTATTTTCGCCGATCGTCAAAACCGATCTCACTCGCTGAGTTCTGTCTCAGACACCGGGAGCTGCACACAGTGGTGCGGCGTCTGCTCCTCCTCCAGCCCCTCCCGCATGCATGTAAACACTAGTCTAGTCTAGTCTAGTGGGACGGGACCTCTGTGAGATAACGTTAGCTACCGTTACAAAATGACCCAGTCAACTATTCACTTTTAGTTTAATACATGATGAGGCATTGTCTAACCGAACGGTATCTAGCCGGCTAGCTACTGATAGCTCCTGATATCAACAAATGCTCCAGCAATAGTCTAGTACTAGTGTATGATACATCCATTAGCTCACGTTAGCTTAGCTCACTGTTCAAAACGAAATGTCCCATTCAACTAAATAGTTCACTGAGGCGTTGTCTTAACGTTATATATACAGATAGCTCCTGATATCAATGTCTTATAACACTCATTCGATGCGTATTCGAGCCACGGCTTGCATCGCAGTCACAAACGGGGATAGCTGAATGAGTAGGGTATATCTGCAGAGCCTAGGGTATATCTGCAGAGCCGCAGATATACCCTGCTGAGGGCATACATACTGAATGTGATTTGATCAAAGCAGAGTATACACACAGACCGTGGAGATAGCGAGCATTTTGACTTGTTGCGTGGTGGCGATGTCTCGCAGATAATACAACTACAAGTATAATTATATAATATATATATTTTATAAAAAAATAAATAAAATTATATAAAATACGTTTTCTTTTTTATAAAAAATTATCGATATCAAATCAAATCAAATCAAATTTATTTATAGGGCCCGACAACACACGTTAATGTCCCCATGGGCCGTACAGGTCTTCTTTAAACAGGTCAAGAAGACAACATAACAATAAGTCAAGAACAGAACAAGAACACCATAGGGTCCAAACATTTTTTAGATGAATGCAAATAAATGAAAGAATGCAAGCACTCCCAGACATACCCCACGCGAAGGTAAGGAAAAACTCACTAAAACCTAACAATAGGGAAAAAAGCTCCACAGGCAGTGTGGAGGAGAGAAACCTTAGAAGGGCCGTTCAAGGGGGGATCTCCCTTCTTAGATGTTGGTGATAGTAGTGTTGCAGACGGACAGTTGGTAAGCATGCACTCATGTGTGTGGTGAAACACAGATGAGTGCATGCAATAGCAACTGTACATTTTGAAAAATTAAAGATAGAGCTAATAGCGATAGCAACTGAACATTTTGAAAGATTAAAGATAGAGTTGATAGCGGATCTATTTGAGGCACAGGGGCGGCGCAGAGAGGGTCACGTCCTCCCCGTCTTAGTCACGGGACATTCAACACTCCGGTCGTTGCTCAGGGACAGCCGGAGACAGGGAGATAGGGGGTGGCGCAGAGAGGGTCGCGAATTCCCCGACATCATCGCGGGACATCCGGCACTCCGGTCACCACTACGAGACCTCCGGAGACAGGGGGGCACGCAGAGGGGGTAGCAATCTCCCGGCCTTCGTCACGGGACGTCCAACACTCCGGACAACACTCCAGGACAGCAAGTCATAGGAAGACAGGGAGACGGGACAGCTCATGAGATTGTAGTAGGCGGACATAGCAATAGATACAAGTGGTAGGCATATATGTGAATGGAGTAGATATATGAAGTAAGCGTATTATGTGAATAGAATAGAAGTACTTAACCCAGCAATGAAACCGCGTTGACTGTTAATCTGTTAACAGTCTGTTAATCAGTTGACAGGACCACGGACAGACGGCGGAGAATAACTGATCCAAGGCCTCGGAGGTGCATGTAGAGCAGTCACTACAAGCTTGGCCAAGACCCCGAGGCATCCATCACCTTGGTCAGCGCCAGGAGACGGGTACTCAGAGAGAAGGGGGAGGGAGGGGGGGGGGGGGGGGGAGGGGGGGGAGAGGGGGGGGGGGGGAAGAGTTAGAGAGTTCCCATGTTTGTGGTACTGCAAAGGAGCAGACATGTAGTACCCTGTAGTGCCATGTAGTACCCCGTAGTGCCATGTAATACCCTATAGTACCCCATAGTGCCATGTAGTACCCCGTAGTATCCTGTAGTACCCTGTAGTGCCATGTAGTACCCTGTGGTGCCTTGTGGTACCATGTAGTACCCCGTAGTGCCATGTAGTTCCATGTAGTGCCATGTAGAGCTATGTAAGCCATGTAGTACCCTGTAATGCCATGCAGTACCATGTAGTACTCTGTGGTACCATGTAGTACCCTGTACCATAACTAAACTACACAGATTAATCTAAAGGTCAGTCCCCGACCAGGTGAGATCAAGGTAGGTTGAAGGAGAGAGAGAAAAGATGAGTCTTAAGCAGGGATTTAAAAGCTTCGACAGAGCAGGCGCCCCTGATGACGGCAGGTAATTTGTTCCACAGGTAGGGAGCGCGGTAGACAAAGGATCTGTGGCCGGCGGATTTCTTTTTAACCCTAGGGGTCGAGAGAAGCCCCGCATTTTGTGAGCGCAGAGCACGAGCGGGCGAGTATCGGGAGATGAGATCGGATAGATAGAGCGGTGCAAGCCCATTTAAAATTTTGTAGGTGAGGAGTAGCACTTTAAAGTCAGAGCGGGCTTGGATAGGAAGCCAATGTAGGGCGGACAAAACTGGTGTGATGTGATCAAATTTTCTAGTTCTAGTTAGTATCCGTGCAGCCGCATTTTGCACGAGTTGAAGATTTTTGATGCTTGAATTAGGTAGGCCTGAAAAAAGTGCATTACAGTAGTCCAGACGTGATGAGACAAAAGCATGAATCAGGGTTTCAGCATCAGCCAGAGTTAAAATGGGGCGTATTTTTGCGATATTACGAAGATGGAAGAATGCAATTTTGGTGACATTTTTTATATGTGCATTAAATGAGAGGGAGGAATCAAAAATGACTCCGAGGTTTTTTATGGTGGAGCTCTGGGATACATGACAGGTATCAAAGTTGAGGGAGATGTCCTGAAACAGGCCTCTGTGGTTTGGGGGGCCAACAATTAACATCTCAGTTTTATCTGCATTAAGGAGTAGAAAGTTTTGCGACATCCATTTTTTGACGGCAAGCAAGCAGGCCTCAAGGTTTTGTAGTTGGGAGGAATCATTTGGCTTAATAGGTATATATAATTGGGTGTCATCAGCGTAAAAATGAAAGTTTATGCCAAATTTGCGTATGATATCGCCGAGGGGTAGCATGTAAATCGAAAATAGCAAAGGGCCCAGGACAGAGCCTTGTGGGACACCACATTGCACTGGGAGGGTCTCAGATGTTAAATCATTATAGACCACGCAGTGTGTTCTATCAGTTAAATAGGATTTAAACCAAGCTAGTGCAAGACCCCGAATGCCAACATGGTTCTCAAGCCGACCTAGAAGAATCGAGTGATCGATAGTGTCAAAGGCTGCACTGAGATCAAGCAATAAGAGCACAGAGGTGAGGTTTGAGTCAAGAGAGAGCAGTAAGTCATTTGTGACTTTGGTAACCGCTGTTTCGGTGGAGTGTAAGGCTCTAAAGCCAGATTGAAATGATTCATTAAGATTATTGTTTGATAAATGGTCAGTAAGTTGCGTTGCGACGATCCGTTCTAACACTTTGGATAGGAATGGGAGATTGGAGATAGGTCTGTAATTTTTCAAGATTAGAGGGTCGAGGTTCGGTTTTTTAAGTAGTGGTTTAATGACGGCTGATTTAAAGGCCAGGGGCACCACGCCAGTAGACAAAGAGGTGTTGAAGATATTGAGTAGGGCAGGGCCTAGAGTTGGGAAGAGTTTTTTGATGAGAGTTGCTGGGAGAGGGTCAAACAGACAGGTTGAAGGTTTAGCCGCGCCAACCAGTTTAGAGAGGGCACTAAGTGAGACGTTTTCAAGGCAGCATAGCGTATGACTGGAATCAAAGTCAGGGGGAATGCCCGTCAAAGGTTGGGAGGGACTCTGATTGTTGAGTAAAGCAACAATTTCATCTCTAATGAGGTCAATTTTCTTGGTAAAAAATGTCATGAATTCGTTAGCCGAGAACGCATGGTTTAGGGCACTTGGTTGTTTCTGCGTAAGTTTTGCAACTGTGTCAAACAGAAACTTTGAGTTGTTTTTGTTTTCATTCATGAGCCTGGAAAAATAAGAGGTTTTGGCAAGTGAGAGTGCCTTTTTGTAGTTACGTAAACTATCATTCCAGGCGAGGCGGAATACTTCGAGTTTGGTCGAACGCCATTTATGTTCAAGTTTGCGACAAGCCTTTTTAAAGGAGCGCGTTTCCTCCGTAAACCAGGGAGTTAGTTTTTGCGGAGCACGTTTAATTTTAGGTTTAAGGGGAGCGACAATGTCGAGCGTGCTACGAAGGGCGGCATTAAGTTTGTCTGTAAAGAGATCAAGGGGGTCAGAGTAAGAGAGGAAGGGAGAGAGGGTGTCTGGTAGGCAGTTAACTAGAATTGGGACAGTTGAGGCGTTAATACGACGGCTCATGTAGGATTCTACACTGTCTGGGTGAGAAACCGTCAGATCAATTTGAAATTTGATGAGGTAGTGGTCTGAGAGAGCAGGAACATAGGGGGAGACGGTCAAATTTGACACAGTGAGACCGCGGGCTAGGACTAGGTCAAGGGTGTTCCCACCACTGTGAGTGGGTTGGTCAACGATTTGAATGAGACCGACAGAGTCAATGATGTCGGTAAAAGCCTTATTTAGGGGATCTAGAGTTTTATTGGAATGAATGTTAAAATCACCAACAATTAAAATGTTATCTGAGCGCATAACAAGCTCAGAGATGAAAGTTGAAAATTCATCTAGGAAGAGGGTGTAAGGGCCTGGGGGGCGGTATAGGACAGCCATTACAAAGGATGCAGTGGAGGTAGGAATCAGACCGCCACACTTTCTGTTGGGTGGAGAGGGATGCAACAGGAGCACCTCAAACGAGGAAAACTTACAGTTTGCGTCGGATGTAAAGTTGTGCTTAGAGTCATAAATTAGAGCAACTCCGCCTCCTTTCTTGGAGGTGCGTGCGATGTGGGAGCTACTAAAATTAGGGGGTGAGGCCTCGTTTAAGGGCAGAAAATCATTAGGTTTAAGCCATGTCTCAGTGAGGCCAAATAGGTCGAGACTATGGTCTGTTATCAGTTAATTTACCAAAAGAGCTTTGGTTGGCAGAGAGCGGATGTTGATAAGGCCAACCTTCACACTCTCTGTATACTTAGCAGCGCGGTTTTCAGCCATGCGGGTAGGTTTAATCGCAATTAAGTTGGCATGGTTTATCGCACAAGGACGAGCTGGGTAAAGCGGAGCGTAACGGGATATTCTAGTTTTGATTGGGTATACAGGTTTAGGGGTAGAGATAGAAAGAGAGGAGTGGGGAGCCTGGTGGAGGAGGGACCGAGCAAGAAAGGAATAAGGATTGGCAGGGTCCATCAGTTTAGCATGACTAGCAGGCTCGCTAAGAGCCTGCACCCTGGCATGCTTGTGGGGTGGCTGTCAGCCCGAAGCTATAATCTTGTCTATATTGCGAGATAAGAGAGAGGCGCCTTGCATGTTAGGATGCACGCCGTCCTTTCTCAGCAAGCCAGGGTGCCCCCAGAAAGAGGACCAATTATCCACGAACCCTAAGCCCTGTTCTTTACAGTATTTTTCCAGCCATCGGTGTAGAGAAGCTGTCCTACTCACGAACTCATCATCATGCCGGTTTACAGGCAGGGGGCCAGAGAAGATTACTCGATGCCGACTCATCTTTCTGGCGAGGTCAGAAAGCCTAACTATGTTGATCTTTGTGACCTCAGAGACTTTCATCCTACAGTCATTATTTCCGACGTGTATAACAATATGGTCGAATTTATCTTCAGTGGGTGTGATACGTGGGTTACCTTTTGCCTTGACTATGCTATTCGCCAGAAATCTCAGGTTGGCTTCAATGTCGGTAGCTCTGGCTCCCCCATAACATTTGATCTCGGCTGGCTTGTCTAGCAAAATATGCCGGGTGATGGAGTCGCCAATCACAAGGACGGAACGACGGGGTTGCAGTGGAACCGGCTGCGTACTGGGACCGGAACCCGCAACACGTGTAAAATCATGTTGCGGAGCAGGTGCTGTTGAGGCCGAGGCCGAGCGGTTACACTGCCGCTTCGTAGTGGGCGCAAAGGCCTTGTCCTGAGCACTATGTCTGGGACTCTCCAGACGAGAAGACCTCGCTAGAGGCTCCTCAGAAAAGCCTGTAGTGTCCAAGACGTCTAAAGCTGACTGTTTTCCTGACTCAAGTTCAAGGACACGACTCTCTAACAGAGTTAACCTTTCTAGGAGAGAGGGACAGACAGGACAGACAGAACACATAGCCATGCTTACACCAGGTAGAGCAGGAACAAATAAAGATACGAAGTACTATGGATCAACTGCTAAAGGCTATGTGTATGAAGCCGATTGAAGGTTTAGCTAATGAGCTAAAACCAGTGGGTCGAGTAAGTTGACAAGCTAACAAGGCAAGACCAGAAAATGCAGGTACAAAGGAGTGGCCTGCTAGAGGAGGGCAGGTGAGGGGCAGTAGATACTCTAGTGCACTCGGTTGCCTCCTCGGATAACTCCAGCAGGAAAACTCCAAGTCTTTGTCTGTCTTAGTCGGTCGCCGGCGCTCTGCTGGCGCTTCGATAGACTACACTTAAATCCCTATTGAATATTGTCCCACACCTGTATCGGATCGGTATCGGCCGATATGGCTCAAGACGATCAGTGATCGGTATCGGTGGCAAAAAACGTGATCGGGGCATCCCTACTACTTCTACTGTAGAAGTCATGTTATTTCCTCACTGTCCTTGCTGTGATTGATTGATTGATTGAATTGATTGATTGATTGATTGAAAACTTTATTAACAGATTGCAGAATGGGTACAATACAGTACAGCTCAATACACACAATTGTTAAGGGGATGCAGACCAGAGAAAGACTTTCGTCTTGTTTACATCAGGGTCCCCCATTTTCAATTCATCAGGACATATATGACATACATGACATACAGATAGTCAGTACTGCTACATCTATACATTTATGACATACCAGATTTGCAAATACAGTACTGTTTGTGATACAGAAGGAGTCAGGAAAAGGGAGTATATACATTTGACGTAGAAACTGTACATTGGAGGAGGTTGGGTGGGGGGGGTTGGGTACACTGGGATATTGACAACCATACTGGGTAATCTACACTGGAGGTGGTTGGGGGGGGGGGGGGGGGCACACTGTATAGACAAGCAAAACTGTACATTGAGGGGGGGGGGGGGAGACACTGTACAAACAAACAAAATTGTACATTGGACTATTGACAAAACCATACTAGGTAAATGACTGTACATTGGAGGGGGTTGGGTTAGGATATTTACAGGGGCCAGTGTTGAATTGCAGTCTCCCGTAGGTGTCCCTTGAGAGAGGTTTTAAAAGTGGGTAGTGATCCACATTCCTTTACAGCTTTGGGTAGGGCATTCCACATTGATGTGGCATAATTGCGAAACGTGTTTAGTCCCTTATTTGAGCCGAATCTGGGTTTAACATGATTTGTGGAGCTCCCTCTGGTGTTGTGATCGTGGTATTCACTGACCTTTGGGAAGTATTTTGACATGTACATGGGTACCTTGGTCGTGTAGTGTATCTTGTAGACCAGGCCCATTGCAAGTTGCTGTACTCTGTCGTCTACTCTAAGCCATCCTAGGTTGTCAAAGTGGGCAGGGGTGAGGTGGGTTCTAGGAGTAAGGTCAAGCAGTAGTCTGACCAGTTTGTTTTGAGATGTTTGTAATTTTGTTTTTAGCGCCTTTGAGGTGCTTTGGTACCATGAGGTGCAAGCATAGTCGTAGTACCCCTGAATGAGTGCTCCTGCCAGAGTCTTCAGGGTATTCTTGTTTACCAGAGAGGAGATCCGGTACAAGAATCGAGTTTGTTGGTTGACTTTTTTTATTACATTGGATGCCATTTTGTCACAGGAGAGATTAGCCTCTAGGATGGAACCCAGGTAGGTAATTTCATCTTTCCTTGTGACAATATTGTCACCCACTGTAACTGAGAAGCCGTCGGTCTTGCTGAGTTTGTTATTTGAACCGAAGAGAATGGACTCTGTTTTGACCATGTGTAATGATAGTTTGTTATCAGCGAGCCATATGCAGATTCTGCCTAGTTCCGAGCTGAGGGTTTTTTCAACCTGTAACTTGTTCTTGTCAGAGACCAGCAGGGCTGAGTCGTCCGCAAACAGGAACAAGTTGCAGTCACAAGCTGACGACATGTCATTTGCATAAATTAGGAACAGTAGCGGTCCTAGTATGCTTCCTTGTGGAACACCACAGCTCACTGTGAGGGGGGGGGATAGGGTACCGTTTACCTCCACCATCTGTTCCCTCCCCTCAAGGTAGGATTGCATCCAGCTCACTGATAGACTATCAAAACCAATTGCTTTTAGCTTGTCAATCAGAATGGAGTGATTGACCGTGTCAAAGGCCTTTTGTAGGTCCAGCATGACCATGCCGCAGTATTTGCCTGCGTCCACCTCTTGTTTGATGTGGTCATTCAAATAGAGAAGGCATGTGTCAGTGGAGTGGGATGTTCTGAAGCCAGATTGGAATTCGTAGATTAGATTTTTTTCCGCTAGGTACTTTTCGACCTGTTCGTAGACTATTTTTTCCATGACTTTCGAGATGGAGGTGAGAATAGAAACAGGGCGGTAGTTGCCTGGGTCTAATTTGCTGCCCTTTTTGTGCAGAGGGGTCACCCTCGCGATTTTGAAGTCCTTGGGGACGTGTCCCTGTTTTATGGAGAGGTGTATTATGTGTGTGATGATTGGGGTGATGGCGGCTGCTGAGTCTCTGAGGAATTTGGAGGGGATGTTGTCATGGCCAGTGGCCTTGTTAGGTTGGAGGGCGCTCAGTTTATTGAGTACCTCATCTGTTGTTACCATTTCCAGCTTGAAGTCGTCCTTGCGGACCCCTAGGTTTTTGTAGTAAGCTACTATGTGTTCTACCCCATAAAGCCCTGAGTGGGAGGGTAGTTTGTTTACCAGTGTTGTGGCTATGTTTGTGAAGAAAATGTTTAAGTAATTGGCTACATCCAGCTTGTCTGTGATGAGCGTGTTGTCCGTTTTTATGTTTATGTTTGAGAATCTGGTTTTAAGTTTTTTACTGCATCCTAGTTGATTATTGAGTAATTTCCAAAGTTCACGTGGTTTGTTTTTGTTTTCCTCAGTTTTGTCATTGATGAAATTCTTTTTTGCAGTTTTGATCATGGAGTTTACGTCGTTTCTTAGTCTGTTTCTTTCTAGTTTGAGTTCAGTCACGTGGGCTTGGAGTTCGCTGCTCGTGCTTTTAGTAAGCTTTGACTGACTTTTACGAAACTCAGAGCATTTTTTGTCTCTGGTTTTCATAGCGGCCAGTATTTCGGAGTGCATCCACGGCTCAGCGCGATTTTTTACCCTGGTGGTTCTTAGGGGGGCCATGTCGTTTAGTATTGTTGAGAATTTGGTTTTGAAACCAAGCCATGTTTCTTCAACCAGTGTACCATTGAGTTCATCTGTGTCGCCTGCCGTCGCCTCAAAAAATAGGATCGAGGCGATTTTTAGCGAGGCGACAGAAATAGCTGCACGACCGTCGCTTCAAAATCTCCTGCCGTGTGGGTTGTCTCATTCATAACAATGGAAGCGATACAATTCTGTCGGTCGCCTCGCAAAAAAAGACGGTCGCCTGGCAAAAATGGACTATACAACTAGAGCGACACACAAAACCCCAGAACATTACAATAATTCACCCACAGAACAATGTGTTGGGGATAAGGGTTCTGCACAGACACTGGTGACCACGCATGGCAGTATCTGCCACTACTCGGCCGGCTGTATTTCGCGTGGGATCAAAAGAAAGTTTTTTTTTTTTTTTTTTTTACAATTTGAATGTTTAAGAACATGTTTACTATAAAAGCGAACAGTTATAATATCTATAATAGTAACAATTCTTTGTTTAAAAAAGGCTGTTTCAGATTTAGTCCATCGCATGGGGGCGTAATTACATTTGCATGTGAATCAAGACCCTTGTACTGTAAGTACTGAGTCCGGTACCCAACCCTAATCCTACACCCCCACACCCCCACACACACACACACACACACCCCCACACCCCCACACACACACCCCCACACACACACACACACACACACACACACACACACACACACACACACACACACACACACACACACACACACACACACACACACACACACACACACACACACACACACACACACACACACACACACACACGTAATGGTTGTGACAACGTCACTTCAAACTTCGATGCCCCGAGGGAGTTTCGAACACGGGTCTCCCACGCCGCGTGCAACAGCACAGACCGCTGTACCAAGTTCTTGCCCACTGCGCCACTTAGCCGCCCAATTTAAATTATTTAAAGCATTAAAATAAATGTATCTAGATTCATCTATCGCAGGGGTTCCCAAACTTTTCAGGCCGGGACCCAGAAAATAAGGCGTCAGAGAGCCGCGGCCCAATGCACATCGTCAGGCTTTTTTTATGAATTTTTTTGCCAGGCGACCGATTTTTTAAGCCAAATATCACTTCAATCCTATTAAGTTAGTTCAAGTTAGTTATTCATTTATATGTGCTATTTATGAGAGGGCTAACTTGTTGCAAAATAATAATGATAATAATAATAGCCTCATTAAAATACTATTGTTGCTTCGGTTGTTTTCAGCGTTTTATGTGCATAATCTGTTATTTAGTTTGAAATGTTCGTTGAAATAAGTAGATTTTTCGTTTTTGTTTATTTATTAAGTTAATATAAAACCATATAGTCACATTTTAGAATACAATAGAATAGAATTTTAAAATACAACTAGAAACACTGTCCTGGCCTGCTTCTAAGTTCAGTGGCCTGACAAAAAAATAAAAAATTAAAATCTTTTGGATTTTATCATCTCGCGGCCCTCCCGTGGCTGCTCGCGGCCCACCTTTGGGTCGCGACACCGACTATGGGAACCACTGATCTATCGAGTGAAAAATCTTCAATCTTAGCGCTGCGGATATAAGAAAGAGGTCTAGCTGAGTCAATGTTGATGATTTTGTTGAACATTTGTATTTCACAGGAGAGAAACTGTATTCAAATAAAGCAATTAAACTAGTCTTTGAATCTAATTATAGTATCTTTGTGTTGATTTTACATTAATTCCATGATTTTACTCAAGTAAATATCTGTTACAAGTAGGGATGCCCCGATCACGTTTTTTGCCACCGATACTATATACACCGATATTATATAATTATACTTGTAGTTGTATTATCTGCGAAACATCGCCACCACGCAACAAGTCAAAATGCTCGCTATCTGCAAACAGCTCCACTGTCTGTGTGTATACTCTGCTTTGGTCAAATCACATTCAGCATTGCCATCTTCGCAGTGTTGTTATGAAGCATGATAGCTAATTAGCCAATGTTCAGCTGCAAAAACAAATAATGTCAATTATGTTATAAGACATTGATATCAGGAGCTATCTGTAGCTACTGCTAGCCGGCTAGATGACGTTAGACAATGCATCATGTATTAAAATAAAGTTAACTATTTAGTTTACTGGGTCATTTAGTTAAAACAGTGAACTAACGTTAGCTACCTAGCTAACGGAGGTCTCATGCTGGCCGATCGATCGGCACGGGGCATCCCTATCATTCTTAAACTGAAATGAGCATTTGTTGATATCAGGAGCTATCAGTAGCTAGCCAGTTAGACAATGCATCATGTATTAAACTAAAGTGAATAGTTGACTGTGTAGTTTTGTTTAAACAGTAACGTTAGCTAGGTAGCTAACGTTAGCTCACGAGCGATAGCTAGTTAGCCAACACTAGCTAGACCTGCGAAAACAAATGCCAAACTGATGATATCAGACGTTGATATCAGGAGCTATCAGTAGCTAGATAACATTAGACAACGCCTTGTGTATTAAACTAAAGTGAATAGATGACTGGGCCATTTTGTTTAATGCTTGTTATGTTGAAAGAGGAGCTCTGAGCTGCTCATCCACTCGACTCTTGCCGTAAGAAGGGTTTGTTGACATGACATGGGTCTGGGAGGGGGAGGAGGAGGAGGAGGGGCAAGATGTGCAGCAGCAGCTCAGCTGTGTGGCTGTGAGAGAAGAGCGAGTGAGAACTCCGCAGAGAATTGGATCATGTTTTCCGTGTCATCGATCGGTTTTCACGATCGGCGAAAATAAAGCATTATCGGAATTCACCAATCTCATATTTATACTGAATATCGGCCGATACCGATCGCTGGCCGATCGATCGGGGCATCCCTAGTTACAAGCTTCGGTCTTAAGTAGAAAATGCTATTTTTAATCTAGATTAATTACAGAAAATTGTGAGATTAATTAGTAAAAATGTTTTAATCTATTGACAGCACTAATATATATATATATATGTTTGGTAAGGGGATTGGGTTTCTTCATTTAGTGCTAATCCTTATCTTTAGGGCACAAGTATCTTGTGTTTTATTACAAATTCAGATCTAATTACTAGCTCCTACTCAAACCCAGCAATAAACAAATACTACCCAAACATGTTCATTTTGATACCAGTTTGATATTTTTTTTTATCCACTTTTTCTCCTATTTTCTGTATTTTTTCCTCCCATCCCAATTTAGTCGTTATGCCAATTCCCCCCTCCCCTTCCTGGTCGTTGCGCGCATGTGCCCCCCACTGGTCGGTCTAGGGAGCCCTGAAGTCTATCACATGCTTCCTCCGAGACATAGGAGACAGCCAGCTGCCTCTTTTCACCTGGCAGCGAGGACTCTCATTGGTGAAGTGTAACGCGTGGGAGGTCACACTACCTTCACCATTTCCATCCCTCGCTGTGCAGGCGCCCTGACCGACCTGTAGGAGTCGCTGTTTTACAACGACCAGGACCCACCCTCGCCGGGTTTCCCACCCGCTAACACTGCCAATTGTGTTAGTATGGACGGTCGGCCAACCCGGAAACACCACAGCTGGATTCGATCCCACTGTCTCTGTGGTGGTAGACAGACGCTTAGTCCGCTGCGCTACCCGGCCACCCCACCTGTTTGATATCTGAAATTTGCCTAGCCTTTAACTCTTTAATTGCCAGACCCGAGATATCTCGGGTTAACTCGCCATGCGTTGGACGACAGAACCCGAGATATCCCGGGTTTTGGTAGATTTTTATTTTATTCGCTATTTTCATTAATTATTCATCCATTGACCTTGGTGTTGCCATATGAAAGGATTTTGAGATCGCCAAAGTGCAATACCGGCCGCATCCTGCCAGATGGCAGTGTCGCCCACCCTTTGCAACCTTATATCTAACTCTGTGTTACACTCAAATGTCACCCGCATCTGGCACACTCGATCCATAAGTTGTGCCGAATTATTTCCGGGACCAGATGGACACCAATACTCGAAATCGCGATCAGACAATTGGAATATTCTTTTTGGAATACCCCTGACCACATCAATCTGACATCAATTTCAGCTTGATCCAACAATGTTTTGATACAGATCCAGCTGATCAGCGTTTTTAGTGTTCAATACAAATGCCGTTACTGGTAATCAAAGCATCAGAAACTACCCCCCTCCCCCCGTTTCATGCATTCATGATGAAACATAATACCTATTATATACATTTGATTTGGGAATAGTAGCGTGTCCAGGCAAGAAACGCCAACGCTTATAGTAGAATCCACGTTGCGCCCTATTACTCGCTTCCCAGGAATGACCCCAGACTAGGGATGCACCGATCCGATATTGGTATCGGCCGCCGATATCACTAAAATAGCTGGATCGGGTATCGGTGACAATGGGGCCGATCCATTAAATAATTTTTTTGACATTTTTCTATATATATATATATATATATATATGTACAGATGAGTAGATGACAATTCACATTTTTAAGACACATTGAAAGCAAAACAAAAAGGTTAAAGTGCCAGGGGACAAACTACATACTTCAATGTGTGACGTCCCGGCAGAAGCCCTCGCAGCACCCCGGTCGATTTCCCACACAACACAACACACGCGCTCATACAGCATGGAGCGAGCGAAAGGGTCAGCTGTTTGGAGGTATTCCACGCTTGCTACACCTACAAGTTCGACGGCTACTTGCAATGTCTGCAAAGCCAATGTCTCGAGGGCTGGTGGTATCACTGTCTCGAGGGCTGGTGGTATCACTGTGTCGAGGGGTGGTGGTATCACTGTCTCGAGGGCTGGTGGTATCACTGTCTCGAGGGGTGGTGGTATCACTGTCTCGAGGGGTGGTGGTATCACTGTCTCGAGGGCTGGTGGTATCACTGTCTCGAGGGCTGGTGGTATCACTGTCTCGAGGGCTGGTGGTATCACTGTCTCAAGGGCTGGTGGTATCACTGTCTCGAGGGCTGGTGGTATCACTGTCTCGAGGGGTGGTGGTATCACTGTCTCGAGGGCTGGTGGTATCACTGTCTCGAGGGCTGGTGGTATCACTGTCTCGAGGGCTGGTGGTATCACTGTCTCGAGGGCTGGTGGTATCACTGTCTCGAGGGCTGGTGGTATCACTGTCTCGAGGGCTGGTGGTATCACTGTCTCGAGGGCTGGTGGTATCACTGTCTCAAGGGCTGGTGGTATCACTGTCTCGAGGGCTGGTGGTATCACTGTCTCGAGGGCTGGTGGTATCACTGTCTCGAGGGCTGGTGGTATCACTGTCTCGAGGGCTGGTGGTATCACTGTCTTGAGGGCTGATGGTATCACTGTCTCGAGGGCTGGTGGTATCACTGTCTCGAGGGCTGGTGGTATCACTGTCTCGAGGGCTGGTGGTATCACTGTCTCGAGGGCTGGTGGTATCACTGTCTCGAGGGCTGGTGGTATCACTGTCTCGAGGGCTGGTGGTATCACTGTCTCGAGGGGTGGTGGTATCACTGTCTCGAGGGGTGGTGGTATCACTGTCTCGAGGGCTGGTGGTATCACTGTCTCGAGGGCTGGTGGTATCACTGTCTCGAGGGCTGGTGGTATCACTGTCTCGAGGGCTGATGGTATCACTGTCTCGAGGGCTGGTGGTATCACTGTCTCGAGGGGTGGTGGTATCACTGTCTCGAGGGCTGGTGGTATCACTGCACCTCCACAAGCACCATGCTAAACAGCACACGAGTTCCTCGAGTTGAACAAAAAAAACTATACGACAATGCAGTTCACTTTGGCGGATGCACTGCAAAGACGCGAGCAACTTTCACGTGATAGTGTGAACGCGACACAAATAACTGTCAGTGGTTGAAAACTAG
Organism: Notolepis coatsorum; assembly: GCF_963971535.1. Taxonomy (NCBI): domain Eukaryota; kingdom Metazoa; phylum Chordata; class Actinopteri; order Aulopiformes; family Paralepididae; genus Notolepis; species Notolepis coatsorum. The sequence continues at coordinate 109,084,766 of NC_140175.1, forward strand.
GGCCTCCGCCGCCTACTTAAACACCTGGAACCACGGTACAGTTTACCATCACGAAAATATTTTTCCGAGACCGCTCTGCCTGAACTGTACAAGAACGTGTGCAAACACATATCGGAGGAGTTATTAAAAGATGTAAAAGCGATGAGCTTCACCACAGATATCTGGAGCTCCGCCGTGTGCCCCATGTCGCTTTTAAGTTTAACTGTACACTGGTTGGACACGAGTTGTACGCCTCACAGTGCGATGCCACACGCAAACAAATGCCATGGTTCACACACCGGCGACTCGATTTCGACTGCCATGAAGGGAATGCTTGATCAGTGGCATATTCCGTTGACCAAAGTGCGCGTCATTTTGAGGGACAACGCCAGTAACATGAAAAGAGCCATGGACTACATGGGAGTGCACAGCTTAGGCTGCTGCGTTGCACAGACAATGCAGCTCGTAATCAACGAGGGACTACTCTCACAACGGAGTGTGAGTGATGCCGTTGCAAGTGGTAGACAGATTGTGGGACATTTTAAACATTCTCCACTTGCATATTCACGGCTCCAAACGTGTTGCAAATGCCACCTAAACGCCTGCAACAAGACGTCAAGACGAGGTGGAACAGCACCTACTATATGATGGAGAGTCTTCTGGAACAGAAGCGAGCCCTTTGTGCCCATGTTGCCGACCATGAACTGCCCACGACACTGACAGCGAACCAGTGGGCCTTGCTGGATAAAAGTAAGATAGTTCTAGCACCATTTGAAGAGCTAACCACGAAAGTAAGCTCATCCACCGCCTCCGCCGCTGATGTGATTCCAGCTGTCACCGTCCTCAGACGCCTCCTGGCTAAGGAAAGCGAGGCTGACGCTGGGATTAAAACGATGAAAACGACCTACAAGCTGTCAACAAACGCTTCAGCCCTGTGGAAGATGAACCACTGTACGCACTTGCCACTTTGCTGGACCCGAGATATAAAGACAGGTAAGACTGTAAACCTATAGGCTATTACATTATATTATATAATCTCTCTCTGTCTGTTGTGGTTGTGCTGTTAGAAATATGTATATATACAGATAAGAAATATGTATACAGATAAGTAAAAACTAACTTAAAATAAAATAGAAAATGTAAAAGACTTTGCAATTAAAGAATTATAGTTTACAGATACAATTGAGTGAGGACTAATATAAACACACAGTAAGTCTCTCTCTGTGCAAATTTCAATGTGATAAGATGCCATGGTGTTAATTTAAAGTTAGAATAAAATTAGACACATTATAGATATTAATATTATTACATACACTACTACTCCATTCAAGATTTAAAATAAGGATAAATGTGCAACCATCAGGGTAAAGGTGTGACCTTTTTTCATTTGTATTACTTTGATCAGCCTACAATTGAATGTTATTTTATTGTTTCAGATACTTTACAAGTGCAGACTCTGTCACACGTGCAAAAGGTGCCCTGACCAAGGACCTTGAGGAGAACTGAGGAGGACCACAGCTGGAGCATCGGAGGAGAGCCTCCAGAACTGAGGAGGACCACAGCTGGAGCATCGGAGGCTTCAGAGCCTCCAGAAAAGGCCCCTCGGGTGGAAGCAGCAGCACCAAGCACAAGCAAGAGCAGCTTTATGAAAGAATTTGATCAAATTCTGGAGGAGAGTGGGGATCCTGGTGCAGCAAGCAGCTCAAGCTCTGCTGTCCAAATGCATGGCTTTTCTTAGAGAGAAGACAATTGCTTCCTCAGACAACCCATACCAGTACTGGGGGAGTCAACCGGCAACAGTGTCCTGGCCTTGCTGCCATGGCCATAAAATACCTCTGTGCCCCCTGCACTAGTGTAGAAAGTGAGAGGCTGTTCAGCACAGTCTCCAACACCGTGGATGAGAAGAGAAACAGGCTAACAGCAGAGAGAGCAGAAATGCTTGTTTTCATGAGAAAGAACCTGCCATTGCTGCTTAAGTGATAATTACTCACAACAGGTCACCGAGTGGTGTGTGACTGATAGGAGTCGGTCTCACATCAGAGGGCCTTGGATTTTCCCCAGGGACTGCTGCCCCCTCTAGTGGTCAATAATTTTTTTGACAAGTTAATGACTGTTTGAATATTTTGTTGCTACCAAGATACTTGTTTATTAGTGAATGGTGATTTAACTTTTAGTTTCAGCTGCTATATTATTTTAAATTGGATTTTAAATTCCTATTTGCACTAAATGTTTACAAAGAATTTTGATTCCTGTTTATTTTGAATGTTTTACCAAGTTGTTTACTTGACTTGTGAATTGTGATTTAACGTAGCCTAAATATTTCTCAGTTTCAGCTGCTACATTATTTTATATTGGAATTTTAAATTCCTATTTGCACTAAATGTTTACAAAGAATTTATTCCTGTTTATTTTGAATGTTTTGTTCAAGTTGCTGGTGCACGATTATTCATTATTTTAATAATAAATATCAATTCAGTACATTTATATCTATGTGTTAATTTGTTACATTTAGTTTCACTAAGTTAGGAAAGTAATGTTATATAGCCTTACTGGCCTCGCGTCTCGCTCTTCGCCATAATGAGATATCTCTTATCTCCAGCACCTACTGTGCTCATTAACAAAACAATGCACCCATGCACCTGACCAGGCCCCGCCCCAGTGTCTAGTTGTTATGAAATGCAGAGAGAAATTGAACAATGTTGGGTTTTCGCCGGAGATTCACCAGCCCCTGGAATCTTCTCGGCACATCCTAACAGCGCATCGGGCCTGGCCTGGGGTTTCCTCGTCTCATGACAGCGGATCGAGGGACGTCGCACGGCGGCTAGCTGTCGGGCTAGGTCGCACACAGGTAGGGCCTGCGCTACCAGGCATCAATGCTAGCATTTGTGATACTGCTCGTTGTCCCGTGAGACAACCGAGTTGTGTATTGGCGCAAGGGGCAGGATATCTGGGTAAACGTTGTCGTCATGACTCCGAGTTGGATGTTTTCCCAGCTATCCTGGAGCGCGTGGCTAATGCTACGATGCTGGGTCACTGTTCCTTTGTTCCCCGCATGGGCTGTCACCACTTTTCCCTCCTCTTAACCGGTTCATTGATGAAGGTCAATCGGTAGCTAATGTGGGGGGTTTTGCTGAGGCTTATTTACCCTTTTTATGGGTGAATGGGCTGACAACAGGGCGCAAGGCAGGTGTGCCCTGGCTTGAGAGCCAGGTAGCATCGATCCTTTGCCCTGGCAGGGTTGAACGGTGTCCCACCCAGAAGCCGACGCCTGAGGGCGAGTCGGCCCGGCAGGTGGCGGTATGGGCTGATGATGTTTATACCGCCACAGGATGGAATTTAGCATCGGCCAGTGTCATTGCTCAGGTGACTGTTTTTCTGTCTACATTGCTGTCGGGTAGTGGGGCTGCAGGGCCAGCCGACGCCGAAAACATTGCGCATGTTTTTGGGGTTATAGAACTCTTAACTCAGTCGCAAGCTATAACCGCAGGGAGGATCAGGATGCTATCAACTCTTATTCATAGGCATCTCTGGTTGGAGCAGTCTTCCCTTGGGGAGGAGGAAAGGTTTCTTCTCCTTAGGGCTCCTCTTTCCGCGGAGGGACTCTTTTGTCCTGGGCCCCACACCGCCTCGCACCATGCAGCCAGAGGTGAGAGCACGGCTTCGTCAACGGCTGTGGCGAGGCCCTCAACCAGCGGCCATGTTTCCCCCGCCTGAGGTACCCTGGGCACAACGAAAACAGGTGAACGCAAGGCCGACAGCCTTGGCGGCCGAGGGATTGGCTACATTAGATGAACACGCCCTAAAAAACCGTCGCCGTCTAGCTGTGTCTAGCTCGCTCTCTCCGGTCACCCGCCCCCCCCCCAACACCAGCGGGATAAGGGCTCTGATTTGTTTCCTTTGGTTGCGGGTCGCGTGCCTTCAATGAAGCGCAAGCGGCCCCACGTTTCGCTTCTCATGGGGACAGGGGCTGACACCCAGTTGATGGCTGAAACTGGGTCCGTCGGTGAGAATGTTGTGCTGTCAAACGGCTCCCTCGCCACGCGTTCTGCGTCTGCGATTGGTGAGCCTGGTGTTACGTCTGTCAACTACAAGGGTTGTCAGCAGGGTGACTCGAGGCCTCTTCAGGTTCAGCGCGGGTTTCCCCGACCTCGCCTTCACCAGGCCGGGTATCACGTCAGTGCCTCCCACTCCCGGAAGACCGGCAGTGGTCTGGCAGGCGCGCGTGATTTGGGTGGTAGTAATATCACTGCAGGGCTACGGTGTGTGGGAACCCACCCTATCGGGCAGTGTGGGGGCCTCACACCTTGCATGTCCAGCTGTGGAACAATTCCTCAGCAGTCCATGCTGGAGGGGTGTTCAGTGGGGGAGCTTTTGTCACCTGGTATGATGTCAGCTTCCCCCGTATCAAACCGGCCCTTTCTGTTGGGGTCCCCCCTTGGGTGCGATTGCCTCGTGGGTAGTGTCAGGGTCCGATATCCCGACTCCACAAAACTCCCTGCTCGCGCGGTTAGCGGGTCCAGGGTTGGCAACGCACAGCGGGTGGGACCGGGCCGCCTATCTACAGTTCCTAGCGGACCAGCGCCAAATGGCGGCGGGTGCGCTTTGGGAGTACCATCACATATGGCTACAGCAGTGCCATATGTCGACGTGGATGGAGAGAACGTTGAGGCGGGGGCTTGTGTTCCAGTTTGCACGACCCCACCCTCCGTTTTCAGGTTTGGTGCAGACCTTGTTGTCAGGGTCAGCAGCAGTGACAGCTTTTCAGGGTGTGGCGTACGAATACCAGAGGCTGCCGTTCGGCTACTCTCTGGCCTCCCGCACATTCACCAAGTGCGTAGAGACCGCGCTGGAGCCTCTACGTCGTCAGGGGATATGAGTTATTTTCTATCTCGACGACATTCTGCTCCTCAGCCGGTCGGAGGAGGTCGCCAGGTCTCATACCAGGCTGGTGGTGGAATTCCTCACCAAGCTGGGTTTTGCTGTGAACTGGAAGAAGAGTACGCCTCTTCCCAGTCAACAGGTGGAGTACTTGGGCTTGGTTCTAAGCTCAAGGCCCATGAGGGCAACCCTCTCGAAGTGGCGGCGAGTGGCTATTCTCGACGAGCTCAGGGGGCTCCGTCCTGGCAGGACGGTTGCGGCGCTGTCTGTGATGCGCCTACTCGGTATGATGGCATCTGCTCACTCTGTGGTCCCTCTTGGCCTCCTCTTCATGAGGAGGATACAGAGGTGGTTTTCCAGTATGGGAATAGACCTGGTGAGAGGCAAGTGGAAACGTTTGAAGGTTCCCATGTCAATACTGGGGGATCTCAACCACTGGGGGAGGACTGGTACTAGGGGTGGACGGTATGGTCTAAAATTTATATCACGGTATAATTTGAAGCATAGACGGTAACGGTATATATCACGGTATCATCGTTTTTGATAAAAAAAAAATTATATAATTTTTTTTTTTTTATAAAATATATATATTATATAATTAGACTTGTACTTGTATTATCTGCGAGACATTGCCACCACGCAACAAGCTCCACTGTCTGTGTGTACTCTAGTAGCCTCCAGCTACGGCCAGGATTCTCCGGAGCTGCACCTGGACCTATACTCGAGTAGCCTCGAGCAGAGCTACGGCCAGGATTCTCCGGCGCTGCACCTGGACCCTATTGTATTGGTATAACGTTAGCAAGCCCTCAGCTCGAATACGCATCGAATCAGTGTTATAAGACATTGATATCAGGAGCTATCTGTAGCTACTGCATATATAACGTTAATACAACGCCTCAGTGAATTATTTAGTTCAATGGGACATTTCGTTTTGAACGGTGAACTAACTTGCGTTAACGTGAGCTAACAGGTAGCATACACGTCTCTAGTACTAGACTTTGTGGAGCGTTTGTTGATGTCAGGAGCTATCGGTAGCTGGCCGACTAGATACCGTTCGGTTAGACAATGCCCCATCATGTATTAAACTAAAAGTGAATAGTTGACTGGGTCATTTTGTAACGGTAGCTAAGCTAACGTTAGCTCAGGGAGACGCCGACAGCTCCCGTGTCCCGTCCCACTAGACTACTAGACCCGTGTTTACATGCGTGCGGTAGGGGCTGGCACGCCCACTGCGCGAAGCCTCCTAAATAACTTTTTCCAGTTCGCACATATCTATTATCTATGACTAATTCTATCTATTTTTAGGGGCAAATGCGAGTGAAATAGTTGCGCTGTGGTTACATGACGTCATTGCTATTTTAGAGCTGCACTACCGGTTACACGATAGTCAAAATCCATACCGTAGAGCAAATTCATACCGTTTATACCGTATACCGTTTATACCGTCCACCCCTAACTGGTACCCTCACCAGCGGGATCTCCATGGGCAGCAGGCTGTCACACGTCACGGTCTTCACCGACGCCTCCCTCATGGGATGGGGGGGGGGGCATGTCGGACCAACGCAGTAGGGGGCAGCTGGACGTCCATGCTGCCCGGTCTGCACTGCACATCAATGTGTTGGAATTGAAGGCGGTCCTTCTGGTCCTCAAGCGGCTCAGCCACTTGGTGGTGGGCGAGCACGTGTTGGTCAGGACGGACAACACGATGGCACCATCGTATATCAACAGACAGGGTGGAGTACGCTCCATCCATCTGCACCGGGTGGCGGTCGAGCTCTGGCTATGGGCGTCTCTCAATCTGCGCAGCCTGAGGGCACTCCACATCCCTGGCAAGCAGAATATGGGCACGGATGCGATGTCACGGGGCGGTCCACATTCCGACGAATGGGGACTACGTCCAGACATAGTCAGACAAGTTCGGGGAAGCCACGGTGGATCTGTTTGCGAGCAGACAGTCTCACCAGTGCCCTTATGGTTTTCGGTCAGTCGGGGGGACAATCCTCCCTTGGGGGTGGATGCCTTCTCGATGTATCCATGGCTGCCCAGGATTCTGTACGCGTTTCCCCCCATACATCCGATAGCTCAGTTGTTGGAGCGGATACGTCGGGAGCGCAGGATCTTGATCCTGATCGCGCCGGACCGGGGCATGGCTGTGTGGTTCCCGGTCCTGATCCAGCTCTTGGTAGCCCCGCCGTGGCCTGTTCCTTGGTCATCGCGGGCCCTCTCTCAGGCGCACGGGTCTCTGTGGCTGTTCCCTGTTCTGGGACAGCCGCTGATGGTTTGGCTGTTGAGAGGGTGAGTCTGGTGGGGATGGGTCTTGACTAGGGATGTCCCGATCCCGATTCAGAAAATCTGGATTTTTTTTAAATTTATTTATTTATTTGTATTCAACAAACATGACCATGTTCACGTCTTAAACTCATACTGAGGCCTTAGTTTTGGTTTTAAATTGCATATCATCATTCAGTTTTTAGATTACTCCGGTTGCAATGCCTCGCTTGAATGAAGTTAACTTTTCACCTGGATAACGTCAACATTCAGGGTGAATGTAATGTGAGCCACCGGCGCTCGAGCCACCTTGAGGCAACAGTCTCGCTTCGCCAGTTTCTGACAAAAATGCGTCAAATCGGTTACTAATGGCAAGGCGCTTGCCACTAACGCAGGAGATGCTGGGTTCGAGCCCAGCTCTCGGCGTTGCTACTGGCTTGGCTGGTCGTTCATACTAACAATTGGCAGTGTTAGGGGTGGGAAAGCCAGTGGGTGGTGTGGTGGAATATATTGGACGTTGTGGACAGCGACTCCTACAGGTCGGTTGGTGCGCCTGTACAGCAGAATCAGGAAGTATCGCGGGCACCGTGAGCCTCCCACGCGTTACTCCTTGCCACTGAGAGATCGCGCTGTTCAGGTGAAAAGATGCGACAGCTGCCTCCTCGTGTACCGGAGGGGACACATGATGCAAGGCTTGGTCCTCACTGCAGCCGACCAGTGGGAGGCATAGTCTAGCAACGTTCGAGACAGGGGAGGGGAGAATTGAAGGAAGAATTTGTGAGGCAAAATTGGGATGGGAAAAATTTTAAATTAAAAATAAATATATATTTTTTTAAGATCGGATCGGGAAAGATCGGTATCGGTAGATACTCAAAATCACATGATCGGGATCGGATTGGGAGCAAACATTTTTTATCGGGACATCCCTAGTCTTGACCCTTCTGTGGTCGACACCATCCGAAACGCGCTGGCGATCGTGGCGTACTTTCCAAGAGTGGTGTAAGGTGGGGGGCTTGGACCCGGTGTCCTGCCCCCTGGACGCTGTCCTTTCCTTCCTTCAGTCTATTTTGGGTAGACTGTCGGCCTCGACGGTGAGGGTATATGCCGCGGCTATATCCTCTTGTCATGTGGGGTTTGAGGGTGTTACGTTGTTCAGCCACCCTCTTGTGAAACGTTTCCTGCTTGGCGCTCGGCGTCTCAAGCCGGTGGAACGTTCTGTCTCCGAGTTGGGACCTCCAACTGGTCCTCGGCCGGTTGTCTGAGGCCCCGTTTGAGCCTCTTGAGCTGGCGTCTTTGGAACAGCTGTCCTTTAAGACTGCGTTCCTGCTGGCCATCACCTCCGCTAAGCGTGTGGGTGAGCTGTGTGCTCTCTCTGTGCGGCCTGAGTGCTTGTCTATTCGTGTCAATAGAGGTGCAACTCTGAGGCCTAATCCAGTCTTCGTGCCAAAGAATATCCGGAGCTCTTTTCGCTCCAGGGATATTGTGGTTCAGGCGTTTCATCCGCCTCCTCACGCTGATGAGTTAGAGGTGAGCCTTCACCTGTCGTGTCCCGTCCGGGCTTTGGGGGTTTACCTCAGTCGGACTCGGGACCTCAGGGCTACCGATCAGCTCTTTGTTTGTTACGGTGGCCCTCGCGCTGGTAAGGCACTGTCCAAGCAGCGCCTGTCACATTGGTTGTGCGAGGGCATTGCCCTTTGCTACACGTTGGCTGGGCTGGCCCCCCGTGGGGTGGCGGCCTCTGCCGCCTTGTTAGGGGGGGCCTCGGTGGAGGACATCTGTGCTGCGGCCTCCTGGTCCTCCCCAGGTCCCTTGGTTGGGTTTTCTATGATGGAAACTTTTTCCAGAGGAAGGGGGAGTGTGACCATGTCCGGTGTCTTATAGGAGGACACTGGGGCGGGGCCTGGTCAGGTGCATGGGTGCATTGTTTTGTTCATGAGCACAGTAGGTGCTGGAGATAAGAGATATCTCATTATGGCGAAGAGCGAGACGCTCAGCCAGTATTCATATAACTAGGTTATAGGATAACCTTTCGTTTTAAGTCAAGCCTGATGTTGCCTTGCACAACAAAAAGTATCCCAGTCTCTGACTTCCACAGTGAGGCATACAGTTTATTAATCAAAAACACACTTGTGATCTTTTACAATTCTTGAAAACGAAATATATATATATTTTTTTTACAATGGGTATCGGATCGGTACTCTGTATCGGCCGATACCCAAACCCAGGTATCGGTATCGGGACTGAAAATTTCAGATCGGTGCATCCCTGCCCCAGACCACTCTGAAATGATACTTATATTCACCACGGGATAACAAATGAAAAAATTATCTCTTTTTTGCATCTTGGACGGAAGAAAGTCAGTCTCAAATGACTATAGTATTGTCTCCATAGCTATATTATAGAATATAGATCTAGCTCTACAAACAAGGTGACGCACTCCTATCTTAAAGCGTGGCATAGCTACAACGAGACCCGGCTAATGGCTGGCGCTGAATGAGTTAATAAACATTAATATTTGTGGTTGTCTACAGTCTGGTTAAGATGTGGGGACTGACCCTCCTGTTGATCATGGAGGCTTCTCACACAGCTTATAGTGAATATGGAGTCTTTGGTGTCAGCCTCCTCCAGGCCTTGGAGGTGCTCTCCCTCCTGACTGCTCCAGGTTTCCTCCTGTTCCTCTTTAATCTTTGAGGGCTCTGGGTCCTCCTGGTCCAGACTGAGGCCCCCCTCCTGCTGCTCAGGGGGAACCTCCTTACAGACTGACAGCTGTGAGGGCTCTGGGTCCTCCTGGTCCAGACTGAGGCTCCTCTCCTGCTGCTCAGGGGGAACCTCCTTACAGACTGACAGCTGTGAGGGCTCTGGGTCCTCCTGGTCCAGACTGAGGCCATGGTTAGACTGGTGTTTTTGTGGCTTTTTTTTATACGTTTTTGAATACGTTTCATGTCCCTATTACACAGAAATGCGTTTTTTGGCGTTTTTTTGTGGATACGGCTGAAACGCTAAATTGTGTTTGCGTTTTGGAGAACCGCTAAAAAACGCGCCGACAATAGCGTGTAGTCTGCATGAGCCGTTGTTGCGAAAACGCCCATGCGCAGTAGATACCATCTGCGTGCCCTTCCGGTGACAACAGAGTGTGTGTGTGTGTGTTTGGGACAGAGGCAGAGCTGTCCCAAATAGCTGCAGCTACCATGTGTTGTCAAGTTATTGTTATAAGGATCCCAGTCCAAGCTACAACAGTCTGCATTCCCTTAACAATTGTTTGTATTGAGCCGTATTGTATTGTACCCATATGCAATATGTTAAATAAAGTTTACATCCATTCATTCTGCTAGCATTACCGATTGCATGAGCAGCTGGCTAACGTGAGCTATCAGATCCTGTTAGCTCAAAGCTCCTCTTTCAACTTAACAAGCATTAAACAAAATGGCCCAGTCATCTATTCACCTTTGTTTAATACACACAGCGTTGTCTCTAATGTTATCTAACTACTGATAGCTCTCGATATCATCAGTTTGGTGCTGGCTAAATAGCGTGAGCTAACGTTAGCTTCTAGCCACAATGCTATACTGTTATAATGGCATACTCCATTGACGTTAGCATGCAGCTAACAATGCTACCGATCTTTTTTTAGGGCGTTTTCACACCTGGCTCGTTTGGAGCCGTTGATCCGAAACCTGGAGCGTTTACCCGCTATTTCGGTTCAGTTGGGCATATATGAACACAGCAATCACATTCTGTTGCGGAACAAAACAAGCGGACCGAGACCACCTAGAGAGGGTGATCTCGGCGCACTTTCAAACGAACCCGACGCGACTCGTATGCTGTGAGAATGCAATCGATTTAGCAAACCGACACAATAATAATAATAGTGAGCCGTGGGTCAACGTGGAGCAGCGATGACTCGGTACACTGCCTCGTTGATATTTGGGCAGACGATCACATTCGTCAGATGCTGGAGAACACGCAAGTGTACATAACGTTTAGTGACTGTAGTGACGCTGCAACAGCAGCACCGTGCGAGACAACACCTCCTCTCTCTCTCTCCCTCTCACTGACTCTCTCTCTCCCTCTCTCTCTCACAGAGAGAATGAATGTGGACTGTTCCATCGGGGAGCTTCGGTGGTAATGTGAGTGGCTACAGACCGCTGCACTTAAATATAAACATTAGTCTACCTGGAGACTCAATGAGGTAATTGTATGTCGCCATAAGACGCTTCTGGCCATTTAGTGGGATCATTGTTTCATTATCCTGGTCGGCTGAAAGGACACTGGCCACCAAAGCTCCCCCCTCTGATGGAACAGTCCACATTCATTCGTGCGTCATCTCGCGTCTCCAGACTCTGTGGGCAATCTGCGCATGTGCATGGGTAATAATAGGTGCTTTAAAATGGGCTTTTTCGCTGCCGATTTAGTTCTGATCGATTAGGAATGGCTCGCGCCGTGTTCAGGAGATTGAAGCGCATAAAAGACTATTCGATCATGTCTCTAGCACCCCCACAGCCGTATCTGCAACCACTTACATCACGGCTCTCATCCACATTCATTCATTTGCTCCCCCGCTCTCTCCTCCCCGATTTCAATGTAACGCGGAGATTCAGGGTTGGGGGGGGGGGGGGGGGTGGGGGGGGGCACACCCCAAAATCTGACCAATGAGTGATAGTTTGCTCGCGCGTGCGTTTGTTTTGGTCCGTGTGAACACAGCCGTGTGAACACAAACAAACTAAGAATCAAGTGCAACATTGTATCATAATAGTCCCTGAATCGGAACAAAGCAAACAAACTACAGGTGTGAAAACACCCTTAGACTAAACTATCCGCTCTTGGTGGTCACTTGTGTTGATGTTAGTTTTGTTTCATCAACAAATGACAGGCAGAACACACAGTGAATGTATCCGTTTTGTTTATTGCACTTTTATTAGGCTTTGCTGAAAAAGAATTGCTGCATTGAGTAAATAGGCAAGATGGTGGCGCCCATAGGCGTCTGCCTTGTTGACATTTTCTTTGCTGGAGCTACCAGGAAGTGTATTGGCACATTCAAGTTCTGATTGGTTGAAATTGCCTTCATGTTCGCCACCTACTGCCACCTACTGCTTTGGCAGTGTACTACATCAGTGTGCTCAGGTGACAAAAACAAAAAAAAAACGAAAGTGTGACTCGAGGCGCAGGACGTCGCGGCGAAACGCGTATGACAATGAAACGAAAATGAAACGAAAGATGTAACCGCAGCCTGAGGCTCCTCTCCTGCTTCTCAGGGGGAACCTCCTTACAGACTGACAGCTGTGAGGGCTCTGGAGGGAAGAACAGAGAATTGAAGAACAGGAAAACTGTAAACCAGAATTATCTTTGCTAGTCCGACGCCACACGCTGAAGTGCAGTATTTCTCTCAACTCATACTATGCACCAACTAGCCTACATCAGTGACTATCACGACTGTGCTGAAGGGTCTGCAATTAGGTAAAATTAGACCTAAGATTATCCCCCTTTAAGTTCACCAACCTGTTTAATATGTGGGAGTTAAGTTATTATTTACCACATAATGTTACACTGTCCGCCTACTGCTGGCATCTCAGGTTATATGACGGTGCTGCCATCTAGTGGGCCAGAGGTGGTAGTGTTCCCTCGTAAGTGCGTCACTTCCTCTAGGATATGTGGTATTGACGTTGAACTTGCCCGGACTTGTTGGAGAACAGACGTGCATCCAGCGTTGCTCTCGTAACGTTATAGTTTTGACGGTGACCAAGGATGTAAAGTTGCTTACCAAGCGGACATTATACCACCAAGAGAGAGTGAGTTTTTAGTAACCAGCTAATTCGATGTTTAGTAAACGTCTGGGATTAGCACATTACAGCGGACTATAGTATTCCCCATTTATTGTGAACAGTTAGCCGAAGCTAGCTAGCTCGGTGCTAATACCTAAAGTAGCTCCAGCCCATGCTTTGATAGCTGCTCTATACTGGACATATCAGTCGATATATAGCACAGACCAGAGGACATTTAGATAGGGTCTGTGTCGAAGGGACGCTGTAAAAGGACACAACTAGTCCTATGTAGTAGCCACTAGCAGTAGCCTGTGGTACAGAGGGGACCAGCGTGTCTGCAGCAGCTGTCGGCGTGCGCCGTGCAGCACCACGGAGCGGAGCGAGACACTCGGATCCACAACAGCGGAGCATCTGGTCTGCAGGAGCAGACTGGTGGCGCCTATCGGACCGGGCAGCGTCTTCCCGCCCTCATCACCACGCAGCGGTCTACTACTCCTCGTTACAGAACCCATCCGGGTTCTTTCTCACCACCAGGATTACTAACTCTCTCCACCTCTCTCATACTGCAGAGGGAATTGTTTCTCTGCTTCAGTGGTAACCGCGGCAACGTTTGGCCAGAACACTTTAATAGAACTATTTGGGCGCCCATCTAAATTTAGTGATAGTATTTAATTAGGCATCGTGTAAAGTGATAACAATATTTGTATGTATCTTTTTTCCCCTTTTTTGCTTATATAAATGGCATTATGATTCAAACAGTTTCCTCGCTCTTTCTAGTTTAGGTGACTCCATTTTAAGTTATTCACTCAGTTGTGTATTTGGTACAATTAGTTTAAGAGTTAAGGCATCCTACCACACCCCCTAAGGTGACAATTATATACAGTCCTCTAAGCTCCCGCACAACGACCATTATTAATGGTAAAGCTATCACAAATGCTCCACATAGATTCCCTTTATAACTTTATAAGCGTACATGGTAGAAACATGGGGTTTTGATTAGTGTTTCACTACAGTTCTAATGTATCCAGTAAACCCTCCAATGTACAGTTCCCCCCCCACACCCCACCTCCTCCAATGTACAGTCCCCCCCCCAACCACCTCCAATGTACAGTGTCCCCCCCCCACCTCCAATGTACAGTCCCCCCCCCCACCTCCAATGCACAGTTTCCCCCCCGCCCCCTACAATGTACAGTTTCTTCCCCCGCCCCCTCCAATGTACAGTTTCTTCCCCCCACCCCAGATACCCAACCTCCTCCAATGTACAGTCCCCCCCCACCTCCAATGTACAGTCCCCCCCCCCCCACACTCCTCCAATGTAGTTTCTTCCCCCTCAAATGTATGTGTACTCTCTTTTTAGACTATTTTTGTATCACAAACAGTACTGTATTTGTAAATCTGGTATGTCATAAATGTATAGATGTAACAGTACTGTTTATCTGTGTGTCATGTATGTTATGATGCGTTGAAACTGGGGGACCCTGATGTAAACAAGACGAAAGTCTTTCTCTGGTCTGCATCCCCTTAACAATTGTGTGTATTGAGCTGTACTGTATTGTACCCATTCTGCAATCTGGTAATACAATGTTCAATCAATCAATCAAACCTATTGTATTGATATTTGGAGAAAGGATACATATGTGAGTGAAACACCCGCTGCTAGTTTGTGATATTGAACGGTGCTGTGCGTTACCTGCTTCGTTCAGACATAACCTGTCAAATCATCTGCAAAACATTATGAAAACACAAACCTGCTCTTTGTAACTTTATATCTTGGCTTTCAGAAGGATGTCCAGCAGCTTGTGTTGACGCTCGCTCTGCCATTTTGACCGGGAATCCTTCTCCTAATAAACGTTAATCATATTAGAATGATATCCTCAACAGCTGTTTTTTAGTCGCTCTTTAACAAGAGCCTCCATCTGTTCTATTTGAGACATTTCTAAATGTGAAATTAAAACTCTATTCCTTCCTGATGCTCTGCCTCGGTCTGTCTCACTTCCTGCATTTAGTCACGTGGGCAACACAAGGCGCGTCATTGGCGGGTTTACTCATAGATATATAGAACACTAGATAGCTTGCCCGCACTGCCGGCCAATGGAGAGCGACGTCACTGAACCGCCGCCATCTTGCTCCAGTTAGCCTTGAGTGAGAGTGAGTGAGCTGCACAGACAAAAATACTCATAACTCGCTGAAATATTGACGGATTTACAAACGGTTTGGTTTATTACAAGCATTATTAACGTGGCTATGATTCAAGCAGTTTGTAAAAAAAAAACATCTTTAAATTTTTAAAGTTTATAGCAAACCAACCAGTTTGTAAATCCGTCAATATTTCAGCGAGTTATGAGTATTTTAGTCTGTGCAGCTCACTCACTCTCACTCAAGGCTGACTCTCCCAAGATGGCGGCGGTTCAGTGACGCTGGTGACTCCGCCTTAAGCTATCTAGTGTTCTATAGATATCTATGGGTTTACTCCTCCTATCCACAGGCAAGGAGACTATAACATGAGGAAGGTTCATTACGTGAGGTCTGCCTGGTGTTCTGACGGGATGACTCTTCCTTGTTTTATAGTCTCCTTGCCTGTGGATAGGAGGAGTAAACCCATAGATATCTATAGAACACTAGATAGCTTGCCCGCGCTGCCGGCCAATGGAGAGCGACATCACTGAGCCGCCGCCATCTGGCTCCAGTCAGCCTTGAGTGAGAGTGAGTGAGCTGCACAGACAAGAATACTCATAACTTGCTGAAATATTGACGGATTTACAAACGGGTTGGTTTGCTATAAACATTAAAGATGTAGTTATGATACTGCATACTTATAAAAAAAATAATTAAAGATGTTTTTTTACAAACCGCTTGAATCATAGCCAGGTTAATAATGCTTGTAATAAACCAAACCGTTTGTAAATCCGTCAATATTTCAGCGAGTTATGAGTATTTTTGTCTGTGCAGCTCACTCACTCTCACTCAAGGCTGACTGGAGCCAGATGGCGGCGGTTCAGTGATGTCGCTCTCCAAAACAAACTAGTCAGACTACTGCTTGACCTGACTCCTAGAACCCACCTCACCCCTGCACACTTTGCCAACCTAGGATGGCTTAGAGTAGACAACAGAGTACAGCAACTTGCAATGGGCCTGGTCTACAAGATACACTACACGACCAAGGTACCCATGTACATGTCAAAATACTTCCCAAAGGTCAGTGAATACCACGATCACAACACCAGAGGGAGCTCCACAAATCATGTAAAACCCAGATTCGGCTCAAACAAGGGACTAAACACGTTTCGCAATTATGCCACAACAATGTGGAACGCCCTACCCAAAGCTGTAAAGGAATGTAAATCACTACCCACCTTCAAAAACACTCTCAAAGAACACCTACGGGAGACTGCAATTCAAAACTGGCCCCTACAAATGTCCTAACCCAGTTGTACAATAAAGACCAAGCATGGCTTTGTCAGTATTCCAATGTACAGCCCCACCCAACCCCACCCCACCTACCCAACCTCCTCCAATGTACAGTTTCCATGTCAAATGTATGTCAGTATTCCAATGTACAGTGTGTCCCCCTCCCCCTACCCAACCCCCCCCCCCCCCCCCCCACCTCCAATGTACAGCCCCACCCCACCTACCCAACCTCCTCCAATGTACAGTTTCCATGTCAAATGTATGTCAGTATTCCAATGTACAGTGTGTCCCCCTCCCCCTACCCAACCCCCCCCCCCCCCCACCTCCAATGTACAGCCCCACCCCACCTACCCAACCTCCCCCAATGCACAGTTTCTATGTCAAATGTATATACACTTCTTCTGGATTTTTTTAGTATCACAAACAGTACTGTATTTGAAAATCTGGTATGTCATAAATGTATAGATGTAGCAGTACTGTCTATCTGTATGTCATGTGTGTCATATGATGAATTGAAAATGGGGGACCCTGATGGAAACAAGACGAAAGTCTTTCTCAGGTCTGCATCCTCTTAACAATTGTATGTATTGAGCTGTACTGTACTGTACCCATTCTGCAATCTGTTAATAAACTTTTCAATCAATCAATCAATCAATTGGCCGGCAGCGCGGGCAAGCTATCTAGTGTTCTATAGATATCTATGAGTAAACCCGCCAATGACGCGCCTTGTGTTGCCCACGTGACTAAATGCAGGAAGTGAGACAGACCGAGGCGCGTCTCTACAAATCGTAGCTCCAGTTCTGCAGACCCCTCTCTGATTGGTTGAGCTCCATTTCTGCAGCCCCCTCTTTGATTGGTTGAGCGAAGCCCCTCTCTGATTGGTTTAGCTCGTCATGCGGTAAAAGGCGGATGTAATGTTATCATCTCAAGAAGATAAAAATAAATGTACTACCAGATTCGCGTTTATAACGTTATTTTGCGTGACTTCGCGGTTTATTCATAACGTTATGCACATTTCACAACACAGCTAGCTGTCAGAAACTGTACATTGTAACGTTATAGGTTTATTCACATAACGTTATTTCACGTGACGCGTTCAACTTGTTTACACTCCCCACTTACTGAAACTGTACCATGACGCACTCCCCACTTAACCCAGTTAATGCCTTAACTAGACAGTTACAATGTAACATTTAGATTAACACAGTTAATGCCTAACTAGACAGTTACAATGTAACATTTAGATTAACACAGTTAATGCCTAACTAGACAGTTACAATGTAACATTTAGATTAACACAGTTAATGCCTAACTAGACAGTTACAATATAACATTTAGATTAACACAGTTAATGCCTAACTAGACAGTTAACAATATAACATTTAGATTAATTAACCCAGTTAATGCCTTAAGAGAGAGAGGCTGGTGGTCAAGTCAAGTCAAGAGTTTTATTTGTCACAAGTTGTTTATTTGCATACAAGTTTACAATGAAATGCGGGTGGTCTTGCCCGCAACGATGTGCATAATACAATAGTAATAACATATAATAGAATCCAATAGAACGACATTGTGCAATAAAACAAGTAAACAGAGTAGGGCATATCGGTATATGTACATAAGTTATTTACAGAGCATGGTAGGACATGCTAGGTCCTGTGGTAGTGCAATACACTGTTAGCTCCGGATGAGGCACTGGGTCTTTATGTACATGCTATATTGGTGGTCAATGTCACTTCGGATTGCTACGACACATCTCTACTGCTTGTGACAGGCTGTGGTGCGTTCCAGACTTTACTCCTGTTGGGAAACTATAGCGATGGTCTGTGCTCACCACACTTTTCTTCGGCCTCCCCGCAGCGAGCCAACATAACATAACATTATATTTGCGGCATTACATTTGCGACATCTTTTTCTTTTGTTGGCGAGAGCACCTCGATAACCTTACGCGCACCTCCCTCGCGTACCTTAGAGAGGGGCTTCGCTCAACCAATCAGAGAGGGGCTTCGCTCAACCAATCAGAGAGGGGTCTGCAGAACTGGAGCTACGATTTGTAGAGACGCTTTTCAACCAGCGTCTATACAAATAGTAGCTCCAGTTCTGCAGACCCCTCTCTGATTGGTTGAGCTCCATTACTGCAGCCCCCTCTCTGATTGGTTGAGCGAAGCCCCTCTCTGATTGGTTGAGCGTGCGCATGCGCATGAGCCGCGACAAGCTCCTCCAGAAACTCCGGAGGAAACTCCGTTAAGCTCCAGAGAGAGAGGCTGAAAACCCACAGTTCTTGCCCGACGGATGGGAGCAAATCCCGGATCAGAGGTTTCTGATGACTACCCCCAAAACATGGAGGTCGCGAACGCAATTTATACGCATGGAAGTATTGATTACGCCATAACGAATCATTAAAAAAATATACCGTTAACTGGAATATGTTGTGTGTGCCTTTCTGAATATGATTTGGGAGGGTTATAATAGAAGAAAGACAGTGTAAACAATATAACATTATGTGAATAAACCGCGAAATAATAACTAATTCCTTGGTCAATAGAAGTCTCTGTGATACTTTCTGAATATGATTTGGGAGGGTTATAATAGAAGAAAGACAGTGTAAACAATATAACGTTATGTGAATAAACCGCGAAATAATAACTAATTCCTTGGTCAATAGAAGTCTCTGTGATACTTTCTGAATATGATTTGGGAGGGTTATAATAGAAGACAGTGTAAAGTTGTAAACAATATAACGTTACGTGAATACACCGCGAAATAACCGCGAAATAACATAACATGTTATAAAACATTACAATGTACAGTTTCTGACAGCTGGCTGTGTTGTGAAATGTGCATAACGTTATGAATAAACCGCGAAGTCACGCGAAATAACGTTATAAACGCGAATCTGGTAGTACATTTATTTTTATCTTCTTGAGATGATCATTACATCCGCCTTTTACCGCATGACGAGCTAAACCAATCAGAGAGGGGCTTCGCTCAACCAATCAAAGAGGGGGCTGCAGAAATGGAGCTCAACCAATCAGAGAGGGGTCTGCAGAACTGGAGCTACTATTTGTATAGACGCGACCGGCATAGAGCATCAGGAAGGAATAGAGTTTTAATTTCACATTTAGAAATGTCTCAAATAGAACAGATGGAGGCTCTTGTTAAAGAGCGACTAAAACAGCTGTTGAGGATATCATTCTAATATGATTAACGTTTATTAGGAGAAGGATTCCCGGTCAAAATGGCAGAGCGAGCGTCAACACAAGCTGCTGGATATCCTTCTGAAAGCCAAGATATAAAGTTACAAAGAGCAGGTTTGTGTTTTCATAATGTTTTGCAGATGATTTGACAGGTTATGTCTGAACGAAGCAGGTAACGCACAGCACCGTTCAATATCACAACTAGCAGCGGGTGTTTTACTCACTTTCGTCTTGTTTACATCAGGGTCCCCCATTTTCAACTCATCATAACATACATGACATACAGATAAACAGTACTGTTACATCCAGACATTTATGACATACCAGATCTACAATTATACAGTACTGTTTATGATACAAAAATAGTCTAAAAAGAGAGTACATACATACATTTGAGGGGGAAGAAACTACATTGGAGGAGGTTGGGTATGGGGGTGGGGAACTGCACATTGGAGGTGGTTGGGGGGTGGGGGGGGGGGCTGTACATTGGAGGTGGGGTGGGGGGGGGGACACTGTACATTGGAGGTGGTTGGGGGGGGGGGACTGTACATTGGAGGAGGTTGGGTATCTGGGGTGGGGGGTAGAAACTGTACATTGGAGGTGGGGGGGGGGGCTGTACATTGGAGGTGGGGGGGGACACTGTACATTGGAGGGGGCGGGGGGGAAACTGTACATTGGAGGAGGTTGGGTGTGGGGGGGGAACTGTACATTGGAGGGTTTACTGGATACATTAGAACTGTAGTGAAACACTAATCAAAACCCCATGTTTCTACCATGTACGCTTATAAAGTTATAAAGGGAATCTATGTGGAGCATTTGTGATAGCTTTACCATCAATAATGGTCGTGATAGTCACTGATGTAGGCTAGTTGGTGCATAGTATGAGTTGAGAGAAATACTGCACTTCATCGTGTGGCGTCGGACTAGCAAAGATAATTCTTTTACAGTTTTCCTGTTCTTCAATTCTCTGTCCTTCCCTCCAGACCCCCCACAGCTCTCTGTCTGTAAAGAGGAGGTTCCCCCTGAGCAGCAGGAGAGGAGCCTCAGTCTGGACCAGGAGGACCCACAGCCCTCACAGATTAAAGAGGAACAGGAGGAAACCTGGAGCAGTCAGGAGGCAGAGCAGCTTCAAGGCCTGGAGGAGGCTGATACCAAAGACTCCATATTCACTATAAGCTGTGTGAGAAGCCTCCATGATCAACAGCAGGGTCAGTCCCCACATCTTAACCAGACTGTAACCACAAATATGAATGTTTATTAAAGGCTAGGCACATTTTATTCTGATTCAAAATTATGTGTGGGTAGTAGTTGTTTATTGCTGGGTTTGAGTAGGAGCTAGTAATTAGGTCTGAATTTGAAGTAAAACACAAGATACTTGTGCCCTAAAGATAAGGATAAGCACTCAATGAAGAAACCCAATCCCGGTGCCAAACATCTATGCTACATATATATATGTGTGTGTGAGGGGGGGGGGTATGATTAGGGTTGGTTACCGAACAAGGTGCTTACAGTATAAGGGTACCGATTCACGTTAGATCAATCAATGCCACATTTCAGTACCTTGAGAGCTGATTAACCCTTTGGGTGCCGTTGACGTAGAACTACGTTTCTGTCGCCCGACGGTTTAGTGCCGGAAACGTAGATAACCTTTTTCTCACGGTATTGGCTCTTGCCATTCATAATTCAGCTGGGCACCTTGTGCAGGCTGTACTGAATGTGTCTGAGCTGGCAGACGGTCTTATACCGCCCTCTAACGCCTTCGGCCGCTATTGCACTCCATTAGAAACAATGTAGTTTATTTTCTTTACCGAGCTGCGGCGTGGGGGCGGGTCCTAAACACTCCGGCAAAACACAGGGTCCATTTCATGTATGCACGAGGAGACATAATAATGATAATCTAGCGTTGATTTCAGCAAGATTCGATAATCAGGTGAGAAATGACAACGTGATAACTGGATTCCACTAAAACGCTATTTTCACGTCTTTTTCCTGGAATTACTCAGAAGCACCCAAACTATATTCATATTCAAAACGGTATAAAACGGAAATGTATGGATGAAAAAATTATCTGTTTTTTGCACGTTGACTGGAAGCAACTCACTGACAATCAACAGTGTTATTAGCAGTGTTGCAATGCTCATATCAACACTGGTTGCACGCACGCTAATGACGCCACGTGCACGCGCACTCCCAAGCGTGTGCTCCCGCGCATGCGCATAAATGTTCCCTCGCATAAGGACAGACTAAAAACAGTGCAACCTCGTCCCATGAGCAACGCATCACTGGTTATTAGACCCATAGCTATAATATAAAATATAGGTTTAGCTCTACAAACAAGGTGAGCGTTTACATGGGGTTATTACATGGCGTTTTAACATTCGCCAAAATGCTTGATTGTGATTGGTCAATAGCGCTCGGTTGCCCCTGACAGCGGTGAATTATTTCTCGATAACTGACTGCTGCCAAGGGCAACGCGCAATAATGACCGCTGATACGGGTAACAGAGCGCTATTGACCAATCACAATCAAGCATTTTGATCGCAGTCACGAAAGCTAAGCATTACCATTATGCACAGCTGCACTCATCAGTGCAATCAGACCACACACCTGCCGGCTGCCGGCGATGACAGAGGACCCACAGAACAACTGCGTCTGCATTTGATCTCGTCTTGTCGATGGTTTAAAATTAATTAGGTATATTGTTAGTAAGTTAGCCATGTAATAAGCGGGATAATGTATAGCTATACTCGGTCATTGTCGCAAAATAATTGACCTTCACTGCATTTAGAACACCTCGGCGAGGCGCCTCAGTGTTCTAAACTCCGTGTCTGTCAATTATTTTGCGACAATGACCTCGTAGCTATACATTATCCCTTACTTAATGGATGGCAAGGCCTGATGCACTTCCCGGAAGGGGCGTGGCACCCAATGTGTTAAGAAAGACCCGCCCAGTTAGAAAATAAACAGAATTCCAGGAGTTTGATTCTTTACTGAGGATGGCAGGATCATGTTGATTAGGGAGGTGGATTAGGGAGTAGGATATAAACCCAGTTTAGGGTAAGGGGTGTGGGTGCAGGAGGAAATGGTTAGAATGAAAGCTCCAGGTATTGACAATGCCAATGCTACCTACATACCCTACCACATGGCCCCCAATGGCCACTGCAATCTAACATGTAGATATAGCCAGCATCTCCCTGGCTCTCGCCAAATGGGCAAATCCGTGGGTGTTTCGTCAAGTTAGGCCCACGACACCTCAACAGTTAGTTCCAGGCTGCGGTTACATTAAAGGCAAAACCCATCCCTATCATTAACCGAACTCAGCCCAACGTCTCTTCACCGTCCATTATGTTCTGCACGTCGGCAGATCTATGTCGGTGTACGTTACTCCACTTCTCCTTAAACGTATACGATACCATTTCCAATCACAGCTCACGAGCAAAACCTGCTCTCTCGTAAATTACACACTGGACTGTAGCCTTTTTTCTCCTGCTCCAACAACTGTCTGGCATTTAGTACAATACGCAGGTGCGTGGGCTCACGCTGTCTATACAGCGCGATAAAAGGACATATAATAAGCGCCTTTGTATTGTAAGTAACCGTTGCATTTGTACTGTGTTCATTCAATAAATATAGTTCTCATGGCGTGAGAGGGACGAGGAGTTGTGATGATGATCCCAAGATAATAAACGCCCGTTTATAAAGAACCGACCTGTGTCCGTGTGTTTGGGGAGAGAGCTACAGCCTATACAGGTCTATCGGTCTGTCTACATTACAATTGAATAGGCTAAACTTCGTTTTAAACTTCCTGAATTCACATTTCTTTAGTTTGCAATAATGCAACTGCAAGCCAATGTTCCGAGATAAAATGACCTTTTATTGGTTAGGTTTAACGGGAGTATTTAACGCTCGGACATTCCAGCTGGTTAAAGTGATATTACCATCCCTATAGGGTTGATATTAGGAGTCATCATAATCAGACTTTATAGAGTGAAATAGGACATCATGAACAATGTAAGAGCGCACAATAACACTCCAATCAAATAATACTAGTCGCTCTTATGTAGCTATAGGCAATAACAAATCAATGAAGTCATGTCTCTGACCTGACCAGGACATTATTATGTAGCCTGGGAGTAAAAGAAATAATTATATATATATACACACACGCATATACATACATATGACATACCCGTCCGTTCGAGGGAATGCTTTGATAACGAAAATTAAGCTTATATAATAATAATGATAATAATAATAATAGAAGTATTGTAATAATAATTTAAAAGAGAATAGGCTATCTTTAAGCTATGGTCCTATAGCTGCATTTAAAGAGGAAAAATCAAGCATAGTCTATATTAATAAGAGAACAATTAATATATTGTTATTCTTATTTATTTACCCCCCCCCCCCCCCCCCCCCGCCCGCTGGTAGTATAAAAAAAGGGGAAAAGGTATCTCCAGTTTGGCTCATGCCGCTGTTCATCTTATTAATAGCCGATAGAATGTTTCAAAGTGACGGGTTGTCCTCCATGCGTTGCTCACTAGTGCCTCCCCTGCTCACTAGCGTATTTTACATCTTGAGCAATAATATTTGCGTCTTGTTCTAGCAGCGTTCTGTGCTATCATCATCTGTCATATCAAGGGCACGCGGACATCGGTGTCTACTGCGTATCTGGCTCGCGCATATTACATGGCACTGTTGCAGGACAACCCCCTTTGAGCGTTGCTGCTAGGAAAACGAAATTGCCTGCCAAAACGGCGTAGCCTTTTAACTCGGACATGCAAACGAAATAATTCGAAACTGAAACATTGTAAGTGTAACCATGGCCCCAGTGTCCCAGAACTCCCCCCCCCCCCCCCCCCCCCCCCCATGCTATGATATCCACAAGCCGGACCTCCCTATGTTATCCTATGTCAAAAATAATGATACGGCAACAATAGATAAGAAAAGGAATACTCTTACCCTTTGTTTACTTTGGCCCCAAACTGACATTATTTCTCTTCAACGAAATCCACTACCTGCCTTTCAATGCTTCTTCCAACATCTCATTTACAGCTTTTCACAAATTCCCACCCACGAATCCCCAACTCTCCCAATAATGATCAATCGTGCTATAAATCCTCTGCATCCTACTTCCACCAGACAAACCCTAGCTTTCCTGATGAATTGAAAATGGGGGACCCTGATGTAAACAAGACGAAAGTCTTTTTCTGGTCTGCATCCCCTTAACAATTGTGTGTATTGAGCTGTACTGTATTGTACCCATTCTGCAATCTGTTAATAAAGTTTTCAATCAATCAATCAATTCAATCCTCACTGTTCAGTTTCTGCTGCCAAATCTGCATATCTAAACCTTTCCTTTTGTACGCCTCCACTGAATCCTCCCAAGGCACGGCCAATTCTATAAAATAAACTAACCACGAGACCATAATACTAGGTCAGGCCTCAAGTTAGTTCTAGCTATCTCTCCTGGAACAACAAATCGTCCTCCCAAATCTACCTGCATCTCCCAATCAGTAGCTCCATTTAGGTGGCCTGACTCATGCCTGCCTAAAAACCTACGTCCTCTACATTTCTCTTCCTCCCGGACAAATTGAATGGCTGCACCCTCCATCCGATTACATCCTGAATACACTTGTACTCTTCTACTTTCATTTCCTGCCGCTAAGCTCTTCAAAACCGGGTTATGGTGCCATGTATACCTTGAGAAAGACTAGTCTTACAGCCTGACATAATATGGTTGTATAAGTTGTTCTGCCCTCCTGAGTACTGCTAACTAGGGGTGTAACGATTCCACCTCACAACGATTAGATTCGATTATGATTCTTCAGGCAACGATTCAATGCATCATGAAATCTCTTCATTTGACCACGATTCGATTCGATACATTTTCTATCAGTTAATTCCCCCCCAAAAATTTTTATACACAAATATGGCTGGGGGAACTGATTCACTCAGCATGAATGGACTATAGGTCAATAAAAACAATACACACAAAAAAAATACATAAAAAATATATATAATTATGTTCACACAATATTGTTGACCATTAACACATTGGTTGCCAACGATGAATGACGAATTATCGCTTGGTTGTCACCACTCTAATCAATGAGAGGACGAGCACATTTGCAAACGCTTAAACTATATCTTAAATTATGGCTATGGTTCTAATACACCCGTCGCTTATCAATGACTTGCTTGCAGTCAACATGTATGAAACTGATTTTTATTTCATCATTCTGCAGTAATAGCCATTTACTGGAATACACACAACACGTTGTCATTTTCAGGCTGATTTATGAATAGTTTTCAAATAAACGCTAGATTATCGATAGTATATGTGTACTTATGCACGCTAGAGAAGCGGGCTGAAATATCGATTATCTAAGCCGTGCCTGGTCGCTAATGTTACGCACACACTGTACACACAGGAGACACGTTGTGAACGCTGTGAAAAAAAACTCTGATTAACCCAATACTGGTAAAATAAAGTCCTTACCTCAGATCAGATGTTCTGCAAAAAGATTAATCCAATTCCTGATCGCCATTCCAAATATCGATTGCGTGCAATGGGTGCAATACCATCCGGGAGATGATTGGGAGCGGTATTTGCCCTTTTCGAGGTCAGAGCCATTCCCAATGATAACGTGAGGCTGGATGGATGAAAAATTAATGGATATCGCTAATAAAAGAAATAACGATTAAATAACGAGAAAACTCGTCATTGGCAACCAACGCATGGCGGCCAACAACGAGTTTTCTCGTTTTGGCACCCAATGTGTTAACACATTCCAGGCCAACCCCAAGATATCTATTTTTTTTTATTCTACTTTTTCTCCTCCTATTTTTCATTTTTTTTCTCCCCTCCCAGTTTAGTTGTTATGCCAATTTCCCCCTCCCCTTCCTGGCCGTTGCGCACATTTGCCCCCCACTTGCCGGTCTAGGGAGCCCTGAAGTCTATCACATGCGTCCTCCGATACATGTGGAGACAGCCAGCAGCCTCTTTTCACCTGACAGCGAGGACTCTCACTGGGGAAGTGTAACATGTGGGAGGATCACACTACCTCCCCCAGTTCCCTCCCTCGCTATGCAGGCGCCCTGACCAACCTGTAGGAGTCGCTGTTTACAACGACCAGGACCCACCCCACCGGCTTTCCACCCGCTGACACTGCCAATTGTGTCAGTATGGACGACCAACCAAGCCGGAGGTACCGCGGCAGCCGGATTCGATCCCACTGTCTCTGCGGTGGTAGACAGACGCTTAGTCCGCTGCACTACCCGGCCGGCCCGCGTGTATCACTTCCGCAACAGATTTTATTTCCGGGGTTGGCCTGATTGGCCACTAAGCCCACGTGACCCTACGCTAGCACGCCCCCCTTACCCCGCTTACGCCTGAGAGTCACACACAGCTAGCGGCAGCCAGAGAGCCTTGCTACTACTAGCCGAGTGATGAATGAAGCTCTATCTGTTTCACCTAACAGCACTATTGCTCCGTGATCATAGCCATCCATCTCTAAAGCTAACCACTATTTGTAAAAGCCACAACCACGTTACCATATGTAATAATGTAAATCATTGTGTCGTTGTACATATTGTGTATACACCGTTAGAAGCTAACGCAGCTTAGCCTGGTAGCTATTGCTTACGCTGATAGCTATTGTTGTGCTAACAACATCACGCCACCCAGCTTGTTAGCCAGCATGAATGCCCGATGTAGAAGGCATAGACGCAGGTCGCTTGTTGGCCGGCATGAGTGCCCGATTTGGGGTGGTTCTCTACTCTTTGTGTGCCTTTGTCCTTGCGGGTGTTCTGCCGGGGGAGCTTGTGGACGCGACAATAGTGGTGGTTGTAGGGTGTTTGAGCTTGTAGCCTAGTTAGCTACAAGCGTTGTGCGTCAAGACAAAGAGGAGGAAAGGAGAAAAAAGGCGTTTTTGTCAAGTCTTCTCATCTGACATTTTGAGAAAGCTTGTCTTAACCCTTTCACTACCGCACTACCAAATGGTTAACCCTTTCACAAATGCAGTTTGTATAAAAAAATGAATACAAATTCAAATGTGCATCGTGATGCTTTTGTTCTACAGATGCACACCGTTCCAAATATTATTAATAAACATTTACATTTAGTCATTTAGCTGACGCTTTTATCCAAAGCGACTTACAAGTTCTGTACGACAAGTCATCAGGAAGGGTACAACTCTATCTGCTGAGTAACAATGTTCATCAAAGTGTTGCGTGTTACAGTGGAGGTTAGTTTATTAGGACAAGTGCATGACAGTAAGGTTAGTTAGGGTTATAGTTTTTATTACATTTTTTATTTCAGATAATAGTTGAAGAAGTGCGTCTTAAGTCGACGGCGGAATATTGGACGGGTTTCGGCTGTCCTAACTGGGGTGGGTAGTTCATTCCACCATTGTGGGGCAAGGACTGAGAATAGGCGGCATCTCGTTGATGACCCTCCCGGGGCTTGGATAGGAGTAGGTCTGAGGCAGCCAGAAGATGCAGAGCGTAGGGGTCGTGAGGGTGTGTAGTTAGAGACCATTGACCGGAGGTAGGCGGGAGCGGTTCCCTTTGCCGCACGGTATGCTAGGTCGAGGGCCTTGAAGCGGATACGTGCAGCAATGGGGAGCCAGTGCAGGTCCCTAAGAAGTGGGGTGACATGGGCCTACTTCGGTAGGTTTGAGATCAGGCGGGCCGCTGCATTCTGAATGAGTTGAAGAGGCTTAGTGGCAGTGGCCGGGAGGCCAGCTAGCAGTGCGTTGCAGTAGTCGAGGTGGGAGATGACTGTTGATTGGACGAGGAGTTGGGTGGCTTCTTTTGTCAGGAAGGGGCGGATCCTTCTGACGTTGCTCAGGAGGAATCTGCAGGTTCTGGTTGTCGCTGCGATGTGAGCAGAGAAGTTCAACTGGTATTCGAGGACAACGCCAAGGTTCTTGGCGGTCGGGAACGTTGTCACAGCTGCATTCTTGACTGTGATGGAAAGGTCGGTCAGGGGGGAGGATTTGGCCGGCAGGTGGAGCAATTCTGTTTTGCTTAGGTTCAGTTTGAGGTGGTTGGTCGTCATCCAGGCGGAGATGTCGGACAGACAGGCCGAGATCCGCTCAGAGACGTGGATATCTGAGGGAGGGAAGGAGAGGAAGAGTTGAGTATCATCGGCATAACAATGATACGAGAAGCCATGAGACGTGATAATGTTACCCAGTGATTTAGTGTAGAGGGAGAAGAGAAGGGGTCCTAGGACCGAGCCCTGGGGGACACCCATCCGCAGGGGGTGGGTGGCCGACATGGTCCCTCTCCATGACACTTGGTAGGAGCGGTCATTGAGGTATGATGTCAGCCATGTTGGCGCAGAGCCAGCCACTCCCATTCCTGCGAGGGCCGCGAGGAGGATCTGATGGTTGACTGTGTCGAAGGCTGCAGATAGATCTAGGAGAATCAGGACAGAGGAGAGGCCTTTCGCTTTTGCTAAGTGAAGTGCCTCTGTGACCGCAATGAGAGCCGTTTCTGTGGAGTGGCCAGTCCGGAAGTCAGACTGATTAGGGTCTAGGAGGTCATTCTGTAAGAGATAAGCAGTAAGTTGGTTGGATACAGCACGTTCAAGTGTTTTAGAAAGGAAGGAGAGAAGAGAGACAGGACGATAGTTGCCTATGACGGTGGGGTTCAGGGTTGGTTTTTTTATGAGGGGCGTGACTCTGGCTTGTTTTGGGGAGGTGGGGACCACCCCCGAGTTGAGTGAGGAGTTGATGGTTGCAGTTAGGAATGGGAGGATGTCCGGTGCTATGGTCTGGAGGAGTGGCGAGGGTAGCTGGTCCAGCTGGCATGTAGTCGGACGGTTCGACGTTACCAATGTCGGGGTCTCGGCTTCTGTAATGGGAGAGAAAGATGACAGAGTGAAGGATGAGGTTCTCGATTCAGTATTTGGAATGGGTGGGGGTTGGGAGAAGGAGCTGCGGATGTTCTCCACTTTTTCCTCAAAGAAGATTGCGAAGTCTTCAGCAGAGAAAGATGAGGGAGGAGGGGGTGGGGGGGGGAGTGAGGAGGGAGGACATGGTAGCATGCAGTTTGCAAAGATTCTTGGCAGAGGCCTCGATCCTA
The DNA here is from genome assembly GCF_963971535.1 of Notolepis coatsorum. Taxonomy (NCBI): domain Eukaryota; kingdom Metazoa; phylum Chordata; class Actinopteri; order Aulopiformes; family Paralepididae; genus Notolepis; species Notolepis coatsorum. The sequence continues at coordinate 109,114,347 of NC_140175.1, forward strand.
TGGTGAAAGAAAGAAGCTTTGGCATTAGTAATGGTTTTGGAGAATCCCTGTGGGGAGAGCAGAGAAGGTGTCACTCAAAGGTAGAGCGGATAGTATGTCAGAGGAGAGGGTGGAGGGGGATAGGGAGGGCAGGTTGCGTCTGATTGAGACGGTTTGAGTTGGAGTAGAGGGCTTTCGGTTAAGCATGAGAGTTAGTGAGAAGGATATGAAGGAATGGTCAGATATATGTAGGGGAGTTACCGTGGTGTTAATGATGCTGGAGTTACGGGAAAATATGAGATCCAAGGAGTTGCCTGCTTTGTGGGTGGGAGGCATGGCAGTGGGAGTCAGGTCAAACGATTGTAGGAGGGAGACCACTATGACTGACTGAGATGAGTCGGGCAGGTTGAAGTCGCCCAATAGAAGGAGAGGGGTACCATCTTCCGGTAAGGAGCTTAGAAGCATGTTCAGCTCATCTGTGAAGTGATCGAGCGGACCTGGAGGGCACTACCACATGGTTAACCCTTTCACTGCGACATTACAGAAGGTTAACCGTTTCACTGCCACGCGACGAAGGGTTACCCCTTTCACTACCACACTACAGAAGGTTAACCCTTTACTATCACACTACAGACGGTTAGCCTTTGGAGACCTATTCAGAACCAACCCAAGACGCACAGCACGCTCACATACACTAACACACACACACACAAATTCCAGGAATAAGATTTATAAGTATCATTTATGTGTTCAAATGTTGTCATTGTCACAAATGCAGTTTGCAGTTTGTATAAAAAAAACTAACACAAATTCAAATGTGCATCGTGATGCTTTTGTTCTACAGACGCACACCGTTCCAAATATTATTAATATTTCCACTACTCCAAATCAAGAAGAAAACAAACGACTTAGTGTATTTTGAAGGTGGACACGATGATCATGTCAGTTTAACCTGTAAAAATACATACCTAAGTAAATGGAAGATTGCTCCACTTCTACAAGGTCCATTTGCATGTTCTTGGTATCTAGGGACATCTATGGATCAGGGAATGAATTCCCAGTCTCAGAAATATTGTGTCTGTTACTAGGCTTGAGTAAATTGTAATGAACCAAATGAGAATATCAATATTTTTTTTTTATCTTGACGGTGAATAACACCATGCAAAAAATTACCAGACATGAGAAACTGCCACTGAGCTCATTCAGCACCTTCTTGAGATCACGTGTACAATAAATCTAAGCAAATGAATAAAGGGCAGATGATTAACAGGGGCTTTTGTAGATACAGTACTGCATTCTGCCATCCGGACACATGCCATTTGAAATATGATTATTGAATATAGAATATCAGGCCTATAAATTACCTTATTATGGCCAAGTCGCACATCTATAGATCAGGCCAAATCTCCCCTTAGCCAGGCATGATTCACAAACCGTGAATGAAATCTACTGTAAGTACAGTTACTTTTTTATAATGTGAATTAATCCGCCATTGTTCATCAGATTGCAACTGTGTTTTTCGCTAGACGTTCACAGAAAGGTAGAGAAACTAACTGTGTTCTGTTTTATGGCAATAACATTTAGGTTTGTGGGATATGATCCTGAAAAATAAGAGAAATAAAAAAGTCAATCTAGAAGTTAGATGATTGACAGGGGCTTGCGTGAGCTAGGAAGTGTAGTTTATTTTTATTCAAAAGCCCATCGAAAGCCCTGGGTCTCTTCTCTCAAAAGACTACACTCAAGTTAGGTTGCACCAAATCCTCACGTCTATGAGCGTCTTTTTTCCGACTCGATGCCCTGAGCTTTCTATATACTCATATTTCACTAATAACAGTTCAAATCATTAGTAAACAAACGTAGTGCTGAAATCTTACACGTTGACTGCTGTTTTGACTGGGTTAGGGTATTAACTCTTGCCTACATTTGAGGGGGGAAAACGCAAAATGAATTCATATATTCTGTAGAGATGGATTTATCAATCTTAATCAAGCGTGATATCAATCTTGTACCGGTCCCGGACCGCTCAGGCTTAAGAGGTTCAGGTTGATTTGTCTGCTAATTCTAAGCTTGTGTTGTTAAGAAGTCTGTGTTCTCTGTTCATCCCTCCAGACCCCCCACAGCTCTCTGTCTGTAAAGAGGAGGTTCCCCCTGAGCAGCAGGAGAGGAGCCTCAGTCTGGACCAGGAGGACCCAGAGCCCTCACAGCTGTCAGTCTGTAAGGAGGTTCCCCCTGAGCAGCAGGAGAGGAGCCTCAGTCTAGACCAGGAGGACCCAGAGCCCCCCCAGCTGTCAGTCTGTAAGGAGGTTCCCCCTGAGCAGCAGGAGAGGAGCCTCAGTCTGGACCAGGAGGACCCAGAGCCCTCACAGATTAAAGAGGAACAGGAGGAAACCTGGAGCAGTCAGGAGGGAGAGCAGCTTCAAGGCCTGGAGGAGGCTGACACCAAAGACTCCATATTCACTATAAGCTGTGTGAGAAGCCTCCATGATCAACAGGAGGGTCAGTCCCCACATCTTAACCAGACTGTAGGAAGCAGAGAGGGGGAGTCTCTACCCAGCACCTCCACTGTACAGATGGAAACAGGAGCTGATGGAGAGGACTGTGGAGCATCAGAACCAAGCAGTGACCATCAGTCCCTCTCTTCAGACCGCTCTGTAGCTGAGTGTGGAGACACTGACAGGGATGAGGATAGGATGGAGAGTGGAGGACCGCAGTCAGGTTTAAAAACAACAAAACCACAGAGAGTGAAAAGACAGAGTTCTGGTATCAGTTCTAAAGGCAAGAGATCCAAGAGTGTTTGTGGGAAAGGGTTTATTCAAACCTCACACTTAAACGCGCACATGAAGACTCATACTGGAGAGAGACCATACAGCTGCAGTGTTTGTGGGAAAGGGTTTACTCAAACCTCAGACTTAAAGGTGCACATGAGGACTCATACCGGAGAGAGACCATACAACTGCAGTGTTTGTGGGAAAGGGTTTACTCGCTCCTCAACCTTAAAGGTGCACATGAAGACTCATACTGGAGAGAGACCATACAGCTGCAGTGTTTGTGGGAAAGGGTTTACTCGCTCCTCACACTTAAAGGTGCACATGCAGACTCATACTGGAGAGAGACCATACAGCTGCAGTGTTTGTGGGAAAGGCTTTTCTCACTCCTCAAACTTAAAGGTGCACATGAAGACTCATACCGGAGAGAGACCATACAGCTGCAGTGTTTGTGGGAAAGGGTTTATTCAAGTCTCAGACTTAAAGGAGCACATGAAGACTCATACTGGAGAGAGACCATACAGCTGCAGTGTTTGTGGGAAAGGGTTTATTCAAGTCTCAGACTTAAAGGCGCACATGAAGACTCATACTGGAGAGAGACCATACAGCTGCAGTGTTTGTGGGAAATGGTTTTCTCACTCCTCAAACTTAAAGGTGCACATGAAGACTCATACCGGAGAGAGACCATACAGCTGCAGTGTTTGTGGGAAAGGGTTTATTCAAGTCTCAGACTTAAAGGTGCACATGAAGACTCATACTGGAGAGAGACCATACAGCTGCAGTGTTTGTGGGAAAGGGTTTATTCAAGTCTCAGACTTAAAGGTGCACATGAGGACTCATACCGGACGAATACACGTACCGTTACACCCGTATCATCCATACATGCATTGAATTGATTAACAATTGGTTTATACCAGTGACACCAGTCATGTTCATCACCCTCTTGTTCATCATCAGATAACAGTGCTTGAACAGCTAATGCATTTTCTCAAATTCATTCATCAAAACGGCAAAGGCTTGCAATTGCTCATTCACTTTTCTCAAGTCACGTCCACATCATCAAATCCATCAAACAGAGCATCTCCTCAGACATTTTAATCCCAGTTACAATATCACAATAATGTGAGTGACAGTGATACAATTCAACAATCCACAGATTCAGATTTGTCGTAATTCACATCCACAATCCTCGCATAAAGACGCTTCAATTTATGCTTGAATGAAACACAATCCGGGCGCTCCGTTAAGCAAATACATCCACAGCGGAGAATATGAAACGAATCAGAGCCAAACGCCCGATAGCTTTAATTCATAAAAAATATCCCGCAGGATTCACATTTGCAATGCTCCGTTATTAAAATAACCACATAGTGTGTGTCGCGACTCACGAGCGCTATATAGCTATGATGTGCATTATTTAGGACAAAGTAAATCCATAGGCTGAATATGATTTATTATCAGCATTTTAGGTCTATTATTTTACATTTCAAAAGCCCCCTCTAGAAAAACGAAGCACAAAAACATAATTCAGAATCTGTGAGGAAGGGAGCTGGCATTTCTTTGCGAGGGTGTGGCCATTTTATCCAGCTAACTGAACTAAACTCTGCGCTGGAGCAGGTTCAAACTTTTTGATCTGTTGCCATAGTGATTTAGACAAACACGCGTCGGGGAACCGAAAAGTCTAGCTTATGTCAAGTTATCCTGAAAATTATCCGGCTAACTCAGTTAGCCAGGAACGAGGAACAGGGCCCAGACAAAGACTTTCGTCTTGTTTACATAAGGGTCCTCCATTTTCAATTCATCAAGACATTTATGACATACAAGACCTACAAATATACGATACCGTGTAAGAAAAAGAGACCATAAAAAAATATACATCCGAAGGGGAAGAAACTACATTGGAGCGGGTTGGGTGATCAGATTGTTTAGTTCAGTTTGAGGAAATGATAATAAACATTATATTTGCCAAACGATCAACTGAATATTGCAACTTTGCGCTATCGTACCTCCCTCCACGTCACCCGCGTCCCTCACGTCCCTCCCGTACGTGAGGGACGCGAGTGACGTGGAGGGAGGTACGCAAGGGGAGTTGCTTGCCTTGTTACCCGAGCTCATGGCGGCAGCCGCTAATGGCGTGGCGTTGCCGCAGCCTCTGCCTGCACCTGTCCCTGATGACATGATAGGTCATCTCTGGCAACGTCGTCCTGTGAGAGAGACGGGCATTGTCTGCCCATTCTTCCCTTCAATGGAGGCCTACGTGAAACAGGGACAGGTAATCTCCCACATGGTGAGGCGGGTGGCAGGTTTGGTCCAGGGACTAAAGGACGGGGTGCCTCGGCTTGATAGCCCGATGACATCCATACTTTGTCCCGAAGTGGTGTGGGAGCCATTGCGGAAGCCGGTTCCCCAGGGGAAATCGGCTAGGCAGATGGCTAATTGGAGTGACCAGGCGTACATCGCCGCGACTCAGAGCCTGGCTGCGACGTCTAACATCGCGCAGCTAGTGCGCTACATGTCGGGGATGATGGCGGGCGGGTCGGTATTGGATGACCACCACCAATATCTTCACGCCCAAGCGGCTGGAGCCATCCTGCACCTTACCCAGCTGCAGGCGATAGCCACCGGGAAGGGGCGCGCCCTGGCCACTCTATCCCAGCGCCACCTTTGGCTGGAGCAGGCGAGGGTGCCGGAACAGAAGAGGATTCGGACTTTCCAGGTTATGGACTTTTGGGGACAGAGCCTTCAGCGTGGCGTCCCCTACCCTCTGGAACTCTCTCCCCCCCGAAATCCGCAACGCCCCAACCCTGGACACCTTCAAATCCGCTCTAAAAACACACCTCTTCACCAAGGCTTTCCCCATCAGTTAGTTTTAGATTAAATTAGGTCCATTATCCCCTACTTTCCCTCATCCCCTCTTCCCCCTCCCCCCCTACTTTCCTTGCCCTATTTTTTGTCCTGATTGTAAAGCGACCTTGGGTTCTATGAAAGGCGCTATATAAATTTGATCTATTATTATTATTATTATTATTATTATTATTATTATTATTCCCCTGCTCACGGCCCCCCTCTCCGATGCTGGGCTGTTCGGGTCGGCCATGCAGCAGATGACGGCAGCCTGCAGAGAGATGGAGGAGGAGCGCTCTGTGCTCCAACCCCATTTCCCCCGACCCGATGCCACCGGTGATGGCCGACGAAAAAACAACACCGGCAGAGGACCGCAACCGTTGCCACCGCCACCACCGCCACTGCTGGGCCTTCGTCTAAGAAGGCCAGGAGTGGAGGGAGTGCCTCGTCCGCCGCAGCCAGCCACTCCACGCCCGGAGGTAATGGTAGGGATCGACGTGACCAGGTTTCCCAGAACCGTCGCTCCGGGCCGGCTCCCCGTGGGGGCAAGCACCGTGCTGCACGTGGCAGGCGCCGCTAGTGACTCTCCCCGTTTACCTCTGTCCCCTTCCCAACATATAATTTTGTTACTAAATAAAAGGTCCCTCCTGGTGGGGGACTGTTTTTTGTTACAAACTGTGTGTTTATTCACTGTTATATATTTTGGATACGGTGTATAAACCCTCACCTAGCTGTGGGGTTGTTTGTTTAGGAGAGTAGGACAGTTTCTTGTAAATCGTTCTGGTCGCTATATATATGTGTGCTTGGCAAGGCCTGTGGCTAGCACTCGGTCGAAAGACTTGTCTTCCCTCACCATGAAGAAGACTGTGTTCTTCTTGTAATGGTAAACTTTACCGTTTTTTATCTGAGGGGGTTGTGTGTATTCTGTTACGTTGGAAACATGGCATCGAGTCCACAACTTGGTTAGAGTGTTAGCCTACAGAAGTGCTCATATATGTAGCTTGTACCGAGGTCTTGACCCTCTCTTAAACGTCTGTGTTTTTCTTTAGACATAAAACACGGGTGACGTGTTTCGCACATAAGCCTAAAGCCTTGTATATAAAACCTGTTCGCAAACGAGTTTATCGTCTGTGGCTGGCGTGCATTGATTTAGCTTATCCTAATGGATATACGCTTTTCATGTAGCATGCTAGGTACATGGGTATCATCGCTGCTTGTTGTTTTTCATCGTATCCGGGGTGTGGGGTCATGAGCAGTGATGCCACAGATTACTTGTAAAAGTAATCTGATTACTGATTACTGATTACTCCTTTAAAAAGTTATCTTAGTTACTTTACTGATTACTTGATTATCAGAGTAACTTAGTTACTTTGAAAGTAACTAGGTTACGAAGTCGTCCCCCCTGCTGCTGCCACAAGATAAGAATGACAAAAAAGAATTTAGTCAAATGTACTCAGTTTGAGTAAAATGTACTAATAGGGCAGGTAGGCCTATCTATAGATCTATAGATTTCACAAAAGATAAATGGTCAATAACACCACATGTAGGCTGATATGTAGCCTATACCTTTGAGGCCTGCCCTATTCAGATATGGTTATAATGTTCCTAGTGAAACAGGGGAGAGGGGTGAGTAAACCAGTGATTATATCTCAGTAACAGAATCTTCTCAAACCTCTTGTCAGAAAGTCTGTTCCTTCTAGGCGTGAGCACCAACCCTCCCAGACTAAAAAGCCGTTCCACAGGAGCACTTGATGGGTTGGAGTGTTATACTTCAAGAAAATGTTCTTTATGTTTGAAGGTCTATCCAGTATCTGAAGCTCATTCTCTTAAAAAACAGTCTATTAAACGGTACTGCTCCTCCTATGCTATTATTATTATTATTATTATTATTATTATTATTATTATTATTATTATTATTATTATTATTATTATTATTATTATTATTATTATTATTATTATTATTATTATTATTATTATTATTATTATTATTATTATTATTATTATTATTATTATTATTATTGTGTGCTACTGACAACCTACATACTGCAGTATGGTGTTCCATGTTCATGAATAGTGCAATGCAAAAGATGTTTAACTCAAAGGTGGAACATACCTGGGCCCTGTTCCCCGTACCTGGTTCAACTAAGTCGATCAAGAGTCACATTATCCAGATTCAGTTAACCCGATGTTTGAAGCCGGGATTTTCCTGTTCCTCGAAGGTGGATTCAGTCTCGTTAACTCAAACCAGACTTGAGACCCAGGATAAATGCGCGCGGCCGCTTCAGTTGAAAAGCCAGCACGTATCGATAGCAGAGATCCTGATTCTCTAGCGGCATTGATTGATTAATTGATTTAAAACTTTATTAACATATTGCAGTACGGCTCAATCGCCTCGCCGACAAGTTAAATGCGTTATCTATAGGCAAATTTTAAGTCCCTCATTACCTCAATCAATCAGATTATATTCCTTTAAACTTGCCTGCTGGATTGAATAATCAAATGAGATCTTGCTAGCGAAAATAATTAGTTAAACTGTTATACAGAATAACGATACGGCTCTCTTACCCATTGATTGATGTATGGTCGAACTTTTACTTATCTCCACTGTGGTGTAACGGGTTCTTCTTTTGACTTTCACGCAGACGACCGGGGTTCGAAACCTAGTCTTTTCCTTCTCTTTGCAATGTAGGAATAATTCAATTTGGTGCACGTTGAGAGCTATATAAAGAATGACATCCTCAATGCATGTAGATTTATAATATTTTAACTTAAAACTAGGCTACTTCTGCGTATAATCATTAATATTATATTCTAAAAAATTATATTGGAAACACGGGGTTTCGAACACCGGTCGCCGGGTTGCCAGGATTGAGCACTACCGCTGCGCCACTGTGCCAGATGGGATAAATTCATTGTTTATACATTAATGAACAAGAGACCCGTGTTTAGAATATTCTTTATTTTGAATGAAGTTTCATAATGTGTACATCGCACCGAGCGAGCGCCACGGTATATAACGTGCATTATTTAGGACAAAGTGAATTTAGTATCAGCATTTTGGGTCTATTTTACATTTCAAAAGCCCCCTCTGGAAGAATGGAGCACAAAAACGTAATTCAGAATGGTATAATGCAGATCGTAGACTGTGGGAATAATTTCAGGAAACGGGCTGTCATTTCTTTGCGGGGGCGTGGCGATGGTTCATCCGGCTAACTTGAACTTAAACCCTGCTTTCGACCAGGCTCAAACTTTTGGATCTGTTGTCATGGTGATTTGGACAATCCAGGTTCGGGGAACCGGAAAGTCCGGCTTAAGTCAGACTTCACCGAAAGTTATCCGGTTAACTCAGTTATCCAGGTACGGGGAACGGGGCCCTGCACTATGGCATCTGGAAGGCCTGCAGTCGTGTCCTGCAGGGTGTCCTTCAGAGTGCATCAGCACTTCAAGTGTGGGTAGTAAAGTTTAAATCCAGTAAAGAAATCCAGCTTTTGCTGTTTGGCTGGTGCACCTCCGAGTCCTGTAGAAGTCGATGCTTCGGCTTTGGTTTTTTTTCTATCCGTTTGGCATTTGGTCGTGCTGTGCTGTATATTCCAGATGCGGTAGACAGTATTTTGTTTCCTCCGCATAGTGAATGTTTTTTTCACCCGGCTTAGCTGACACAAACGTTAAGTAGTAGACTAGTGATTGAATTTCCAGTGCAAGAAAGCGTTACCAGCGTGAGCGTCTCCCTGCTAGCTCGCTATGTTTAGGTCAGCCTGATAATAACAATAATAGCCACCGCCCACCAGCATGGTACAACACGTGAGGTTGCGTGCTGTGATGTCACTCCCCAATACAAGGAAAACAGCTCCAAACGTATTTTTGACTGTCGAAAACGAAAGAAAATACTGCATTGTATGCCAGTGGTGATGTTCCAAACCAAATTTCGTTGTACCAACAATGACAAATAAAGATCTATTCTATTCTATCATTTAGTTTAGGCTAGTGGTCCAACGCAGTATACGAGCTAGACCCGACAGTTGTGTCACTAGATGGGGGAGGGAATGAGGAAAAAACTGAGAGCTGTCATTCTGCAACCAGAATAATCCACCTCTTTTGTAAACATGCTATGTTGGTTCTTTTGTGACCCAGGTAAATATGCCAACAATCCTCCTCCATAAAGGGGTGAGACGTCAGAGAATGGTATGCTGCACATTCTAGTGTACATCAGGTCAAATAATTGATTACACTAACTATAAATGTATAGTGATAGAGACCAAAGTAGAAATACCTAATAATAAAATAGACCTAGTAATAGGGGGCGACAGTGGCTTGGGAGGTAGAGCAGTCGTCTGGTAATCCGGAGGTTCCCGGTTTGATTCTCGCTCCTCCCGGGCAGCGTGTCGAAGTGTTCTTGAGCAAGACACTTAACCCCATTGCTCCTGATGAGCAGGTTGGCACATTGCATGGTTGCCTCCACCGTCGGTGTGTGAATGTGTGAGTGAATGGGTAAGATGTGAGAAACAAATTGTAAAGATAAAAGCGCTATATAAATACAGCCATTTACCATTTACCAAAATACCTCTAAATCACAGTATATGGGTACAGGACATAGCTTTTCTTATATTTAATATACATATAAATAAATGCATGACAACACATTCTCAAGATAGATCACTCTGATTAGAAAAGAAAACCCACAACTAAAGTGTACATAAATAGCCACTATTTTTAATATATACAATACATATACATGGATTTACAGTTACACAAATGGATGTACGATATAAAATACAAACAGTGCTGGAATAGCGAACAATATCATGTATCATCAGCAACTGTTGTTTCCGTCATCTACACAGTAAAATAAAATTACTGACTGCATTACTTTTTAATTTTCATTATAGGGAACTTTGTACTTTCACTCCACTACATTTCAAAGTAAATATTGTACATTTTACTCAACTACATTTATCTGAGCCTCCCCCCAAAAAAGATTTAGCATACAAGACATGGCATAAATTGATGAAGATTAAGTACTTTAACATTTTAAACCAGCAATCTGAGGGACAGCATAACTGGACCACTCTAACAACCTTCAGGTCAATATATCGAGGGTTGAATGCACTGAAATACAAGAACACCCTATATAATATGTACTGTACTTTTACTTTTGAAACTTAATACAGTACATTCAATATCAAATAGTTCTCTACTTTTACTTAAGTAGTAGCTACAGTACCAGCTACAGTACTAGCTACAGTAGTTTGCTGTGCTGTTTCACTGCTAGGTATACTAAACACAGTACATAGATTATTGAATTGATCATAAGTGAATCCAGTGGCATATTTGAAATAGGCTGGTATACGGCTGTGCTGCAAGACCTCTGGTGTTAATCTATTTGGTACTTGATTATGTCTCAGAACAGTATTTTTACTCGTCAGTGATTCAATTTGTGCTTGTTGATTTCTCAATCGTTCATCTCGCTCCTCTTGTCCACCTTCCATTGGGGGAGCCTGCTCCACAGGCCGGCACTCCTCATCTGGAGTAAGAGGGGAGGAGAGAGGGGTGATGGATAAGGAGAGAGGGGTGATGGATGAGGGGGAGAGGTGAATGAGGAGAGAGGGATGAGGGGGAGAGGTGAATGAGGAGAGAGGGATGATGGGGAGAGGTGAATGAGGAGAGAGGGATGAGGGGGAGAGGTGAATGAGGAGAGAAAGAAATGAGAGGAGAGAGGGATAAAACACAAAAAGCTGAGTATCAGGTAATTTGGAGTTTAGGAGAGGTATAGGATTCAATTGCAGGACAGTGTGTATGGTAAGAGTGACGAGGCAACGAGTCGACGTTCCAATAATCAGCTTTTACTGAGCAAGACACGAGGATACAAAGTCACAGGGGAAAATAACAAAAGCGCGGAAAGGTGCTGGTTACAGGAGAGCACGGAAAGGTACTCAGAGGAACGGCAAACAGTGAACACGTAAACAGGGATCTCAAACAATGACGCAACACTGGGAGACAGGGGCGGGGAGAATATATACTAAACAGTGATTGCTAAACAGGAACAGCTGGGGAAGAGAGGATAAGAATACAAGGGAAAACTAGGACTAGACAGGAACATGAATATGGATACACACAGGAACATGAATATGAATACACAGAGGGAACAAGACTAGACACTAATACAATGACAGAATGAATACCACAAGACAAGGACACTAGACTAACATGCAGGGATAATATAATAATAGGCAGCAAGGTCTTGAGCCAGGCAGGGATTAAACATTGTAAACGTAACAACACAAGGACTGAGGCCACAGTAGACAGTGTGTGTTACTGAGTGTATCCTACACTACTGTAGAACAGTGTGTGTTACTGAGTGTATCCTACACTACTGTGTAGAACAGTGTGTGTTACTGAGTGTATCCTATACTACTGTAGAACAGTGTGTGTTACTGAGTGTATCCTACACTACTGTGTAGAACAGTGTGTGTTACTGAGTGTATCCTACACTACTGTGTAGAACAGTGTGTGTTACTGAGTGTATCCTACACTACTGTGTAGAACAGTGTGTGTTACTGAGTGTATCCTACACTACTGTGTAGAACAGTGTGTTACTGAGTGTATCCTACACTACTGTGTAGAACAGTGTGTGTTACTGAGTGTATCCTACACTACTGTGTAGAACAGTGTGTGTTACTGAGTGTATCCTACACTACTGTGTAGAACAGTGTGTGTTACTGAGTGTATCCTACACTACTGTGTAGAACAGTGTGTGTTACTGAGTGTATCCTACACTACTGTGTAGAACAGTGTGTGTTACTGAGTGTATCCTACACTACTGTGTAGAACAGTGTGTGTTACTGAGTGTATCCTACACTACTGTGTAGAACAGTGTGTGTTACTGAGTGTATCCTACACTACTGTGTAGAACAGTGTGTGTTACTGAGTGTATCCTACACTACTGTGTAGAACAGTGTGTGTTACTGAGTGTATCCTACACTACTGTAGAACAGTGTGTGTTACTGAGTGTATCCTACACTACTGTGTAGAACAGTGTGTGTTACTGAGTGTATCCTACACTACTGTGTAGAACAGTGTGTGTTACTGAGTGTATCCTACACTACTGTGTAGAACAGTGTGTGTTACTGAGTGTATCCTACACTACTGTGTAGAACAGTGTGTGTTACTGAGTGTATCCTACACTACTGTAGAACAGTGTGTGTTACTGAGTGTATCCTACACTACTGTAGAACAGTGTGTGTTACTGAGTGTATCCTACACTACTGTAGAACAGTGTGTGTTACTGAGTGTATCCTACACTACTGTGTAGAACAGTGTGTGTTACTGAGTGTATCCTACACTACTGTGTAGAACAGTGTGTGTTACTGAGTGTATCCTACACTACTGTAGAACAGTGTGTGTTACTGAGTGTATCCTACACTACTGTGTAGAACAGTGTGTTACTGAGTGTATCCTACACTACTGTGTAGAACAGTGTGTTACTGAGTGTATCCTACACTACTGTAGACAGTGTGTGTTACTGAGTGTATCCTACACTACTGTGTAGAACAGTGTGTGTTACTGAGTGTATCCTACACTACTGTGTAGAACAGTGTGTGTTACTGAGTGTATCCTACACTACTGTGTAGAACAGTGTGTGTTACTGAGTGTATCCTACACTACTGTGTAGAACAGTGTGTGTTACTGAGTGTATCCTACACTACTGTGTAGAACAGTGTGTTACTGAGTGTATCCTACACTACTGTAGAACAGTGTGTGTTACTGAGTGTATCCTACACTACTGTAGAACAGTGTGTGTTACTGAGTGTATCCTACACTACACACTACACAAATCAAATAAAATAAAATAAAATTTATTTATAAGGCCCGACAACACACGTTAATGTCCTCATGGGCCGTACAGGTCATCTTTAAACAAGTCAAGAAGAAAATATAACAATAAGTTTATATCCAGATATACAGATTATATCCGTCTGACTGCCTCTCGTGGAGTATTTGTGAGTCTCACTCACCCAACTAAAGTAACTGACCAGATATGCAGGGACTGTAGCATTCCTTATTTTAAAGGTCAGCCCCAACTTAATCTGAGCCACTCTCTTTTCCACTGGTAACCAGTTCAGACCATCAATGTGTGAGTCATTGAGATTTGTACAGGGGTGAAGTTTAAGCACAGTCCTAACTAACATATTCTGAGATGTCTGTAATCTATGCTTTATTTGTTTTGGTGAGCAACTATACCAGGATGTACCCGCGTAGTCAAAGTGACACTGCACTAAGGCATCTGCTAATGTTTTCCCAGTTTTTTTTTATTTATTTTTTGTCAGAGCCTTTAAGGCTATATTCTCCCCTGACAAAGACTTGTCCAAGATGCAGCCTAGGTAATTAACTCAAGCTTTTTTGCAGTAATGATAAAATCCCCTACCTTCACTTCCAAGCCTGAAAGTCTTTTTAGTTGGATTTTGGAGCCAAAGAGGATTGATTCCGTTTTCCCTACATGGAGGGATAATTTATTATCTGATAGCCAAATGCTCACTCTGCTCAACAGGGACGTGCACAGGACTTTAGAAAGGCAGGTGCCCGAGATGATAAAAAGGCATGAATTATTAAATGCAATGCGAGCGCGCGTAGCGTGCGAGCCCGATTTTTGGGGTTAATACAAGTCTATGGTACATTCAGTTTCACCGATAGATGTCACCAAAACTACATAGTGTCCCTTTAATAACACAATATGCGCTCCAGACCAACAGCTGCGGGAGAGAGAGAGAGAGAGCGAGAGAGAGAGAGAGAGAGAGAGAGAGAGAGAGACCGACCGACCGAGACCGCATTAACTACCTTGTTTAGTTGAAACGTGGTCCAGGTCAGGAGGGCTTGATGAAGTATTATGTCCACTGTCCCACAGTCACAGACTGTTGTCTTGATGTATATCCACTGTCCTCCAGACTGCATCCAGCCAAATAGCTTATTGTTAGCACTGTAGCTTTGTTGTTGTCAAACTTGTCACCACACAGTCCTGACATTCACAAAGTCAAAAACTAATAGTGCTTGCCGATTGGTGCTAAGAACAGCAGGGCGGGTGCAAGCCGTGTGACGTAATTGGCAGACTCGACTGTCAATCAAAATTATTCTGTTAGAGAGAGAGAGAGAGAGAGAGAGAGAGAGAGAGAGAGAGAGAGAGAGAGAGAGAGAGAGAGAGAGAGAGAGAGAGAGAGAGAGAGTATGCTGCATGATTTTCCAGGCAGCAGCAGACAGGGAGGGGCTGGGGAGGGGTGATCTGGCGACGTGTTTTTGGAAGGACCTATTATTTACAAGAGGGGTGGCATTTCTCTTTCTTTACCTAATATTTAGATTCTATCGTGACATCTTTCATTTGGAAGGGCAGGGCAGTATATCTATATGTGCAACAGTAAAAAAAAAAAAAGAAAAAAAAAAGAGGGTGGCATAAAAAGGGCACTTTCTAATGAAAAATGAAAAAGGCAGGTGCCCGGGCACCCCTTCACCCCTATGTATGCACGTGCCTGCTGCTCAACTCCGAGATGCTTCCAGCTGCAGACCTTCAGACCAGCGCTTACAAGCCCCGCACATACAAGCACCGCACATAGCAACCCCTCGCTTCCATTGGCTGATTTTGGTGACGTGATTTTGGGTCACGTTGCACGTTGCACTGCGGGATTGATTGATTGATTGATTGAAAACTTTATGGTGACGTGATTTTGGGTCACGTTGCACGTTGCACTGCGGGATTGATTGATTGATTGATTGAAAACTTTATTAACAGATTGCCGTATGATTTGGGTCACGTTGCACTGCGGGATTGATTGATTGATTGATTCATTGATTCATTGATTCATTGATTCATTGATTGATTGATTGAAAACTTTATTAACAGATTGATTGATTGATTGAAAACTGTATTAACAGATTGCCGAATGGGTACACGTGACCACAGGCCCTGATTGATTGATTGAAAACTTTATTAACAGATTGTAGAATGGGTACACGTGACCTGACCGATTGATTGATTGATTGATTGATTGATTGATTGATAACTTTATTAACAGATTGCAGAATGGGTACAGTGACCGATTGATTGATTGATTGATTGATTGATTGATTTATTGATTTATTGATTGATTGATTGAAAACTTTATTA
Organism: Notolepis coatsorum; assembly: GCF_963971535.1. Taxonomy (NCBI): domain Eukaryota; kingdom Metazoa; phylum Chordata; class Actinopteri; order Aulopiformes; family Paralepididae; genus Notolepis; species Notolepis coatsorum. Next base: position 109,130,085 of record NC_140175.1, read on the forward strand.
ACAGATTGCAGAATGCAGTACAGCTCAATACACACAATTGTTAAGGGGATGCAGACCATGCAGTACTGTTACATTTGTGACATACAGTAAATATATACAAGGGGGAGGGAACTGTACATTTATGATGAATTGAAAATGGGGGACCCTGATGTAAACAAGACGGAAGTCTTTCTCTGGTCTGCATCCCCTTAACAATTGTGTGTATTGAGCTGTACTGCAGATATATTTCAATTGCCTTACTTATTTACATAAGTATTATAGGCCTACAGCAGTATTGTACAGACAGTCTGTGTGAAGTCTGTGTGGTTATCCAGCTGCACAAAGGCAGAGCAAGAGGCTCTACAGAGGGTGGTGAAGGCGGCAGGCAGGATTGTCGGGACTCCTCTATCAAACATCACCTCCGTCTTCACCTCCCGCTGCCTCCACCGCTCCAAGTGTATCATCAAGGACCAGTCTCACCCAGCACATCACCTCTTTCAGCTCCTTCCCTCAGGGAGGAGATACCGGTCCATACATGCCAAGAGTTAAAGATTTAAGAACAGCTTTTTCCCCCAAGCAGTCAGACTGTTAAACGCTCATTGACTGTCCCCTCACGTGCACCATGCACTTACCTGGACTTGATAATCACTGTTACCACTCATCATGCACTTTATTTAAAATATTCTGTTATGTACAGTGTTATATGTGTTTCATGTATGTATATATTGTACTACGGTCTGTGGGAGCTCCCCTGAAATTTCACTCACGGTCATATAAGAGTTTTAATGTAGAAGGTTTTATTAATGAAATGTTGGGTATAAACTGGGAGGAGGTATGTTGTGAGGATGACCCAGAGGTTGCACTGGACTTATTTATGTCAGAAACAAATCAGCCCCATGGATAGATAGTAGCTTTTAATGAATTTTAATGAATAAGAGAGACATACTGTAGCCAAAAAAGCATCAGTGTGTTCCAGTTCTGCAGATGACAGACAAAAGTACCGTTCCTTACGTAATCAAGTCACAAAGTTAAATAAGGTGAGAAAAAGGGAATATTTTAAACCATGGTTATATGATGTGAGAAATGATGGTAAAAATCTATGGAATGTTTTAAATCAAATTATGGGTAGAAAATCCAATGTCTGTACACCTTTTGTTGAGTCATATGGAATTGTCCTAACCAAACCATGTGATATTGCCAACCATTTTAATGATTTTTATGCAAGTAAGATATCTCAGCTCAGGCAGGGAATGCACATCTCAAACAATACAAAATCAAATGACATAATTAAGAATATCATAATGAAAGATAAAGGGTGTACATTTGATTTTCAACAGGTTGAGGTTAGTGATATTGAAAGGTTACTCCAGGCTCTACCTGACAGCAAGTTAGCTGGCACAGACAACTTGGATAGTAAATTATTGAGAATTACTGCTACGATCATAGCAAGTCCAGTGTCATATTATTAATAGATGTATACAAGTGGGACTATGTCCAAAGATATGGAAGGAGGCTAAGGTTACTCCTTTACCCAAAGACTCCAAATCAGTTTTTAATGAGGGCAACTCCAGACCTAATATAGAAAAGATAGAAAGGCTGACAAAGAGAAGAAGAGTGGAGCAGAAGCTGGAGAACCTTTCAATATCACTAACCTCAACCTGTTGAAAATCAAATGTACACCCTTTATCTTTCATTATGATATTCTTAATTATGTCATTTGATTTTGTATTGTTTGAGATGTGCATTCCCTGCCTGAGCTGAGATATCTTACTTGCATAAAAATCATTAAAATGGTTGGCAATATCACATGGTTTGGTTAGGACAATTCCATATGACTCAACAAAAGGTGTACAGACATTGGATTTTCTACCCATAATTTGATTTAAAACATTCCATAGATTTTTACCATCATTTCTCACATCATATAACCATGGTTTAAAATATTCCCTTTTTCTCACCTTATTTAACTTTGTGACTTGATTACGTAAGGAACGGTACTTTTGTCTGTCATCTGCAGAACTGGAACACACTGATGCTTTTTTGGCTACAGTATGTCTCTCTCATTCATTAAAATTCATTAAAAGCTACTATCTATCCATGGGGCTGATTTGTTTCTGACATAAATAAGTCCAGTGCAACCTCTGGGTCATCCTCACAACATACCTCCTCCCAGTTTATACCCAACATTTCATTAATAAAACCTTCTACATTAAAACTCTTATATGACCGTGAGTGAAATTTCAGGGGAGCTCCCACAGACCGTAGTACAATATATACATACATGAAACACATATAACACTGTACATAACAGAATATTTTAAATAAAGTGCATGATGAGTGGTAACAGTGATTATCAAGTCCAGGTAAGTGCATGGTGCACGTGAGGGGACAGTCAATGAGCGTTTAACAGTCTGACTGCTTGGGGGAAAAAGCTGTTCTTAAATCTTTAACTCTTGGCATGTATGGACCGGTATCTCCTCCCTGAGGGAAGGAGCTGAAAGAGGTGATGTGCTGGGTGAGACTGGTCCTTGATGATACACTTGGAGCGGTGGAGGCAGCGGGAGGTGAAGACGGAGGTGATGTTTGATAGAGAAGTCCCGACAATCCTGCCTGCCGCCTTCACCACCCTCTGTAGAGCCTCTTGCTCTGCCTTTGTGCAGCTGGATAACCACACAGACTTCACACAGACTGTCTGTACAATACTGCTGTAGGCCTATAATACTTATGTAAATAAGTAAGGCAATTGAAATATATCTGCAGTACAGCTCAATACACACAATTGTTAAGGGGATGCAGACCAGAGAAAGACTTCCGTCTTGTTTACATCAGGGTCCCCCATTTTCAATTCATCATAAATGTACAGTTCCCTCCCCCTTGTATATATTTACTGTATGTCACAAATGTAACAGTACTGCATGGTCTGCATCCCCTTAACAATTGTGTGTATTGAGCTGTACTGCATTCTGCAATCTGTTAATAAAGTTTTCAATCAATCAATCAATCAATCAATAAATCAATCAATCAATCAATCAATCAATCAATCAATCGGTCACTGTACCCATTCTGCAATCTGTTAATAAAGTTTTCAATCAATCAATCAATCAATCAATCAATCAATCAATCGGTCAGGTCACGTGTACCCATTCTACAATCTGTTAATAAAGTTTTCAATCAATCAATCAGGGCCTGTGGTCACGTGTACCCATTCGGCAATCTGTTAATAAAGTTTTCAATCAATCAATCAATCTGTTAATAAAGTTTTCAATCAATCAATCAATCAATCAATGAATCAATGAATCAATCAATCAATCAATCCCGCAGTGCAACGTGACCCAAATCATACGGCAATCTGTTAATAAAGTTTTCAATCAATCAATCAATCAATCCCGCAGTGCAACGTGCAACGTGACCCAAAATCACGTCACCATAAAGTTTTCAATCAATCAATCAATCAATCCCGCAGTGCAACGTGCAACGTGACCCAAAATCACGTCACCAAAATCAGCCAATGGAAGCGAGGGGTTGCTATGTGCGGTGCTTGTATGTGCGGGGCTTGTAAGCGCTGGTCTGAAGGTCTGCAGCTGGATACTATTGTCAACTCCTTGCTCAAGATCTCTTCAACAACTACCTTGTCTTTATGGGACACCAGGCGTGCTGAAAAATAAATTAGTGGGGCAAGCTGATTTAAGGTAATTAATATAAAGTAAGAAAAACAGAGGGCCAAGCACACTACCTCACGGTACCCCACATGTAGTGGCCCTTGGCTCTGAGAGCGTTCCACCAACATTGACCATTGGCTTTCTTCCTGTAAGGTAAGACCTCACCCAGCTGATTGCATTACTGTTAAAACCCTTAGGGGTCTAGCTGAAGAGCTTCTCCTCCTCAGAATATTCTCTTTTTTTTGTTACATAATGTAAAATTACAGATTCATACCTTCAAAATAAGCCATCAATTGTCAAATTTGAGCTGATAGTTTTCAATCAATGTCCTATCAAACATTCTGGTAAAATCCTAACTACATTCCAGGATAGGACTTGAAAATGATCCAAGTTCATTCAGCTATCTGATGAAAGAACTACACTCCCAGAATTCAATGTGATCAATGTCACTAGAACAATTCACACCTGGAGCAAAGGCCCAGTCGTTCCTTTGTTATTTCAGTGAATGGACCCAGCAGGAGGCCTAGCCCTAGAGTGACACACAAGCTAGATAGCATAATTATTATACCAACCCAGGGCTTCTGCATCATCATCATCATCTCCGAGAGAGAGAGAGAGAGAGAGAGAGAGAGAGAGAGAGAGAGAGAGAGAGAGAGAGAGAGAGAGAGAGAGAGAGAGAGAGAGAGAGAGAGAGAGAGAGAGAAAGAAAGAAAGAAAGAAAGAAAGAAAGAAAGAAAGAAAGAAAGAAAGAAAGAAAGAAAGAAAGAAAGAAAGAAAGAAAGAAAGAAAGAAAGAAAGAAAGAAAGAAAGAAAGAAAGAAAGAAAGAAAGAAAGAAAGAAAGAAAGAAAGAAAGAAAAAAAAAAAGAAAGAAAGAAAGAGAGAACAAATTATTATTATTAAATAGAATAATTTTCTATAGGCTTGCCGTGGTAGTCAGTGATACTGGTGTCATTCTGTGTTCAGGCATCCATACTTATTGAAACAATGCTCATATCCTGATGGTGCCCCTAGCATCCTTCTTTTTGAGAGCATTCACCTCTGTGCGGGGGCATTCTTTTCTGTCAACTCTGTACGTTCCACATGCTCCGGCACCCAGGCTATGCAGATACATAACACATATCATAACTACCTACCTCATCCTATAGTCTATCTATATATTACAGTTTACATACCTGTATGATAGCCATGTACAATAATACTATTATACTGTATATACCATATATATCCGATCCGATATATCCCTAAGGGGGATATCCCTATATCGGATATCCCTAAAACTGTTGGATATATCTGCATATATCCATGTTCACATGCCTGTATGAATACCAGTGGCGGCTCGCCACTGGGGGCGCTAGGGCGCCGACCAACCTGTTAAATGAGAGAAGAAGAAAAAAAACTTTTTTGTTTTTTGTTTTATAGCCCTATAAATAATATAAACATGTTTAAAATGAATAATATTTACTCATTTTAAGTATGTTTGTATTTCCAATGCACAATATAACGTTATTATCTAAATTAAAAAAACATCGTTTTCATGGGCAGGAAGTGACGTTTTATTTTATTTTTTCGTATTTCTCGCCCGGGCAAGAAGCGATAGCGCTCTGACTGCGCGTCACAGTTTGATCGCTGTCTCCGTCACAGCCAATCAGTGCATACGGCGTTGTGCGTTGAAATATGACTATTATGTTGGACTCCGAGCGCGATTTGAAGCGGTCCTGGCAGCAAGCGTGAACTTCCGTGAAGAATTTCCATAGCCGCATTTCGCGGAGACGCTCTCTGATTGGCCGACGCGATGCCAGTTTTTTTCCATAGCCGCATTTCTCGCGCCAGGAGGAGGTAGTTCTTATCACAGCAAGTCAGCAAGTTCAGTCGACTCGTCAACAACAGCAACTACAGTTCACAATAGAGAAAAAGAAAAGACGCCTTCGGTTTATTCAAGGACTGAGTATTTTCATTTCGATTTATAGTTAGCTAAAGCTACCACCATGGAATTGGATAATTCTGTTAAATCCATCAAATCAACACCGTTTGAAAGACGGACAATGCAAGAAAAAAAAGATTTGAAACTACTTGGACCACACAAACCTGAGATCACCATTAAGCAAGTCGCCACGGATAGAGGGAGACAATATACTCGGTCGTTTAACAGAAGTTGGTTTGGTAAGAAATCTTGGCTAACTGCATGCAGTGAAACCAATGCTTTATTTTGCTTTCCCTGCCTCCTTTTTAAAACGAATGGATCAGATCCAGCATGGATTCAGACTGGTATGACCGATTTGAAGCACATTTCGGATAAAACAAAGAAACATGAAATGAGCAGAGTCCACATGGAAAATGCTATGCGGCTAGCTATGTTTGGAAGAGTAAACATTGTCACTCAGCTTGAATCATGCTACAGAATTGGGATCCGAACGCACAATGAACAGGTTGACAAGAACAAACACATCCTGTCTAAAATAATAGACTGTGTTAAGTTCTGTGGTGCTTTTGAGTTAGCCCTTCGTGGACATGATGAAAGTGAAGGCTCATCTAATCCTGGTGTTTTCAGAGGCCTGGTGGATTTCGTATCATCACTAGATGCAGTTCTCCATGAGCATCTGGAGAACGCTACTGTATTTAAGGGAACATCTAAGACTGTACAGAATGAACTCCTTGACTGTATGCTCTCAGTTTTGAGAGAGTATATCATAGAAGAAATTCGGAGTGCAGACTTTGTCTCCATCCAGGCTGATGAAACTACAGACATTTCCACTGAGTGTCAACTGGTGCTTGTGATGCGGTACATTGATAAAGCCCACGTTGTGCAAGAGAGGTTTTTTGAGTTTATACCTCTCCAGAGTGCCACAGCTGATTCCATAGCCACAGCCCTTCTAACTAGGTTGAGCTCCATCCTCCCTGATGACCAGAAGAGCAAGCTCATTTCCCAGGCATATGATGGTGCGAGTGTCATGAGAGGAGCCACAGGTGGTGTGCAGAAGAAGATTCAAGATGTCTATGTGAATGCACACTATGTCCACTGCTATGCTCACCAACTGAACCTCATAATGCAGCAGGTGACATCTCACATCTCCAGAGTCACACAGTTCTTCTCTGACCTGGCTGGCTTCACTGTATTTTTTGCACGCTCTCCCAAGAGAACCAGTGTGCTTGATAGAGTGGTAGCCCACAGACTCCCAAGAGCAAGCACAGTGAGATGGAACTTCCACAGCCGTAGTGTGAACACTGTTTATGAGCACAAAGACGACCTCATCTTGTGTTTTGAAGACATCCGGGACTCAGGCTCATTTGATCAGTCTACTGTCCGAGAAGCAGGGGGGTTTGTGAGACTACTGGAGGATGCTAAGTTCATCTTCTTCCTGGAACTGTTCCACCGCATCATGCCTCATGTGGACATCCTGTACAACCAGCTCCAGAAGCGCGCCATCGACACAGTCTTTGTCCAGGGGATCATACAGAAGTTCACAGACCAGGTGCAGAAGATCAGGTAAATTAAAATCTCCACCCTCTGTTTATAACCAGATTACACAATGTCATGTTATTTTACCTGGCAGGTGGCAACCAAAGCTTAACTTTTCTGTTCTGTTCTGTTCTGTTCAGAGACGCCCTCCCTACTCTCTGCGGCGAATGGACCTCTCAGCAGCCACCGGGCGAGAGACGCAGAACTCAGATGAGCCCAGAAGAACTTCAGAGGATCGCTACAGAGGTGAGATAGAATATAATGTGGTGTACTGTTGGGTCTTTTATAAAATAATGTTTTTAATTATTTTATATTGCCAATAATTCTCGAGTTGACTGTATATTGATATTGGTAAATGGCTGCATTTATATAGCGCTTTTATCCAAAGGCCAAAGACATCCCTGACTTTAACAATAAAGTCATTGAGAGATTTGCATCTCTCAAAGAGAGAAGAGCCAAATTCATGTACAATTAGTAAAGCCACAAGGTGGCATGGCTGTGACTGAGCCACTTAACTTTGAGTTTATTTTTATTTGATGGCACTGGTTATTTCTAATCTAAGATTTTTGTAAGACAATTTGTACACTGGGTAGTCCTTCTCATACGACCATATTTTTATCTTTATTACTTTATATCTTTATTTACTAGGTATATGTTCATAATTGGTCATCGAAGCACCATAATAAATGTTCTTTCACCTTAAACCGTTCAAGTTTGTTTATTTGTCACAACAAAATACAGAATACTTTATGATGAAATGCTTGTTTCTGTATGAGCCCCTGAGATTGTGCTACATGCAGTTAAAAAAAAAAAGGAGTAAGTAAAGGAATGTTCAGTCAATATAGAGTAATTACTGAGGTTTATATCAAGTTTCTTTAATAGTTGTCATACAGAAGTACAGAATACTTTCATACAAAATGCTTCTTGACTGTATATTGATATTGGTAAATGGCTGCATTTATATATAGCTCTTTTATCCAAAGGCCAAAGCCAGCCCCCCCCCCCTCACACCTTTCCAGGCCTTCACAGGAATGAGATCAACAGATGGCAGCCCCCCCCCCCCTCAGGGCCAGGCTCTGTTCTTAACTTAACGACAGGAAATAAACGAGTGTTGTATAAATTACAATATACTAGTAGACACAATACCTACAATAGAATACCAATACCTGTTATTTACCAAGTGTCCTCATTGATCAGGAGGAGGTGTGAGGACGAGTCTCCCCCACCGCACCTCCACAACTATTAAGTATTAACTGTCGACAAGTCTGAGTCAGTCTCCAGCAGACAAGCACAGCAGTCAGCACTGGCAGTACATACAGTCCCAGCCTCCCCCAGGTCTCTCCACTTCATCTCCAGCATCATGTTCTGTCATTTACATGGAGCAATGGCGCCACCTCCTGGGAATATGTGGTATTGCAGTAATTATTGCACATTGGTGTGCCGGCAGCGAAGATACAAAAAAAATCGCACATGCGCATAAGCGCCCCTCCAAAGTAACGTCACGCCGGCCGCCACTGATGAATACCTGTATCAATATTAGTATAATCTGTATATATCCCATACCTACTCTTACTAGTTATACCACTGGTCAGTATGGCTTACAACGATAGTATATTTATACCTGTATCACTGTACATAATTATACTGTACATACATCAGTTTAGCATTATTACTCAGTAGCCTGTAATATCACATTTAATCACCTATACATTGTATATTGATAATGCACTTTACTGTTACATTTGCACTCAGTTATTTTTGTTGTACTGTAGTTGCGCTGTGCAATGACAAAAAATCGGAATGTAATCGAATCATATCTCTAGATACATGGCGCACAAATGCAGTGGGCATGATGGTTATACACGTATCAACACACACACACACACACACACACACGCACACACACACACACACACACACACACACACACACACACACACACACACACACACACACACACACACACACACACACACACACACACACACACACACACACACACACACACACACACACACACACACCCACACCCACCAGACACATCTGAACAGATTAAAATTAGAAGTTGGCTGGTTCGGCTGCGTGACAGGGGGCTTGACGAGAGCATAATATACCCTATAAATATGTACAGCAACAATTAGCGGCGGAATGGGACTAAGTATTCACTGTGAGAAAGAAAAGAAAGCATCTGCATTTTCAATGCAAATTCAATATGATGAGAGAGAGAGAGAGAGAGAGAGAGAGAGAGAGAGAGAGAGAGAGAGAGAGGGAGAGAGAGAGAGAGATAGAGAGAACTTGTCATTTGAATTGATGTTCTCTCTGAATGTAACATCCATAACGCTGGAATTTCCCACTACTGAGCGCTCCTTTCTATTTCTCTCACGGCCGAGGTTGAAAAATACGTTGTTACAGAGCTGGTCCACGCTGCTATTATAAAATGACCCGAAATGTATGTAAGCTTGTCAAATAAAGCCCATTTGAATTGAGAGAGAGAGAGCGAGAGTGTGTGTGTGTGTATGTAAGCTTTTTCCTTTTCTTTATCTGAGAGAATGTCCGCGAATGTCCTCAGACTCCTCACGCAGGAGAAACGACTGCAAAAAGTCGAGGTGGATAATAAGCAAGAGATAATTCATACATATTATGAAAAGCCAATCTGTTGTTTAGAATTTGGATGGTTTCGTGACGCATTGTAGTTTTCCTCGCAAACGGAGATAATTACAATAATACCATCTAGCAAGAATTAAACGTATTTACAAGTCGTATTACGTTTAGCAAGTAAGGAGACGTATACATTACATGTCAAAGCACTAGAAATGGTCATTTTTCTATTTTTATCGATTTCTGAAAAGATGTACTTTTTGAGCATTTAGAAGCCATTCTAATTATTTTGTTCTCCGCCGACGGGTTCAAAAAGGAGAAGCTCTTCAGCTTAGACCCTATGGGTTAAAGCCAATTGCTTTTAGCTTCATCAGCAGTATTGTATGGTCAACGGTATCAAATGCTTTTTGTAAATCCAGTAATACCATTCCACAGACTTTCCCTCCATCCACTTCTTTTCTAATAAGATCAGTATAGCAAACAGGTGTTAGTGGAGTGCCGTTTCCTGAAGCCCGACTGCAATTCATAAATGATGTTATAGCTTGAGAGGTAGCTGTCAATTTGCTCATGGATAATTTTCTCAATGACTTTAGAGAGAACACTCAAGATAGATACTGGACGATAATTTCCACGATCAAGTTTGCTACCTTTTTTGTAAAGGGGCATCACTCTGGCAAGTTTAAGGTCATTGGGGAAAATTCCATTCCTTTTTTAATTTTTTTTTCAAAACTTTGTTTATTGAAGTTTTTTCGTTGCAATATGAGATGAGCACAAGGTCAAATTGTACACATATATGCCAGACGTATTGCACATATCTACATATAAGTAGTCAAAATATAGGTCTGTTGAATGTAGACAATATACATATTGCACAAAGCTACATATAATTAGTCAAAATATAGGTCTGTTGGATAAACAATATACCTATTGCACAAAGCTATGTATAGATAGACAAAATATAGGTCTGTTGAATGTAAATAATATACATATTGCACAAAGCTATGTATAAATAGTCAAAGTATAGGTCTGTTGAATATATAGACTAAAGCGAGTACACCACAAAATAAATATAGATATTGTTTCGGACATAGTAAATTAAACAGATATGTACACTCAGGACAAGGACTGTACAGCAGAAATAGAGGAATGGAACACATTACATTTTTTAAGTGAGAAGGTAGACATCAGGTTACATTTGCACATGTGGATAGGTCAATCGACTGGACAGTGCTAGGCTAGGAGTGAGCATTATTTATGGGGGGTCGATTGAACCTTGTTCCCGAAATGTATGTAAGCTTGTCAAATAAAGCCCATTTGAATTGAGAGAGAGAGAGCGAGAGTGTGTGTGTGTGTATGTAAGCTTTTTCCTTTTCTTTATCTGAGAGAATGTCCGCGAATGTCCTCAGACTCCTCACGCAGGAGAAACGACTGCAAAAAGTCGAGGTGGATAATAAGCAAGAGATAATTCATACATATTATGAAAAGCCAATCTGTTGTTTAGAATTTGGATGGTTTTGTGACGCATTGTAGTTTTCCTCGCAAACGGAGATAATTACAATAATACCATCTAGCAAGAATTAAACGTATTTACAAGTCGTATTACGTTTAGCAAGTAAGGAGACGTATACATTACATGTCAAAGCACTAGAAATGGTCATTTTTCTATTTTTATCGATTTCTGAAAAGATGTACTTTTTGAGCATTTAGAAGCCATTCTAATTATTTTGTTCTCCGCCGACGGGTTCAAAAAGGAGAAGCTCTTCAGCTTAGACCCTATGGGTTAAAGCCAATTGCTTTTAGCTTCATCAGCAGTATTGTATGGTCAACGGTATCAAATGCTTTTTGTAAATCCAGTAATACCATTCCACAGACTTTCCCTCCATCCACTTCTTTTCTAATAAGATCAGTATAGCAAACAGGTGTTAGTGGAGTGCCGTTTCCTGAAGCCCGACTGCAATTCATAAATGATGTTATAGCTTGAGAGGTAGCTGTCAATTTGCTCATGGATAATTTTCTCAATGACTTTAGAGAGAACACTCAAGATAGATACTGGACGATAATTTCCACGATCAAGTTTGCTACCTTTTTTGTAAAGGGGCATCACTCTGGCAAGTTTAAGGTCATTGGGGAAAATTCCATTCCTTTTTTAATTTTTTTTTCAAAACTTTGTTTATTGAAGTTTTTTTGTTGCAATATGAGATGAGCACAAGGTCAAATTGTACACATATATGCCAGACGTATTGCACATATCTACATATAAGTAGTCAAAATATAGGTCTGTTGAATGTAGACAATATACATATTGCACAAAGCTACATATAATTAGTCAAAATATAGGTCTGTTGGATAAACAATATACCTATTGCACAAAGCTATGTATAGATAGACAAAATATAGGTCTGTTGAATGTAAATAATATACATATTGCACAAAGCTATGTATAAATAGTCAAAGTATAGGTCTGTTGAATATATAGACTAAAGCGAGTACACCACAAAATAAATATAGATATTGTTTCGGACATAGTAAATTAAACAGATATGTACACTCAGGACAAGGACTGTACAGCAGAAATAGAGGAATGGAACACATTACATTTTTTAAGTGAGAAGGTAGACATCAGGTTACATTTGCACATGTGGATAGGTCAATCGACTGGACAGTGCTAGGCTAGGAGTGAGCATTATTTATGGGGGGTCGATTGAACCTTGTTCCCCAACATAAGTAAAGAAACCACCCCATGTTTTATAAAATCTAGCTGTAGAACCCCTTATGACACACCTTATTTTCTCCATCTTAAGGAAGTGCAAAATATCCCGGAGGAGTGGGTGACTTCCAATGCAGTAGAATGAGACGTCTAGCCAGGAGAGTAACAAATGCCACCAGGTCAGCTTTATATCGTGGCAGAGACAGAGTAGTAGGGGAGATAGAGACACCAAAGCAAGCAGTTATGGCAGTCGGGCTGATTGGGATCTCAATACTATTTGAGATCGTTTCAAATATTTCAGACCAAAAGTTATGCAGGGAAGGGCAGGACCAAAACATGTGACTATGTGTAGCAGGGGCACGGTGGCATCTGTCACAGGTGGGATCAATGTTGCCATAGATCTTGGCTAGCCTGACTTTAGTCAAGTGTGAACGGTGAACAATTTTACATTGGATCAGTCCGTGCCTGGCACAAATTGAAGAGGAGTGGACCCGGTGTAGAATATCCTCCCACAGGTCTTCTGTGATGTCCTCACCCAGGTCCTCCTCCCATCTCCTCCTGATCTTTTCTAATGAGGTAGGACGCAGTGAGGAAATCAAGCCATACAGGACAGATATAATACCCTTTGTGACCAGTGTAGGCTTTAGTAAAGTGTCAATAGGAGTGGCTTCTGGGAGTTTGGGGAACTGTGGGTTGATATTACGTACAAAACTGCGGACTTGCAAGTATCTGAAGAAATGTGACCTCGAAAGAGAAAACTTGTCAGACAGTTGTTCAAATGATGCAAAAATATTTTCTATATATAAATCACTGAACGTTCTAATACCAAGAGGGGACCAGGAGAGAAAAGCTCTATCCATCACAGAGGGGGGGGGAAACAGGGTTAGCTGTAATTGTAGCTAGTAAAGAAAAAGATTGTAAACCAAAATGTTGTCTGAACTGATTCCATATCCTGAGTGTTGATTTGACAATAATATTTTTAGAGTAGGGAGAGGTGGGAAAAAGTAGAGGTGTGTGAGCAAGAGCAGCCAGTGAGGCAGGGCTGGAAGAAGAGGATTCCAAAAGCAACCATACAGGGGATGAAGGTGTGTCTTCAAACATTGCCCAATGTTGTAGTGCTCTAAAGTTGGCTGCCCAATAATAGAATTTAAAATGGGCAGAGCCATCCCTCCCAGAGGTTTTGGTCTTTGTAGGAGGGCTTTACCGAGCCTATAGGGCAGGGGTAGGCAACCCTAGGCACGCGTGCCTGCATAGGCACGCGGGGGCATTTGCATAGGCACAGGGGGCAGCACTAAAAAAAAAAAAAAAAAAAAATTTTTTTCTTTTAATTTTTTTTTTCTTTGAAATATTATAGTGAACTATTTTGCACTGTTGTCGCATTTATCTTGTTGAAATCCTCCCACAGGTTCTTTTTACTTCCACATATTTAATTGAGACCCTTTATTTGTTTATTATTTCAATTTAGCTGGAAATACATTGCTACATCATTCAGTAACATTTGCAGAGCCTTATAACAAAAACATTATTACGGTCACCATTGTGACCAGTGGGATTAATCAACAAATTGTATTATTTATTTTTCTATTTCATTGAACATTGCACATGTTAAAAGCCATTTTTTTTACTCAAAATGTGAGTATTACCAAGTCAACTTGTGTTCTTAAAACAATGACAATAAACATAGTTTTATTAGGTCGAAATAATGTGGTTGTGTACTTATTTTTCTGTTAACTTATTATGGATTGAAAACTGAAAACCTTAATGCACAGTAACTGAACTCAATATTTTTAAGTTCTGGTAACTAATAATCTTTTTTTTACAGTGTAGTCTTGCGATCAATCAAAACGTATTTACACGATATACCTCACATTCACCCTCCATTCACATCCTGGTGTTCTCCTGGTGTTCTCCATTAGGCCTGTAGGTGGAGCTATGACAGCACACGTACAGTACACACACCGATGGTGTGTGATGTGTCCAAAAATGAATGGGCAAATGTGAGTGAAATGGTCGCACTGTATGCAGCTGTTTGTCTGCATTGCATCCCCCCCCCCCCCCAACTCAGATTTAGGGTTGATACAACCATCATAATAATATTGTTAATAATAACAATAACAATAATGATGTAATAATGTAAAAATTATCATTAAAAAGACCTGATTATGAGAAAAAAAAATTACGATGCATGGAATATTGTTGAGGCACACTAGTTACAACTATATTTCAAACAGGCACTCCATGTCAAAAAGGTTGCTGACCCCTGCTATAGGGACTCCCCCATTCCAGATGAACTGCGACACCAAACTGTAAATTTTCTGGAAAAATGCTTGTGTGAGAAAGATGGGTAAGCATTGAAAAAGGTATGAGAATTTTGGCAGGGAGTTCATTTTAACTGAGTTGACTCGTGCCGTTAAGGACAGGGGTAATAGCGACCATCGTTCAAAGTCTTTATGCAGTTTGCTTAACAAAGGGGAGAAGTTAAATTTAAATAAATCCTTAAATTTGTCTGTGAAACGAATGCCAAGATATGTGAAGCCAAGTGGGGACATTTTAAAGGGCAAATTATGTAAGGGGTAATTTCGACCTTCAGCATTCAGAGGGAATAGCTCACTTTTATCTAAGTTTAGTTTATATCCTGATATTTCACAGAATGAACTGAAAACGTCAAGGGCAGCTGGAATAGAGACAGAGAGATTCGATACATATAAAAGCAAGTCATCCGCGTAAAGTGAAGTCTTCTGTTCGATGCCAAACCTATGAATACCAGTTATGTTAGGATTTGATCTGACAGCAATGTCCAATGGTTCTATTGCGATATTAAATAATAAGGGACTAAAATTGCAGCCTTGCCGAGTAGAGCGAAAGAGAGGGAAATATTCAGAATGTGTGTTGTTGGTTCTGACTGAGGCTATAGGGGAGGTATAAAGCAGTTTCACCCAGGTGATAAATGTTTTACCCAAGCCAAATCTCTCCATGGTGTAGAATAGATAGCTCCACTCCACCCAGTCAAAAGCCTTCTCGGCATCTAGTGAGATCACAGCTTCTGATATTGAGGAAGAAGAGGGATTATACATGATATTAAGAAGCCGTCTAGTGTTAAAAGAAGAGTACAGTTTTTTTATGAATCCAGTCTGATGTGGGGAAATAATAGAGGGTAGTACCGATTCTAAACGCATAGATAGTAGTTTGGAAAGAACGGGTCAGTGGGTTGTTCTGCAGCATAGAGAGATGAGTAGAAGTTTTTAAATTGTTCATTCATTTCTTTGGGATCTGTAGTTCTACCTGTTGGAGTTTGGATTTGTGGTATTTGATGCGAAGCTGATGCCTGTCTTAATTGATGAGCTAATAGTTTATTTGCCTTATCTCCGTGTTCATAGTAATTGTATCTGGATTTGAATAGTAATTTTTCGGTATGGGTGGTAGTCAGAGTATCGAATTCTGCTTGTAACAATAGGCGTTCCTTATATAAATCAGGTGATGGAGCGATAGAGTAAACGTTGTCAATCTGAGTGATCTGTTTGGTTAAATTATCTAATTTCTTCCTTCTGGCTCTAGTCTCATAAGTGCAGTAAGAAATAATTTCCCCCCTTAAGTATGCCTTCAGTGTCTCCCATAGTAAGGAAGCTGAGATCCCAGGCGTCTTATTGATATCCAAAAAAAAATCTATCTGCTTGGAAATAAAAGTAACAAAATCTTCGTTCGATAACAAACTAGTATTCAGTCGCCAGGGTGGTCGGGTGTTATCACATCCCCTAATTTGCAGTTCCATTAGAACTGGAGAGTGGTCCGATATGACAATAGTATCATATGAGCAAGATAGTACTGATGAGATGAGCCGATTGTCGATCAAGAAATAATCAATACGAGTGAAGGTGTGATGAACATGAGAGAAGAATGAGTATGCTCTGCTAGATGGGTTGTGAAAACGCCAAGGATCTGAAAGTGAAAACTCTTCCATAAAAGATTGAATGGTTTTAGCAGAGCTTGAAAGTACTGCATTTCTGGTAGATGAGCGATCCAATGATGGATTAAGCCAACAATTGAAGTCCCCTCCTAATATTAGATAATGTGTGGAGAGGTCAGGTATCGAAGAGAACACAGATCTAAAAAATTAGCTATTATCCCAGTTAGGGCCGTAGATATTAAGCATAATCACTGGGGTGCCACAGAGCTTTCCAGTTACCAGCACAAATCTACCATTTGGGTCAGAGAGAACATCTGAGCAAATAAAATGTATTGATTTGTGAATTAAAATTGCCACACCTCTAGCTCTGCTCTGAAATGATGAGTGGTACACTTGTCCAACCCATCGTTTACGTAGTCTAGTATAATCAGATAGTTTGAAATGAGTTTCCTGAAGGAAAGCTATTCCATTCCTTATTGACGGATTCACTATGTGCGTTAAACATGGTGCTATGACTTCCGCAGCATCCCCCAAGAAGCGAGCAGGTATATCATCCAGACTGGTTGCTTTGGAATTGTTCAATTCAGTGAGTTTTTTTATTCAGACATTTCTGTAAGCGTAAATGCATCTTCTTTAATTCCCTTATCTGCATAAAACCTCTGTACATGAGTTTGTTCCAAGGTGCCAGAGTGGCTAGGCAGATTGTCTACCAGTTTACTAGCAATTGTTGTAAAGTATGAATTCAAATAATTTGCCACTGCAACCTTGTCAGAAATAACTTTGCCATTGATGTTTAAACACTGTAGTTGGGTGGTCAGCCCAATATAATAAAATATTAAAAGAATTATAATTGTGCTTTGGGCACCAGACAGGCTAAGCCTGTCAACAAGTGAAATAAGCTAAATAAAGCTTACTGTCCAATACACGTTAACTCTAGTAACCTCCACCTCAAAAGATGTGCTTGTGATAAGGGTTTGAATAAGAGGCGGGCAAACAGTAGTTAGTGAAATTATATATTGTATTCGATAATACACAAAAACAAGTGCAAACCAGATACATAGAACATAAGTGCAAAATGGCAATAAGTAAAACAATACCAACAGTCCAAATTGTGTGTGCTCAGTGAGTGTCTGTGTGGGGGGGTAGCAGGCTGGGGTAGGCTGAAGTGGTGGCGGAGGAGAGCGTGGAGATTTGTAGGGGCAAGCTGGGAGAACAGGGACACTGGAGATCTTGAGTAATTTAAAACAAGGTGCTCAAGTCTGGGATAGTTGGGGGTTTGAAGAGACAGTTCAGTGAATAAGTGAACTTGCCAGCACTGGTGTCCTCTCTTTACAGGTGATACAAAGATCTCTGATCGGCCATGTTGTGTGCCACACATGAGTCCGTCACCATTTCCTCCAAATCGACTTGCTCTTTGCCTTCTTAACTTGCGTTTTCGTCTCCGTATTTCCCTTGCTCTCACTTCACTCCTCTCTCTTGCTCTGCTTCCTTGCTCTGCTCCACCTTCCTGAGTTTTTTTTGTTGTCTCTATTTGCCATGATCTTGGCACTAAAGAAAGATTTCTTGGGTGACATAACCATCCTTTTTATTTAATTTCTAACCTTCTTGTAATGCTCAAAACTGGTCTTATCCATTGTTTTCCTGAACTCCATAAATAATGAATTACTCACCTTGATAGATTTAAGAATTTCATCATTTATCCATGGCTCTGTTCTATGTTTTACTTTGTAGCACGGGAGCCCAATTTAGTTTACCTAAACTTTCAATGAAAGCATCCCTACTGTAGTTCTTCATAGACCTTATCTTTATTCTATTGGGAGTATTATGTACAATTCTTTGAACTTTCCTAGTGCAGAACGTCATGGAGTGGTCGCTGCATAAGGCACAACGCCACTTTTAGAAATCTTAATTGCGTCAGAAACCAGAATTAGGTCAATAACAGTTTGCGTAGTGGAACAGACCCTAGTGGGCTCCTGAATAAGCTGTCAAACATTCGACAAAAATTCATGAATGATTCTAACCGGAATTGTCCTTCCTTAACATGTCCGTATTAAAATCTCCCATGACAATAACTTCTGATTCCATAAAGTCATGACATTTGGTACATACCTCCTCAATCAATTCATACAATTTTGCTTCATTGTCAGTCATACCTGCCTGACTGTCTGAAAGTGTGGCTTACCACAGAGTGAAGTGGAATGTTGAGTTTTTACAGGTACTATCACTATCACTATTACTATCTCTCACTCGCCATCATTATCACTCACTCACTCACTATCATTATAACTCACTATCACTATCATTAACCTCTATCACTATCACTCACTATCACTATCATTCGTTATCAATATCACTATTACTATCATTAACCTTTATCACTATCACTCACTATCACTATCATTCATTATCAATATCACTATTACTATCATTAACCTCTATCACTCACTATCACTATCATTCATTATCAATATCACTCACTATCACTATTACTATCATTATGAATGAATGAATGAATGAATGAATGAATGAATGAATGAATGAATGAATGAATGAATGAAAACTTTATTTAACAGATTGCAGAATGGGGTACAATACAGTACGGCTCAATACACACAATTGTTAAGGGGATGCAGACCAGAGAAAGACGTTTGTCTTGTTTACATCAGGGTCCCCCATTTTCAATTCATAGTGACATTAATGACATACATACATTATCACTCACTATCACACCCTCACTATCACTCACTCACTATCATTATCACTCTCATTAACATCTATCACTATCAGTATCATTCATTATCACTATTAATATCATTATCACTCACTATCACTATCATTATCACTCTCACTCACTCACTATCACTATCACTCACTATCATTATCACTCTATCACTCAATCACTATCATTATCACTCTATCACTCACTCACTCACTATCATTATCACTCTATCACTCACTCACTATCACTATCAATCACTCACTATCACTCACTCACTATCATTATCACTCTATCACTCACTCACTCACTATCATTATCACTCAATCACTCACTATCACTCACTCACTATCATTATCACTCAATCACTCACTATCACTCACTCACTATCACTCTCACTCACTCACTATCATTATAACTCTATCACTCACTCACTATCTCTATCACTCACTCACTATCACTATCACTCACTCAAATAAAAAGGAATTGGGTAATGCAGTGACACTCCTCTCCACTCCCATGTGATGCTGCATAAAGAAGACACAGAGCTTGAAGCTGGGTAAAGAAGACACAGAGCTTGAAGCTGGGTAAAGAAGACACAGAGCTTGAAGCTGGGTAAAGAAGACACAGAGCTTGAAGCTGGGTAAAGAAGACACAGAGCTTGAAGCTGGGTAAAGAAGACACAGAGCTTGAAGCTGGGTAAAGAAGACACAGAGCTTGAAGCTGGGTAAAGAAGAAGATACAGAGCTTGAAGCTGGGTAAAGAAGACACAGAGCTTGAAGCTGGGTAAAGAAGACACAGAGCTTGAAGCTGGGTAAAGAAGACAGAGCTTGAAGCTGGGTAAAGAAGACACAGAGCTTGAAGCTGGGTAAAGAAGACACACAGAGCTTGAAGCTGGGTAAAGAAGACACAGAGCTTGAAGCTGGGTAAAGAAGACACAGAGCTTGAAGCTGGGTAAAGAAGATACAGAGCTTGAAGCTGGGTAAAGAAGACACAGAGCTTGAAGCTGGGTAAAGAAGACACAGAGCTTGAAGCTGGGTAAAGAAGACACAGAGCTTGAAGCTGGGTAAAGAAGACACACAGAGCTTGAAGCTGGGTAAAGAAGACACAGAGCTTGAAGCTGGGTAAAGAAGACACAGAGCTTGAAGCTGGTAAAGAAGACACAGAGCTTGAAGCTGGGTAAAGAAGACACAGAGCTTGAAGCTGGGTAAAGAAGACACAGAGAGCTTGAAGCTGGGTAAAGAAGACACAGAGCTTGAAGCTGGGTAAAGAAGACACAGAGCTTGAAGCTGGGTAAAGAAGACACAGAGCTTGAAGCTGGGTAAAGAAGACACACAGAGCTTGAAGCTGGGTAAAGAAGACACAGAGCTTGAAGCTGGGTAAAGAAGACACAGAGCTTGAAGCTGGGTAAAGAAGACACAGAGCTTGAAGCTGGGTAAAGAAGACACAGAGCTTGAAGCTGGGTAAAGAAGACACACAGAGCTTGAAGCTGGGTAAAGAAGACACAGAGCTTGAAGCTGGGTAAAGAAGACACAGAGCTTGAAGCTGGGTAAAGAAGACACAGAGCTTGAAGCTGGGTAAAGAAGAAGATACAGAGGCGTGATCTAATTTCTATAACACACTCTGTCGTGTGATGTAATGCTTTTATACAATGGCCGAATTCATCCAACATTATTGCTATACAATAAACACACATTAATTGAAGATTTATTGACAACACCATCCGCAGAAAAAGTAGTAAAAAAATAAGAGAAGAGAAGTTGCCTCCGTGTGGAAGCAGCTTGGAGGTGCGCTGTTTCAAGGCAAGAATGCAGTGAGCATGGGTTATTGGTTTGATTGATTGCAAATTGTATTAATGTCCGCCTTGTTTCGAACTGGTTAAGAACTTCATTCTTAGATGCTTCTATAGAAAGTAGGTTAAAAAAAAACTACTTTCTATAGAAGCAGCTGGGAGGTGCGCTGTATTAAGTGAGCGTGGGTTATTGAATTGATTGATTGACATTTTTATTAATGTCCGCCTTGTTTCAAACTGGTTAGGCTTAGGCCCTCTTTCGAAGTCGGTTATGCTTAGAGTTTATCTTTAGAGCAGGGCGATAGACCACCAGCCCTGATTCCAAACTCTAAGCATAACCGACTTCGAAAGAGGGCGACTTCGAAAGAGGACCTAAGCCTAACCAGTTTGAAACAAGGCGGACATTAATAAAATGTTCAATCAATCAATTCAATAACCCACGCTCACTTAAAACAGCGCACCTCCCAGCTGCTTCTATAGAAAGTAGGTTCAAAAAATATATATTGCCTCCTATAGGGAGGCAACTTCTCTTTCTTTCTTTTTTGAACCTACTTTCTATAGAAGCATCTAAGAATGAAGTTCTTAACAGTTCTTAACCAGTTCGAAACAATAATAAAATAATAAAATGTTCAATCAATCAATCAATCAATCAATCCAATAACCCACGCTCACTTACAACAGCGCACCTCCGCGTGAGCGTGTTTTATTGGTTTGATTGATTGATTGCTTGAAAATCTTATTCACAGTGAAATGAGTGTCCTTTTGACGAATGGCATCTAACGACAGACTTCCTGCGATTTATATTTTGTTCCACAATATATAAAATAACCACGTCTAACTTGACTGTTTCAGCCAATCAGAATCAAGAAATTTGCATGCCATTGTATAAACTGGCTCGATTGGCAGAGTCAGCAGGAGGGAAGCCGGTGGGTGGGTCTGGGTCGTTGTGGACAGCGACTCCTACAGTTCGGTCGGGGCGCCTGCACAGCGAGGGAAGGATCTGGGAGAGGTAGTGTGACCTTCCACATGTTACACTCTCTCAGTGAGAGTCCGCTGCCAGGTGAAAAGTTCAAGTTCAAGTTTCTTTATTAGTTGTCATACAGAAGTACAGAATACTTTTATACAAAATGCTTCTTTCTGTTACGCTCCAGAGACTGTGCTAGACTAAATAGATAAGTATAAAATAAGTATAGCAAGTATAAAATAGAAGTCAAGTACGTGGACAAAAGTGTTCAGTATGTACAATGCAGAGTAGAAGTAACTGAGTTACAATACTATTACTATCATTATGAATGAATGAATGAATGAATGAATGAATGAATGAATGAATGAATGAATGAATGAACGAATGAATGAATGAATGAAAACTTTATTTAACAGATTGCAGAATGGGGTACAATACAGTACGGCTCAATACACACAATTGTTAAGGGGATGCAGACCAGAGAAAGACGTTTGTCTTGTTTACATCAGGGTCCCCCATTTTCAATTCATAGTGACATTAATGACATACATACATTATCACTCACTCACTATCATTATCACTCTCATTAACATCTATCACTATCAGTATCATTCATTATCACTATTAATATCATTATCACTCACTATCACTATCATTATCACTCTCACTCACTCACTATCACTATCACTCACTATCATTATCACTCTATCACTCAATCACTATCATTATCACTCTATCACTCACTCACTCACTATCATTATCACTCTATCACTCACTCACTATCACTATCAATCACTCACTATCACTCACTCACTATCATTATCACTCTATCACTCACTCACTATCATTATCACTCAATCACTCACTATCACTCACTCACTATCATTATCACTCTATCACTCACTCACTATCACTCAATCACTATCATTATCACTCTATCACTCACTCACTATCATTATCACTCAATCACTCACTATCACTATAACTCTATCACTCACTCACTATCACTATCACTCACTCACTATCATTATCACTCACTCACTCACTATCATTATCACTCAATCACTCACTATCACTCTCACTCACTCACTATCATTATAACTCTATCACTCACTCACTATCTCTATCACTCACTCACTATCACTATCACTCACTCAAATAAAAAGGAATTGGGTAATGCAGTGACACTCCTCTCCACTCCCATGTGATGCTGCATAAAGAAGACACAGAGCTTGAAGCTGGGTAAAGAAGACACAGAGCTTGAAGCTGGGTAAAGAAGACACAGAGAGCTTGAAGCTGGGTAAAGAAGACACAGAGCTTGAAGCTGGGTAAAGAAGACACAGAGCTTGAAGCTGGGTAAAGAAGATACAGAGCTTGAAGCTGGGTAAAGAAGACACAGAGCTTGAAGCTGGGTAAAGAAGACACAGAGCTTGAAGCTGGGTAAAGAAGACACAGAGCTTGAAGCTGGTAAAGAAGACACACAGAGCTTGAAGCTGGGTAAAGAAGACACAGAGCTTGAAGCTGGGTAAAGAAGACACAGAGCTTGAAGCTGGGTAAAGAAGACACAGAGCTTGAAGCTGGGTAAAGAAGACACAGAGCTTGAAGCTGGGTAAAGAAGACACAGAGCTTGAAGCTGGGTAAAGAAGACACACAGAGCTTGAAGCTGGGTAAAGAAGACACAGAGAGCTTGAAGCTGGGTAAAGAAGACAGAGCTTGAAGCTGGGTAAAGAAGACACAGAGCTTGAAGCTGGGTAAAGAAGACACAGAGCTTGAAGCTGGGTAAAGAAGACACAGAGCTTGAAGCTGGGTAAAGAAGACACAGAGCTTGAAGCTGGGTAAAGAAGACACAGAGCTTGAAGCTGGGTAAAGAAGACACAGAGCTTGAAGCTGGGTAAAGAAGACACAGAGCTTGAAGCTGGGTAAAGAAGACACAGAGCTTGAAGCTGGGTAAAGAAGACACAGAGCTTGAAGCTGGGTAAAGAAGACACAGAGCTTGAAGCTGGGTAAAGAAGACACAGAGCTTGAAGCTGGGTAAAGAAGACAGAGCTTGAAGCTGGGTAAAGAAGACACAGAGCTTGAAGCTGGGTAAAGAAGACACAGAGCGTGAAGCTGGGTAAAGAAGACACAGAGCTTGAAGCTGGGTAAAGAAGACACAGAGCTTGAAGCTGGGTAAAGAAGACACAGAGCTTGAAGCTGGGTAAAGAAGACACAGAGCTTGAAGCTGGGTAAAGAAGACACAGAGCTTGAAGCTGGGTAAAGAAGACACACAGAGCTTGAAGCTGGGTAAAGAAGACACAGAGCTTGAAGCTGGGTAAAGAAGACAGAGCTTGAAGCTGGGTAAAGAAGACACAGAGCTTGAAGCTGGGTAAAGAAGACACAGAGCTTGAAGCTGGGTAAAGAAGACACAGAGCTTGAAGCTGGGTAAAGAAGACACAGAGCTTGAAGCTGGGTAAAGAAGACACAGAGCTTGAAGCTGGGTAAAGAAGACACAGAGCTTGAAGCTGGGTAAAGAAGACACAGAGCTTGAAGCTGGGTAAAGAAGACACACAGAGCTTGAAGCTGGTAAAGAAGACACAGAGCGTGAAGCTGGGTAAAGAAGACACAGAGAGCTTGAAGCTGGGTAAAGAAGACACAGAGCTTGAAGCTGGGTAAAGAAGACACAGAGAGCTTGAAGCTGGGTAAAGAAGACACAGAGCTTGAAGCTGGGTAAAGAAGACACAGAGCTTGAAGCTGGGAAAAGAAGACACAGAGAGCTTGAAGCTGGGTAAAGAAGACACAGAGCTTGAAGCTGGGTAAAGAAGACACAGAGCGTGAAGCTGGGTAAAGAAGACACAGAGCTTGAAGCTGGGTAAAGAAGACACAGAGCTTGAAGCTGGGTAAAGAAGACACACAGAGCTTGAAGCTGGGTAAAGAAGACACAGAGCTTGAAGCTGGGTAAAGAAGACACAGAGCTTGAAGCTGGGTAAAGAAGACACAGAGCTTGAAGCTGGGTAAAGAAGACACAGAGAGCTTGAAGCTGGGTAAAGAAGACACAGAGCTTGAAGCTGGGTAAAGAAGACACACAGAGCTTGAAGCTGGGTAAAGAAGACACAGAGCTTGAAGCTGGGTAAAGAAGACACAGAGCTTGAAGCTGGGTAAAGAAGACACAGAGCTTGAAGCTGGGTAAAGAAGACACAGAGCTTGAAGCTGGGTAAAGAAGACACAGAGCTTGAAGCTGGTAAAGAAGACACAGAGCTTGAAGCTGGGTAAAGAAGACACAGAGAGCTTGAAGCTGGGTAAAGAAGACACAGAGCTTGAAGCTGGGTAAAGAAGACACAGAGAGCTTGAAGCTGGGTAAAGAAGACACAGAGCTTGAAGCTGCGTAAAGAAGACACAGAGCTTGAAGCTGGGTAAAGAAGACACAGAGCTTGAAGCTGGGTAAAGAAGACACAGAGCTTGAAGCTGGGTAAAGAAGACACAGAGCTTGAAGCTGGGTAAAGAAGACACAGAGCTTGAAGCTGGGTAAAGAAGACACAGAGCTTGAAGCTGGGTAAAGAAGATACAGAGCTTGAAGCTGGGTAAAGAAGACACAGAGCTTGAAGCTGGTAAAGAAGACACACAGAGCTTGAAGCTGGGTAAAGAAGACACAGAGCTTGAAGCTGGGTAAAGAAGACACAGAGCTTGAAGCTGGGTAAAGAAGACACAGAGCTTGAAGCTGGGTAAAGAAGACACACAGAGCTTGAAGCTGGGTAAAGAAGACACACAGAGCTTGAAGCTGGGTAAAGAAGACACAGAGCTTGAAGCTGGGTAAAGAAGACACAGAGCTTGAAGCTGGGTAAAGAAGACACAGAGCTTGAAGCTGGGTAAAGAAGACACACAGAGCTTGAAGCTGGGTAAAGAAGACACAGAGCTTGACGCTGGGTAAAGAAGACACAGAGCTTGAAGCTGGGTAAAGAAGACACAGAGCTTGAAGCTGGGTAAAGAAGACACAGAGCTTGAAGCTGGGTAAAGAAGACACAGAGCTTGAAGCTGGGTAAAGAAGATACAGAGCTTGAAGCTGGGTAAAGAAGACACACAGAGCTTGAAGCTGGGTAAAGAAGACACAGAGCTTGAAGCTGGGTAAAGAAGACACAGAGCTTGAAGCTGGGTAAAGAAGACACAGAGCTTGAAGCTGGGTAAAGGAGACACAGAGCTTGAAGCTGGGTAAAGGAGACACAGAGCTTGAAGCTGGGTAAAGAAGACACAGAGCTTGAAGCTGGGTAAAGAAGACACAGAGCTTGAAGCTGGGTAAAGAAGACACACAGAGCTTGAAGCTGGGTAAAGAAGACACAGAGCTTGAAGCTGGGTAAAGAAGACACAGAGCTTGAAGCTGGGTAAAGAAGACACAGAGCTTGAAGCTGGGTAAAGGAGACACACAGAGCTTGAAGCTGGGTAAAGAAGACACACAGAGCTTGAAGCTGGGTAAAGAAGACACAGAGCTTGAAGCTGGGTAAAGAAGACACAGAGCTTGAAGCTGGGTAAAGAAGACACAGAGCTTGAAGCTGGGTAAAGAAGACACAGAGCTTGAAGCTGGGTAAAGAAGACACAGAGCTTGAAGCTGGGTAAAGAAGACACAGAGCTTGAAGCTGGGTAAAGAAGACACAGAGCTTGAAGCTGGGTAAAGAAGACACAGAGCTTGAAGCTGGGTAAAGAAGACACAGAGCTTGAAGCTGGGTAAAGAAGACACAGAGCTTGAAGCTGGTAAAGAAGACACAGAGCTTGAAGCTGGGTAAAGAAGACACAGAGCTTGAAGCTGGGTAAAGAAGACACAGAGCTTGAAGCTGGGTAAAGAAGACACAGAGCTTGAAGCTGGGTAAAGAAGACACAGAGCTTGAAGCTGGGTAAAGAAGACACAGAGCTTGAAGCTATGGGTAAAGAAGACACAGAGCTTGAAGCTGGGTAAAGAAGACACACAGAGCTTGAAGCTGGGTAAAGAAGACACAGAGCTTGAAGCTGGGTAAAGAAGACACAGAGAGCTTGAAGCTGGGTAAAGAAGACACAGAGCTTGAAGCTGGGTAAAGAAGAAGATACAGAGGCGTGATCTAATTTCTATAACACACTCTGTCGTGTGATGTAATGCTTTTATACAATGGCCGAATTCATCCAACATTATTGCTATACAATAAACACACATTAATTGAAGATTTATTGACAAAACCATCCGCAGAAAAAGTAGTAAAAAAATAAGAGAAGAGAAGTTGCCTCCGTGTGGAAGCAGCTTGGAGGTGCGCTGTTTCAAGGCAAGAATGCAGTGAGCATGGGTTATTGGTTTGATTGATTGCAAATTGTATTAATGTCCGCCTTGTTTCGAACTGGTTAAGAACTTCATTCTTAGATGCTTCTATAGAAAGTAGGTTAAAAAAAAACGACTTTTTATAGAAGCAGCTGGGAGGTGCGCTGTATTAAGTGAGCGTGGGTTATTGAATTGATTGATTGAAATTTTTATTAATGTCCGCCTTGTTTCAAACTGGTTAGGCTTAGGCCCTCTTTCGAAGTCGGTTATGCTTAGAGTTTATCTTTAGAGCAGGGCGATAGACCACCAGCCCTGATTCCAAACTCTAAGCATAACCGACTTCGAAAGAGGGCGACTTCGAAAGAGGACCTAAGCCTAACCAGTTTGAAACAAGGCGGACATTAATAAAATGTTCAATCAATCAATTCAATAACCCACGCTCACTTAAAACAGCGCACCTCCCAGCTGCTTCTATAGAAAGTAGGTTCAAAAAATATATATTGCCTCCTATAGGGAGGCAACTTCTCTTTCTTTCTTTTTTGAACCTACTTTCTATAGAAGCATCTAAGAATGAAGTTCTTAACAGTTCTTAACCAGTTCGAAACAATAATAAAATAATAAAATGTTCAATCAATCAATCAATCAATCAATCCAATAACCCCACGCTCACTTACAACAGCGCACCTCCGCGTGAGCGTGTTTTATTGGTTTGATTGATTGATTGCTTGAAAATCGTATTCACAGTGAAATGAGTGTCCTTTTGACGAATGGCATCTAACGACAGACTTCCTGCGATTTATATTTTGTTCCACAATATATAAAATAACCACGTCTAACTTGACTGTTTCAGCCAATCAGAATCAAGAAATTTGCATGCCATTGTATAAACTGGCTCGATTGGCAGAGTCAGCAGGAGGGAAGCCGGTGGGTGGGTCTGGGTTGTTGTGGACAGCGACTCCTACAGTTCGGTCGGGGCGCCTGCACAGCGAGGGAAGGATCTGGGAGAGGTAGTGTGACCTTCCACATGTTACACTCTCTCAGTGAGAGTCCGCTGCCAGGTGAAAAGTTCAAGTTCAAGTGTCTTTATTAGTTGTCATACAGAAGTACAGAATACTTTTATACAAAATGCTTCTTTCTGTTATGCTCCAGAGACTGTGCTAGACTAAATAGATAAGTATAAAATAAGTATAGCAAGTATAAAATAGAAGTCAAGTACGTGGACAAAAGTGTTCAGTATGTACAATGCAGAGTAGAAGTAACTGAGTTACAATACTATTACTATCATTATGAATGAATGAATGAATGAATGAATGAATGAATGAATGAACGAATGAATGAATGAATGAAAACTTTATTTAACAGATTGCAGAATGGGGTACAATACAGTACGGCTCAATACACACAATTGTTAAGGGGATGCAGACCAGAGAAAGACGTTTGTCTTGTTTACATCAGGGTCCCCCATTTTCAATTCATAGTGACATTAATGACATACATACATTATCACTCACTCACTATCATTATCACTCTCATTAACATCTATCACTATCAGTATCATTCATTATCACTATTAATATCATTATCACTCACTATCACTATCATTATCACTCTCACTCACTCACTATCACTATCACTCACTATCATTATCACTCTATCACTCTATCACTCACTCACTATCATTATCACTCTATCACTCACTCACTATCACTATCAATCACTCACTATCACTCACTCACTATCATTATCACTCTATCACTCACTCACTATCATTATCACTCAATCACTCACTATCACTCACTCACTATCATTATCACTCTATCACTCACTCACTATCACTCAATCACTATCATTATCACTCTATCACTCACTCACTATCATTATCACTCAATCACTCACTATCACTATAACTCTATCACTCACTCACTATCACTATCACTCACTCACTATCATTATCACTCTATCACTCACTCACTCACTATCATTATCACTCAATCACTCACTATCACTCTCACTCACTCACTATCATTATAACTCTATCACTCACTCACTATCTCTATCACTCACTCACTATCACTATCACTCACTCAAATAAAAAGGAATTGGGTAATGCAGTGACACTCCTCTCCACTCCCATGTGATGCTGCATAAAGAAGACACAGAGCTTGAAGCTGGGTAAAGAAGACACAGAGCTTGAAGCTGGGTAAAGAAGACACAGAGAGCTTGAAGCTGGGTAAAGAAGACACAGAGCTTGAAGCTGGGTAAAGAAGACAGAGCTTGAAGCTGGGTAAAGAAGACACAGAGCTTGAAGCTGGGTAAAGAAGACACAGAGCTTGAAGCTGGGTAAAGAAGACACAGAGCTTGAAGCTGGGTAAAGTAGATACAGAGCTTGAAGCTGGGTAAAAAAGACACACAGAGCTTGAAGCTGGGTAAAGAAGACACAGAGCTTGAAGCTGGGTAAAGAAGACACAGAGCTTGAAGCTGGGTAAAGAAGACACAGAGCTTGAAGCTGGGTAAAGAAGACACAGAGCTTGAAGCTGGGTAAAGAAGACACACAGAGCTTGAAGCTGGGTAAAGAAGACACAGAGAGCTTGAAGCTGGGTAAAGAAGACACAGAGCTTGAAGCTGGGTAAAGAAGACACAGAGCGTGAAGCTGGGTAAAGAAGACACAGAGCTTGAAGCTGGGTAAAGAAGACACAGAGCTTGAAGCTGGGTAAAGAAGACACAGAGCTTGAAGCTGGGTAAAGAAGACACAGAGCTTGAAGCTGGGTAAAGAAGACACAGAGCTTGAAGCTGGGTAAAGAAGACACAGAGCTTGAAGCTGGGTAAAGAAGACACAGAGCTTGAAGCTGGGTAAAGAAGACACAGAGCTTGAAGCTGGGTAAAGAAGACACAGAGCTTGAAGCTGGGTAAAGAAGACACACAGAGCTTGAAGCTGGGTAAAGAAGACACAGAGCTTGAAGCTGGGTAAAGAAGACACAGAGCTTGAAGCTGGGTAAAGAAGACACAGAGCTTGAAGCTGGGTAAAGAAGACACAGAGCTTGAAGCTGGGTAAAGAAGACACAGAGCTTGAAGCTGCGTAAAGAAGACACAGAGCTTGAAGCTGGGTAAAGAAGACAGAGCTTGAAGCTGGGTAAAGAAGACACAGAGCTTGAAGCTGGGTAAAGAAGACACAGAGCTTGAAGCTGGGTAAAGAAGACACAGAGCTTGAAGCTGGGTAAAGAAGACACAGAGCTTGAAGCTGGGTAAAGAAGACACAGAGCTTGAAGCTGGGTAAAGAAGACACAGAGCTTGAAGCTGGGTAAAGAAGATACAGAGCTTGAAGCTGGGTAAAGAAGACACACAGAGCTTGAAGCTGGGTAAAGAAGACACAGAGCTTGAAGCTGGGTAAAGAAGACACAGAGCTTGAAGCTGGGTAAAGAAGACACAGAGCTTGAAGCTGGGTAAAGGAGACACAGAGCTTGAAGCTGGGTAAAGGAGACACAGAGCTTGAAGCTGGGTAAAGAAGACACAGAGCTTGAAGCTGGGTAAAGAAGACACAGAGCTTGAAGCTGGGTAAAGAAGACACAGAGCTTGAAGCTGGGTAAAGAAGACACAGAGCTTGAAGCTGGGTAAAGGAGACACACAGAGCTTGAAGCTGGGTAAAGAAGACACACAGAGCTTGAAGCTGGGTAAAGAAGACACAGAGCTTGAAGCTGGGTAAAGAAGACACAGAGCTTGAAGCTGGGTAAAGAAGACACAGAGCTTGAAGCTGGGAAAAGAAGACACAGAGCTTGAAGCTGGGTAAAGGAGACACACAGAGCTTGAAGCTGGGTAAAGAAGACACACAGAGCTTGAAGCTGGGTAAAGAAGACACAGAGCTTGAAGCTGGGTAAAGAAGACACAGAGCTTGAAGCTGGGTAAAGAAGACACAGAGCTTGAAGCTGGGTAAAGAAGACACAGAGCTTGAAGCTGGGTAAAGAAGACACAGAGCTTGAAGCTGGGTAAAGAAGACACAGAGCTTGAAGCTGGGTAAAGAAGACACAGAGCTTGAAGCTGGGTAAAGAAGACACAGAGCTTGAAGCTGGGTAAAGAAGACACAGAGCTTGAAGCTGGTAAAGAAGACACAGAGCTTGAAGCTGGGTAAAGAAGACACAGAGCTTGAAGCTGGGTAAAGAAGACACAGAGCTTGAAGCTGGGTAAAGAAGACACAGAGCTTGAAGCTGGGTAAAGAAGACACAGAGCTTGAAGCTGGGTAAAGAAGACACAGAGCTTGAAGCTATGGGTAAAGAAGACACAGAGCTTGAAGCTGGGTAAAGAAGACACACAGAGCTTGAAGCTGGGTAAAGAAGACACAGAGCTTGAAGCTGGGTAAAGAAGACACAGAGAGCTTGAAGCTGGGTAAAGAAGAAGATACAGAGCTTGAAGCTGGGTAAAGAAGAAGATACAGAGGCGTGATCTAATTTCTATAACACACTCTGTCGTGTGATGTAATGCTTTTATACAATGGCCGAATTCATCCAACATTATTGCTATACAATAAACACACATTAATTGAAGATTTATTGACAAAACCATCCGCAGAAAAAGTAGTAAAAAAATAAGAGAAGAGAAGTTGCCTCCGTGTGGAAGCAGCTTGGAGGTGCGCTGTTTCAAGGCAAGAATGCAGTGAGCATGGGTTATTGGTTTGATTGATTGCAAATTGTATTAATGTCCGCCTTGTTTCGAACTGGTTAAGAACTTCATTCTTAGATGCTTCTATAGAAAGTAGGTTAAAAAAAAACTACTTTTTATAGAAGCAGCTGGGAGGTGCACTGTATTAAGTGAGCGTGGGTTATTGAATTGATTGATTGAAATTTTTATTAATGTCCGCCTTGTTTCAAACTGGTTAGGCTTAGGCCCTCTTTCGAAGTCGGTTATGCTTAGAGTTTATCTTTAGAGCAGGGCGATAGACCACCAGCCCTGATTCCAAACTCTAAGCATAACCGACTTCGAAAGAGGGCGACTTCGAAAGAGGACCTAAGCCTAACCAGTTTGAAACAAGGCGGACATTAATAAAATGTTCAATCAATCAATTCAATAACCCACGCTCACTTAAAACAGCGCACCTCCCAGCTGCTTCTATAGAAAGTAGGTTCAAAAAATATATATTGCCTCCTATAGGGAGGCAACTTCTCTTTCTTTCTTTTTTGAACCTACTTTCTATAGAAGCATCTAAGAATGAAGTTCTTAACAGTTCTTAACCAGTTCGAAACAATAATAAAATAAAATGTTCAATCAATCAATCAATCAATCAATCCAATAACCCCACGCTCACTTACAACAGCACACCTCCGCGTGAGCGTGTTTTATTGGTTTGATTGATTGATTGCTTGAAAATCGTATTCACAGTGAAATGAGTGTCCTTTTGACGAATGGCATCTAACGACAGACTTCCTGCGATTTATATTTTGTTCCACAATATATAAAATAACCACGTCTAACTTGACTGTTTCAGCCAATCAGAATCAAGAAATTTGCATGCCATTGTATAAACTGGCTCGATTGGCAGAGTCAGCAGGAGGGAAGCCGGTGGGTGGGTCTGGGTTGTTGTGGACAGCGACTCCTACAGTTCGGTCGGGGCGCCTGCACAGCGAGGGAAGGATCTGGGAGAGGTAGTGTGACCTTCCACATGTTACACTCTCTCAGTGAGAGTCCGCTGCCAGGTGAAAAGTTCAAGTTCAAGTGTCTTTATTAGTTGTCATACAGAAGTACAGAATACTTTTATACAAAATGCTTCTTTCTGTTATGCTCCAGAGACTGTGCTAGACTAAATAGATAAGTATAAAATAAGTATAGCAAGTATAAAATAGAAGTCAAGTACGTGGACAAAAGTGTTCAGTATGTACAATGCAGAGTAGAAGTAACTGAGTTACAATACTATTACTATCATTATGAATGAATGAATGAATGAATGAATGAATGAACGAATGAATGAATGAATGAAAACTTTATTTAACAGATTGCAGAATGGGGTACAATACAGTACGGCTCAATACACACAATTGTTAAGGGGATGCAGACCAGAGAAAGACGTTTGTCTTGTTTACATCAGGGTCCCCCATTTTCAATTCATAGTGACATTAATGACATACATACATTATCACTCACTCACTATCATTATCACTCTCATTAACATCTATCACTATCAGTATCATTCATTATCACTATTAATATCATTATCACTCACTATCACTATCATTATCACTCTCACTCACTCACTATCACTATCACTCACTATCATTATCACTCTATCACTCAATCACTATCATTATCACTCTATCACTCACTCACTATCACTATCAATCACTCACTATCACTCACTCACTATCATTATCACTCTATCACTCACTCACTATCATTGAAAAGGCTGCCACTCTCCTCGGCGCCAACTGTATCATTATCACTCTATCACTCACTCACTATCATTATCACTCAATCACTCACTATCACTATAACTCTATCACTCACTCACTATCACTATCACTCACTCACTATCATTATCACTCTATCACTCACTCACTCACTCACTATCATTATCACTCAATCACTCACTATCACTCTCACTCACTCACTATCATTATAACTCTATCACTCACTCACTATCTCTATCACTCACTCACTATCACTATCACTCACTCAAATAAAAAGGAATTGGGTAATGCAGTGACACTCCTCTCCACTCCCATGTGATGCTGCATAAAGAAGACACAGAGCTTGAAGCTGGGTAAAGAAGACACAGAGCTTGAAGCTGGGTAAAGAAGACACAGAGAGCTTGAAGCTGGGTAAAGAAGACACAGAGCTTGAAGCTGGGTAAAGAAGACAGAGCTTGAAGCTGGGTAAAGAAGACACAGAGCTTGAAGCTGGGTAAAGAAGACACAGAGCTTGAAGCTGGGTAAAGAAGACACAGAGCTTGAAGCTGGGTAAAGTAGATACAGAGCTTGAAGCTGGGTAAAAAAGACACACAGAGCTTGAAGCTGGGTAAAGAAGACACAGAGCTTGAAGCTGGGTAAAGAAGACACAGAGCTTGAAGCTGGGTAAAGAAGACACAGAGCTTGAAGCTGGGTAAAGAAGACACAGAGCTTGAAGCTGGGTAAAGAAGACACAGAGCTTGAAGCTGGGTAAAGAAGACACAGAGCTTGAAGCTGGGTAAAGAAGACACAGAGCTTGAAGCTGGGTAAAGAAGACACACAGAGCTTGAAGCTGGGTAAAGAAGACACAGAGAGCTTGAAGCTGGGTAAAGAAGACACAGAGCTTGAAGCTGGGTAAAGAAGACACAGAGCGTGAAGCTGGGTAAAGAAGACACAGAGCTTGAAGCTGGGTAAAGAAGACACAGAGCTTGAAGCTGGGTAAAGAAGACACAGAGCTTGAAGCTGGGTAAAGAAGACACAGAGCTTGAAGCTGGGTAAAGAAGACACAGAGCTTGAAGCTGGGTAAAGAAGACACAGAGCTTGAAGCTGGGTAAAGAAGACACAGAGCTTGAAGCTGGGTAAAGAAGACACAGAGCTTGAAGCTGGGTAAAGAAGACACAGAGCTTGAAGCTGGGTAAAGAAGACACACAGAGCTTGAAGCTGGGTAAAGAAGACACAGAGCTTGAAGCTGGGTAAAGAAGACACAGAGCTTGAAGCTGGGTAAAGAAGACACAGAGCTTGAAGCTGGGTAAAGAAGACAGAGCTTGAAGCTGGGTAAAGAAGACACAGAGCTTGAAGCTGCGTAAAGAAGACACAGAGCTTGAAGCTGGGTAAAGAAGACACACAGAGCTTGAAGCTGGGTAAAGAAGACAGAGCTTGAAGCTGGGTAAAGAAGACACAGAGCTTGAAGCTGGGTAAAGAAGACACAGAGCTTGAAGCTGGGTAAAGAAGACACAGAGCTTGAAGCTGGGTAAAGAAGACAGAGCTTGAAGCTGGGTAAAGAAGACACAGAGAGCTTGAAGCTGGGTAAAGAAGACACAGAGCTTGAAGCTGGGTAAAGAAGACACAGACCTTGAAGCTGGGTAAAGAAGAAGATACAGAGCTTGAAGCTGGGTAAAGAAGACACAGAGAGCTTGAAGCTGGGTAAAGAAGACACACAGAGCGTGAAGCTGGGTAAAGAAGACACAGAGCTTGAAGCTGGGTAAAGAAGACACAGAGCTTGAAGCTGGGTAAAGAAGATACAGAGCTTGAAGCTGGGTAAAGAAGACACACAGAGCTTGAAGCTGGGTAAAGAAGACACAGAGCTTGAAGCTGGGTAAAGAAGACACAGAGCTTGAAGCTGGGTAAAGAAGACACAGAGCTTGAAGCTGGGTAAAGGAGACACAGAGCTTGAAGCTGGGTAAAG
Organism: Notolepis coatsorum; assembly: GCF_963971535.1. Classification (NCBI taxonomy): domain Eukaryota; kingdom Metazoa; phylum Chordata; class Actinopteri; order Aulopiformes; family Paralepididae; genus Notolepis; species Notolepis coatsorum. The sequence goes on from NC_140175.1 coordinate 109,165,444, forward strand.
AAGACACAGAGCTTGAAGCTGGGTAAAGGAGACACACAGAGCTTGAAGCTGGGTAAAGAAGACACACAGAGCTTGAAGCTGGGTAAAGAAGACAGAGCTTGAAGCTGGGTAAAGAAGACACAGAGCTTGAAGCTGGGTAAAGAAGACACAGAGCTTGAAGCTGGGTAAAGAAGACACAGAGCTTGAAGCTGGGTAAAGAAGACACAGAGCTTGAAGCTGGGTAAAGAAGACACAGAGCTTGAAGCTGGGTAAAGAAGACACAGAGCTTGAAGCTGGGTAAAGAAGACACAGAGCTTGAAGCTGGGTAAAGAAGACACAGAGCTTGAAGCTGGGTAAAGAAGACACAGAGCTTGAAGCTGGGTAAAGAAGACACAGAGCTTGAAGCTGGGTAAAGAAGACACACAGAGCTTGAAGCTGGGTAAAGAAGACACAGAGCTTGAAGCTGGGTAAAGAAGACACAGAGAGCTTGAAGCTGGGTAAAGAAGACACAGAGCTTGAAGCTGGGTAAAGAAGAAGATACAGAGGCGTGATCTAATTTCTATAACACACTCTGTCGTGTGATGTAATGCTTTTATACAATGGCCGAATTCATCCAACATTATTGCTATACAATAAACACACATTAATTGAAGATTTATTGACAAAACCATCCGCAGAAAAAGTAGTAAAAAAATAAGAGAAGAGAAGTTGCCTCCGTGTGGAAGCAGCTTGGAGGTGCGCCGTTTCAAGGCAAGAATGCAGTGAGCATGGGTTATTGGTTTGATTGATTGCAAATTGTATTAATGTCCGCCTTGTTTCGAACTGGTTAAGAACTTCATTCTTAGATGCTTCTATAGAAAGTAGGTTAAAAAAAAACTACTTTTTATAGAAGCAGCTGGGAGGTGCGCTGTATTAAGTGAGCGTGGGTTATTGAATTGATTGATTGAAATTTTTATTAATGTCCGCCTTGTTTCAAACTGGTTAGGCTTAGGCCCTCTTTCGAAGTCGGTTATGCTTAGAGTTTATCTTTAGAGCAGGGCGATAGACCACCAGCCCTGATTCCAAACTCTAAGCATAACCGACTTCGAAAGAGGGCGACTTCGAAAGAGGACCTAAGCCTAACCAGTTTGAAACAAGGCGGACATTAATAAAATGTTCAATCAATCAATTCAATAACCCACGCTCACTTAAAACAGCGCACCTCCCAGCTGCTTCTATAGAAAGTAGGTTCAAAAAATATATATTGCCTCCTATAGGGAGGCAACTTCTCTTTCTTTCTTTTTTGAACCTACTTTCTATAGAAGCATCTAAGAATGAAGTTCTTAACAGTTCTTAACCAGTTCGAAACAATAATAAAATAATAAAATGTTTAATCAATCAATCAATCAATCAATCCAATAACCCCACGCTCACTTACAACAGCGCACCTCCGCGTGAGCGTGTTTTATTGGTTTGATTGATTGATTGCTTGAAAATCTTATTCACAGTGAAATGAGTGTCCTTTTGACGAATGGCATCTAACGACAGACTTCCTGCGATTTATATTTTGTTCCACAATATATAAAATAACCACGTCTAACTTGACTGTTTCAGCCAATCAGAATCAAGAAATTTGCATGCCATTGTATAAACTGGCTCGATTGGCAGAGTCAGCAGGAGGGAAGCCGGTGGGTGGGTCTGGGTTGTTGTGGACAGCGACTCCTACAGTTCGGTCGGGGCGCCTGCACAGCGAGGGAAGGATCTGGGAGAGGTAGTGTGACCTTCCACATGTTACACTCTCTCAGTGAGAGTCCGCTGCCAGGTGAAAAGTTCAAGTTCAAGTTTCTTTATTAGTTGTCATACAGAAGTACAGAATACTTTTATACAAAATGCTTCTTTCTGTTATGCTCCAGAGACTGTGCTAGACTAAATAGATAAGTATAAAATAAGTATAGCAAGTATAAAATAGAAGTCAAGTACGTGGACAAAAGTGTTCAGTATATACATATGTACAATGCAGAGTAGAAGTAACTGAGTTACAATACAATATTCTATACAGTGCAAAGCAGAAATGGGATGAGGTACAATTTAGGTACAATTTACAGTAAGGTGTAATGAGGTATGGGTTGTAGTGCAAATTATTTACCAATAAATATAAAGTGTGTTTAGGTGTTCTAAAGTGGGTGCTGCAGTGAGTTGTTTGTTTAAAGTGAGTGTGTGCGTGTGGATGTGTGTGCTGTGTGCATTTGATGGTTGTTACATAGTGTTATTGTCATTTAGCATTCTGATGGCCTGAGGATAGAAGCTCCTTCTGAGTCTCTCTGTGCTTGCCATGAGACTCCGGTATCGCTTGCCTGACCGCAGCAGTTCAAAGAGGCAGTTGTTTGGGTGGCTGGAGTCTTTGATTATTCTCTTCGCCTTGCCCATGCACCGCTTGTTGTAAATGCCTTGGAGAGTGGGAAGGCCCCCTCCAATTGTGCGCTCGGCTGAACGGGCCACTCTCTGTAGTCTGCTACAGTCTTGTGCGGTGCTATTCCCAAACCAGGAGGTGATATTGCCAGTCAGGATGCTCTCTATTGTGCATGAGTAGAAGTTCTTGAGGATCTTCTGACTCACGTTGAACTCCCACTTTGAATGCCACACCCGAGATTTCTCGGGTTTACCCCCCGCGGGTTGAATGCCCACGCCCGAGAATATTTGTTTTATTCGTTTTTTTATTTTTTTATTAGCGATCTGAAATCATATTGCATCAAGCGACTCTACCGTTGGAGATCCAGCCACCCCAGGCGCTCAGATGTGGAAAAAAGCGCCCCCTATCGTCTCCCAGATGGTAATTCACCCTTTTGGATTGAACTCAATGAAAATGGATGAGGAAAAAAAACCTGCACTCCACATTTTACTTCTCACACATGCAGCCGGGGTCAACCAACTTCAGGCTGGACTCTCGGAGCCCGCAGGGAATATGTGTTTTACTGTATACACGGTGGTACACTAAAAGGAGCGATTTCCATCTGATCTCAGGTAAGGAATCTATGTTATCAGTCTAAGGATGATCAGACCCGTTTTCACGGATATATAAGCGTTTATGTGATTATGTGATTTCACTGTTTGACTGTGCACACCGTCAGGAAATAGGAGAAGCGATTTTCAGCGCGCGCCACGAGCGTGCATAAGTACACATATACTATTGATAATCTACCGTTTATTTTAAAACTATTCATAAATAGGCAGAAAATGACAACGTTCTAGAATATACCAGGAAAAGGCGATTATCAGGGAATCTCTTATTTTTTCAGTGAAACCGAGTGCTTTTCAGAAAGGTAGGAAACGGAAATTAACCGATAAAAAAACAATCTGCCATGACAATGTTGACTGGAAAATGAGTCTTTGATAAGCAACGGGCAGATTAGACACATAGCCATAATTTAAAACATAGATTAGGCGATATTAATGCTAACATTGAAGTGGATCTGGGCATTCAAGGGACTAATAATGAATTAAGCTGTGGCAGTGAAAGTGTTAAGCGCCTAAGGAAGTAGAGGCGTTGTCGTGCCTTCTTGATAACACTGTCAATGTGTGTGGTCCATGTCAAGTCCTCGGATATGTGGAATCCGAGGTACTTAAAACTGTTCACACTCTCAACCGGTGCCCCGTCAATGCTGAGGGGGCTGTAGTCCCTGACCCCCGACCTCCTAAAGTCCACAATCATCTCCTTTGTTTTGCTGACGTTCAGGGAGAGGCGTTCAAAAGAAGTGGTGGGCTGGCTACACATGTGTCAGAGGGAGTTTTTCCTGACACAGACCAAGAAGTGAGACGGCGCTGGAGAAATATGCAAACCTGAGAGCTCCACAATGAACACAGTGATGTGAAATAGGACTCTCAGTTGATTGACATACAACTTTGCAATCATTTAGGTCTACTGAGGAGTACAATCTGGAGGAAAATGACATAGCATAGGAGGAGAGATTTAGGATTCAACTTCGCTTTCTCAGTTATAGCAGACAGCAGCAGATAGCGCTTGGCATTGCACTTTGTTTAAATTATTTATTTTGATCTGATGTGTGGGTTGAAGTTAAGTGGGGGCAGGGGAGAAGTTGCTATTGCTGGCCACACGTTAGACCCAATTCTACCTTTAAGGTGAGAATGAGAGGAACACTATGTTTAGTGGTGAGAATGAGAGGAACACTATGATCAGTGATGAGAATGAGAGGAACACTATGATCACTGGTGAGAATGAGATAAATAATATGATCAGTGATGAGAATGAGAGGAATAATAAGGCCAGTGATGAGAAAGAGATACATAATATGATCAGTGGTCAGAATGAGAGGAATAGTGCATCCCATCTCACATTTTGTCTGGTGATTTCCTGCACACACTTTCATTTCAGATGTACAACCAGCCAGATGCGCTCGTTTTTTTTTATAGAATATAATCATATTGTGCTGCTTTGCGCCCGCAGCTGGGGTGAAGGGATGGACAGGATGCCACTCAGTTGTCAAAAGCTTAAAAAAAGTGTCTCCAACAGGTTACAAACCTTGAAACAAAACACACATTCAGTCAATAACCACCACAACACTACTATCATTCTGAAAACAAATGGCTTACTCTCACATCCACTCACCAGTTCCCCCTCGTATCCCTTCTCTGGCTGCTGTCAAATTCCCCGCAACTTCCTGTTTACAACTTTCACTGACACCACGTGACGTATCTCGGCCAATTACAGCCCACTCCCCGCTAAGTCCCCGGATCACACGTGAATTATAAATACATCTCCATTCACAAAAACGCACAGCATAAAGCGCCTCCATACATCCGAAATGAAAACATAATTATAATCATAGCTCAACTACCACTAATTCACATCCACAAACGCACAGCATAAAAAACAACACTTAACATTAACTTATTTACAACACACAGAACTAAAGTGTACCTAAACTCCACCACCCCATAGAAAGCTAAACAAGTACAATGGTTATGCGATTTAAATGCGATTAATTAATTACAAATCCTGTAATTAGGGCGGTTAGGTGGCCGAGCGGAGATTGCGTTCGTCACCAACCCCGGAGCTGTGAGCTGGATTCGCCTGTTCGAATCCAGCTCACAGCTCCGGGGTTGTCACCAGCTTGGCTGGCCGTTCACACTAATACAATTGGCAGTATTAGAGGGTGGGAGAAGCTGGCGGGGTGGGTCCGGGTTGTTGTAAACAGCGACTCCTACAGTTCGGTCGGGGCGCCGCCTGCTAAGCGTGGATAGGACCTGAGTGGGGTAGTGTGATCCTTCCACACGCTACGCCCTCTCAGGGAGGATCCGCGCTGCCAGGTGAAAAGAAGCGGTGATTGGCTGGACGTGTGTCGGAGGAAGCACGTGGTAGCCTCCACTCTCCCAGATGATCTGACTGTGGGGGGTAAGTGTGCAGCGACCAGGAAGGGATTGGGAATTGGCATACGACTAACATTGGGATGGGAGAAAATCGGAGGAAAAAAATGGAGGGGGAAAAAGATCAATAAAAAAAATCCTGTAATTAATTAGACACTTTTTATCGCCTGACAGCACTAATTATACTTATTATATAATACGTAATATTACACCATGCTCCAAAGTACCAGTACAACTTTAAGGTCAAACGTGAAGGTACAACTTACAAATTTGCCAAAAGATAAAAAAAAACAAGGATATTCAATTATTCATCTTGTGTTTTAGGCAACAAGGATGCTGCCAGTTTGACAATTTAGTTTTTCAACTTCCTATGAGCTTGTGACACTCTGTAAACCTTTTATGAAAAATACCTAGCCTCAATATTTCTTTACAAATATATTTTTTTAAAGGATAATGAGCATCTTTTTTTTTTATCCTCTTTTTCTCCGCCTGATTTTCTATTTTTTCTCCCCATCGCAATTTAGTCATTATGCCAATTCCCCCCCTCCCCTACCTGGTTGTTGTGCGCATGTTCCTCCTACTGGTCGGTACAAGGGAACCCTGAAGTCCACCACATGCTTCCTCCGACACATGTGGAGACAGCTAGTGGCTCTTTTTTTCACCTGGCAGCGAGGACTCTCATTGGTGAAGCGTAACACGTGGGAGGTCACGCTGCCATCACCATTTCCTGCCTTTCGCTGAGCAGGCGCCCAGACCTGTCCACAACGCCAGATTACCACCCACGACTTCCCTCCCCCTAACTCAGCCAAACGAGTTAGTATGACGACCGGCCCAAGCCGCAGGGCAATGCTGACTCCGGGAGTCAAGAGCGCAGCCTCTTGCATTGGTGACGAGCGCAATCTCCGCTATTAGCTAGCATCTTTGTCACTAAGTTCAGCTACAGGAAATAAAGACAACTGAAGAAGTGGGCGGGGCTTATACGGTACAGTGCTTCATATCAAAGAGAAATTAGTACTTGGCAGTAAAGAATTAATGAATCTGATTTGAAACTGGACTTATTTATTGCTGATAACACTGTGGTTTTGTAGTAAAATCATTTAATGCAAGTACATCTTCTCTAACTAAATATGTAACATAACAATACACCAATAACATCAAAGATTACACAATGAAGAATACACATGAATCTTGAATAACATTCAAACAACAACGATTCAAACCACAACAACACAAATATAATCATACAAGGCTCATGTTCTGACTGAGTTTAGGGAACTGGACTCCTTTCAAAAACCTCTGGAACCTGGGTTAGGGTTAGGGTTAACCCTCTGGAACCTGGGTTAGAGTTAGGGTTAACCCTCTGGAACCTGGGAAAGGCGCTGGTCATTCTTGTAGTTCTGGGTCGGCCATTTCAAGAGATGCCAACTGTTGACATTGAACATTCACATCATCAGCTTGTAAAACAACAACTCTGTGGCTACAATTGGTGTCTAGCTACTGTTTCTTCTACGGTCTCTCAACTACATGTTGATGTTGGGATTTACCAGGAGTAAATATAAATATAATAAAACCTCTGTAATGTGTAACTTCTGATCTACCCCATTAGAGCAATTCTTTAAATAGACATTACACACTCTATGGTCTCTCTCCAGTATGAGTCTTCATGTGCGCCTTTAAGTTTGAGGAGTGAGTAAACCCTTTCCCACAAACACTGCAGCTGTATGGTCTCTCTCCAGTATGAGTCCTCATGTGCGCCTTTAAGCTTGAGGAGTGAGTAAACCCTTTCCCACAAACACTGCAGCTGTATGGTCTCTCTCCAGTATGAGTCATCATGTGCACCTTTAAGGTTGAGGAGCGAGTAAACCCTTTCCCACAAACACTGCAGCTGTATGGTCTCTCTCCAGTATGAGTCTTCATGTGCTTCTTTAAGTCTGAGACTTGAATAAACCCTTTCCCACAAACACTGCAGCTGTATGGTCTCTCTCCAGTATGAGTCATCATGTGCTTCTTTAAGTCTGAGACTTGAATAAACCCTTTCCCACAAACACTGCAGCTGTGTGGTCTCTCTCCAGTATGAGTCTTCATGTGCTCCTTTAAGGTTGAGGAGCGAGTAAAGCCTTTCCCACAAACACTGCAGCTGTATGGGCTCTCTCCAGTATGAGTCTTCATGTGCTTCTTTAAGTCTGAGACTTGAATAAACCCTTTCCCACAAACACTGCAGCTGTGTGGTCTCTCTCCAGTATGAGTCCTCATGTGCTCCTTTAAGGTTGAGGAGCGAGTAAACCCTTTCCCACAAACACTGCAGCTGTGTGGTCTCTCTCCAGTATGAGTCCTCATGTGCTCCTTTAAGTTTGAGGCTTGAACAAACCCTTTCCCACAAACACTGCAGCTGTGTGGTATCTCTCCAGTATGAGTCTGCATGTGCTTCTTTAAGGTTGTGGTTTGAGTAAACCCTTTCCCACAAACACTGCAGATGTATGGTCTCTCTCCAGTATGAGTCCTCATGTGCTTAGAAAGATTATAATTGGATGTGAATCTTTTACCACAGTCAATACAGCCATGTGGTTTCTCTCCTGTGTGGAGTCTCATGTGCCTAGAAAGATGGCAATTGGATGTGAATCCTTTGTGGCAAATACTGCAAATGTTTTCTTTGGTTTTGTGGGAATTCAAGTGATCCACCAAACTCTCTGTGGACTCTACATGTTTTCCACACACACCACAGACACATGGTGCATCTTCAGCATGTGTTTCCACATGTTTCATAAAGCTGGAATAATAGGTGAAAGTCTTTCCACACACTTTACAGCAAGCAGCATCCCTACTGGCTGATTTCAGATGGGATGACTCCATGGATCTATTGCCTTTAGAACTGATACCAGAACTCTGTCTTTTCACTCTCTGTGGTTTTGTTGTTTTTAAACCTGACTGCGGTCCTCCACTCTCCATCCTATCCTCATCCCCGTCAGTGTCTCCACACTCAGCTGCAGAGCGGTCTGAAGAGAGGGACTGATGGTCACTGCTTGGTTCTGATGCTCCACAGTCCTCTCCATCAGCTCCTGTTTCCATCTGTTCAGTGGAGGTGCTGGGTAGAGACTCCCCCTCTCTGCTTCCTACAGTCTGGTTAAGATGTGGGGACTGACCCTCCTGTTGATCATGGAGGCTTCTCACAGGAACAGCACAACATATCTTGCCCGTTTTGCTCCATGTTTTTTGTTTCTTGTTTGATATTAGCATCTTTAAACCTGACTGAGGTTCTCCACTCCAATCATCACTGTCATCAGTCTCAGAACAGTCTGAAGAGAGAAGCTGGCCATCTCTAGTTGGTTCTAAATCACCAGCTGGATCTAAGTTACTGGCTGGTTCTGATACTCCACAGTCCTCTCCACCAGGTTCTGTTTTCATCTGTCCAGTTGAGGTGCTGGGTAAAGAGGAAGCTTCAGTGTGTTTCTCCCTCTGGGTTTGAAGAGGCTGGAAGGACAGAGCGTTCTCTTGACCATCTTCACATTTCACTGAGTCTACTGTGATCTTGGAGAGATCAGCTTCTTCCAGCCCTTGATCTAGTTCCTCTTTAATCTGTAGGAGCTCTGGGTCCTGGGTTTGGCTGAGCTGTGAGGACAGAGTATTCTCTCCATCATGTTCATATTTCACAGGGTGTAAGGTCATCTTGGAGCCATCAGACTCCTCTAGATCTTGAAATAGTTCCTCCTGTTCCTCTTTAATCTGTAGGAGCTCTGGCTCCTGGGTTTGGTTGAACCATGAGGACTGAGGTTTCTCTTCATCATCTTCACTCTTCACAGAGACAGGATTGTATGTCAACATGATGATATCAGCCTCCTGCAGACCTTGGAGCTGCTCTCCCTCCTGACTGCTCCAGAGTTCCTCCTGTTCCTCTTTAATCTGTAGGAGCTCTGGCTCCTGGGTTTGGTTGAACCATGAGGACTGAGGTTTCTCTTCATCATCTTCACTCTTCACAGAGACAGGATTGTATGTCAACTTGATGATATCAGCCTCCTGCAGACCTTGGAGCTGCTCTCCCTCCTGACTGCTCCAGAGTTCCTCCTGTTCCTCTTTAAGCTGTGAGGGCTCTGGGTCCTCCTGGTCCAGACTGAGGCTCCTCTCCTGCTGCTCAGGGGGAACCTCCTCCTTACAGACTGACAGCTGTGAGGGCTCTGGGTCCTCCTGGTCCAGACCGAGGCTCCTCTCCTGCTGCTCAGGGGGAACCTCCTCCTTACAGACTGACAGCTGTGGGGGGTCTGGAGGGAAGAACAGAGAACACAGACTTCTTAACAACACAAGCTTAGAATTAGCAGACAAATCAACCTGAACTTGCATCATAGAAAGATGTTAGCAGTGTTGGTCAAACATAATCCAGTCAGGAAAACGGATTTGCTCAAAAATGTAATCTAAATGGCCCTGAGTGGTTATCCTTGGTTTCTCTTCAAAATATAGAAGATGTTTGGTCAACATGAAGATCAACTTAATATTGTAAGCAGCGCTGAGCACCGACAACCAGAGCTGGGGACTCGAGACTTACCAATCTTTAAAAAACATTCTCACGCCTCTCCTACTCATTTAAACTGGCCCATGTTTCAGCCCATTTTGTTTCTAAAGTCTATCATCTAATGAATTACTAACAAGAAGGATAAATAGCCGAAATATGAAATGTGTGGCTGTTTTGCAAAAGGATGAATCATCAAACCTTTATTTATTCTCGAAAAGACAATTGAGGTCATCCTCATTTTCAACATCGTCGAGTAGGGAGGTAACGATGCATCGATCCTAGGCCTGCCGCGATAAGCAATAAATCGATTAATTGCCGCGATAATTAAAATTAATGCAATGATTTTGACGGGCGCGATTAATTGCTATTTGCGCGTTTGTTTTAATGAGGCGGAACCAGTACCCCTTGTCAGTCACTGTCCGTGTTGGGAGGCGGGCCGCTGGCCTTACTACAGAGCACAGCACGGGAGCTCGCCTATAGCAACGCCACATATAGCTTAACTACATTTCTCAATAGTGTTGCTCCTTTTAACCAAGTAGCGTTATTTGTAGTGTAACGTTAGAATAACACAGAATAACGTTAATACAATTACATGCATCATTGTTTACAATGAACGGGTGGGGCTAGTCAAAGGACTGGAGACGGGGACAAGTTAAACATGAATTAATTTATTATAACAGGTCGTTTTCGAGTCGTGCTGCAGTGCCTACGCACCACAGCTATTCTATTATATACTGCTTTGACGCTTCCTCCTCATCGTTGATTGCATGTAGTAGCTGCATCTAACATTAGTAGCTAATGTTAAAACTAAAAAACACAACCGGACGAGACAAGTTGTCGGCTAGGATAATCACAACAATACTTCCGGTCCGGTCGGTGGGCTTCAAAATAAAAGTCTTAAACACCGGAAAAGACGGAGCGGTGGGCTTCAAAATAAAAGTTTTGGGAAATAAATTTCTCAAAAAAATTCTCTAACCGGTCGCAATAATATCGCTTATCGCGATATTTTCGGGGGCAATTAATCGCCCAGCAAAATGTGTTATCGTGGCAGGCCCCTATTGTGACGATTCAACTGCATCGATTTGAAAATGTTAGAATCGATAATTAATTATATATTTTTTAAATACAAATCTTTTTTTTTGTGTGTGTATTGTTTTTATTGACCTATAGTCCATTCATGCTGAGTGAATCAGTTCCCACAGCCACATTTGTGTATTCAAATTTTTTTGGGGAATTAACTGATAGAAAATTTATCGAATCGAATCGTGGTCAAATGAAAAGATTTCATGATGCATTGAATCGTTGCCTGAAGAATCGTAATCGAATTTAATCGTAACCCTATTGTCGAGACTTTACAGACATTTCAATGCAGATTTCTACAATATAACAATAATACATTTGAATAACAATCTATATAGTTATAGAATGAGGAGCGGATACCACCCTGGTTCCCGTAACGTAGTTCTCCATGTCCGATAGTTAAACTGACATGACCACAGGGAGCGAAATTAACTTTTTGATAGATGGGAAGAGTCTACCCGCCAAGCATATTTCTTACCTGCCAAAATCTTTTTGATTAAAAAAATGTATATATATATTTTATATAAAAAACATTTTTTTAAATAAAATATATATTATATAATCATACTTGTAGTTGTATTATCTGCGAGACATCGCCACCACGCAATAAGTCAAAATGCTTGCTATCTGCAAACAGCTCCACTGTCTGTGTGTATACTTGAGTAGCCTCCAGCTCCAGCAAGGATTCTCCGGCCCTGCAGCTAGACCCTATATTCAGCTAGACCCTACATTCAGCATGCAAGGATTCTCCGGCGATGCAGCTGGACCCATTTATAACGTTACGGTTATGTTGTCAAATCACATTCAACATGCCCTCAGCTAGAATACGCATTCAATCAATGTTATAAGACATTGATATCAGGAGCTATCTGTAGCTACTGCTAGCCCGGTAGATAACGTTAAGACAATTTAGTTTACTGGGACAGATCGATCTAGCGTGAGCTAGCTAACGCGAGCTAGCTAACGAGGGAACGGAGGTTTTATGCACTCGAGTAGACTATTGCTGGAGCATTTGTTGATATCAGTAGCTAGCCAGCTAGATACCGTTAGACAATGCGTTAGCACTAGATGCTGCGGGCGAGCTGCTACCATTCTGGGAGCTTAACGTTAGCACTAGATGCTGCAGGCGAGCTGCTACCATTCTGAGAGCTTAACGTTAGCAGTGGCACTAGAGCTGCGGGCCGCTCTCTGTGTTGATACGAGCAGAAGCCAATAGTATCCCGCTGCAGGGGGCTGGCCCGGCTGGGCGGATATGACTCGTTGCCACGTTTTTTTTCAAAATAAGAATATCATACGAACCGAATGCTGCTAACTGCCGGAGCCATCGATATTATGACTCTAGCTGCGCTTGGGCCGGAAATGAGACCCGCACAGATCTTCAAAATAAGAGTATCATTATGAACTACACGTCTACACGCCACACGGCGGGCAGGGCTCTCAGTGGCAAGCGCCAAAGGTAAAAACTGAGCGCCCCTGGCGGGCGGCGGGCTTTAATTTCGCCCCCTGCATGACCATCGTGTCCACCTTCAAAATACACTTACGGCGGTATCCACAAAGAATGGATTGCACGCTGCTAATTGCACCCTTACTTACAATTCATTATGAATTGAAAATGGGGGACCCTGATGTAAACAAGACGAAAGTCTTTCTCTGGTCTGCATCCCCTTAACAATTGTGTGTATTGAGCCGTACTGTATTGTACCCATTCTGCAATCTGTTAATAAAATGTTCAATCAATCAATCACCTGCATGGGGCCACATTGGCCTTACAGTTAGTACAATTACTCAGTACAATTAGGCCTGTTGCAATAAGCAATAAATCAATTTATCGCGCAATAATGAAAATGAATGCAATGATTTTGACGGGCGCAATTAATTGCTATTTGCGTGTTTGTTTTAATGAGGCGGGAACCAGTACCTCTCCGTGTGGGGAGGCGGGCCGCTGACGTTACTACAGAGTACAGCACGGGAGCTCCTGTGAGCAGTGAGCACCATGCGTATGTTGGGCAGTAGCAACGCTACATAGCTTAACTACATTTCTCAGTAGCGTGATGGTAGCGTCGCTCCTTTTGAACCAAGTAGCGTTCTTTGTAGTGTAGCTATTTTTAGACCCAAGTAGTGATGTAGCGTGAACAAACGCTATACGCTACTGCCCGGAGAAACTGGACTGCTAAATAAAGATTAAAGATCTAGCGTTGATGCTATGACGCTTCCTCCTCATCGTTGATTGCCTGTAGTAGCTGCATCTAACGTTAGTAGCTAACGTTAAAACTAACTGTTGTGAAGGATCAGATTAAACCGAATATGTATATTTATTTATATATATATATTTAATTGTATTTGTATATCGTTTGATATCCCCTGTATATTCCTTGTACAATATGCATTGAATATCCCCGTTTCTACTAAACAGCCCATAATAGTTTCATTCTACCATTGGACGAGAACCTGGCGCCAGGTTGCCATACCCCTAGGTCCAAGTTCAATCGTGCCGCCTAACATGTCGAGGCAACCCCCGGTTCCGCGCAGTAATATGCCGGGCGAAATACGAATGGTACTATTTGTTCATAGCGCATATATATATGGCGCTCGTAAAGTAGAACTTTCTTTTAGTCCAGTTCTTTACCCTCCAACAGAGTGACAGACGCAAAAGCCTCCCCACGACGCACGTGCGGTGTAGTAAGGCCTACTTGGCCCAGAATAGGCATTGAGATATCGTGTAGATTAATAGTTGAATGGTCATAGTTTGGCACCATACCGTCGAGTTGGACGTATTCTATTAAGCTAATAATAGTCTATTTATGTATGGTGCATCGTTCGGTTAGAGTTCTACAGTTATCAGCACCCCCATCGTTCCTGACGTTATCTGGACGCTTAACCAGGCTGGTCAGACCCCTAGTGGTGATTGCATCCGAGGAGCTCCGGGTCAAGAGCGACTGGACCTGTATATTGGATTACTCTACCCAGACGACGGCGAGCCTTCCACGGCTCTTGGATTATGCTTTGTGTGCTTTGATTATTCCATGGATAAAGGCCAACACTGCCGAGTGTTGGAATTACCCCCCGGAGAGGACTCCAGGTGAGGCGGCGCTCTACACGTGAGGTCGCACCACGTCTCTCCGTTGTGGACCGGCAGATACCGTTCCACAGAGGGTCCAGCTGTATTCGTCTGCGGCCCGAGGTTCTGTGGGCACCGTGTCCAAGACTTTGGATTCTCCCAAGACACCGTCGGCCAGATGGGATACCGCCAGCGGCTTCTCTAACCCCCCCCTCCTACTGTCTTACAACCAGCGGGACCCCCCCCCCCTTAGTGTATCCAGCTATAATCATTTAAGTACCATCGCTATCGTTTCCTAAATATTCCAGGTTGTATACTTACTCCCTGCGCAACCAGAGATTGGACATTCAATGTTGATTTACCTACGAATACTCATTTGCCATAAAAGTGCATATTCCATATTTCAAATCATAAATGTAATTAAGTGAATGTTGTATACACCTTTTGCTGTATTAAATATTCGATTTGGTACATTTGTGTTGGTTCGTTTCATCAGGTGGGAAAGTGTTCATCATACTTATATCTTGTACTGGGTGGCCAGAAGTTAAAGTACATGAGGTAGTGGTATTAAATATCATATCTAACAATACAGTCAGGGAATTGTACCCCTCAGTTACAATTGGTCCTTCGAGCCGGAGGGTAACTAGTGTAATATTAATATAGTGTTATTAATATCGAAATGGCCTATGATGAACACTCCACGAAACGATCCTCCTAACCTAGAACGCCCGCGGCGCAGACGACAGACACCTCAGTACTTAGAGGCTTACACTGTCAGTCAACTACCTAGCCTTCGACAAACGGTAAACGTGGTAAAAGTAGAAAGTAAAATTATGTCTGACCTTAACGAGCAGGTTTCCCCGACCACAGAGGCCCTAGTAGGTCCTAATGTAACTGACCAAGCCCACGGTGGGGACCAGGAGGGAATTGACATGCCTTTACCCCCCGCCACTACTCAAGAAGTAGTCCCCGACAAGCCCCGGGAGGAAGACAACCCTACAGAGAGAGAACTCTGCACGGAAGAAGAGGAGGAGAGCGCCGAGGAACTAGAGCTCCAGGACTCCCCAACGAGTACCCCCAGGAGCGGCTCACGCAGGAGCGGCTCACCTCCACAACCGCCTTCCCCCAGAGAAGCGGCGAGGATGCTACGACAGGCGTTCCTCGTCCGCCTGACAGCCTCTACCGAACGCGATAGACTTCAGGCTGAACGCGACTGTCTCCAAGCACAGGCGCTCAGCGAGCACGAACATTTTACTATTAAAAGAGAACGCCTCCAAGCGCAGCGACGGAGCGAAGAAGAGCGCATACGCCGGGAGATGAGACGCCGGGAGATGAGACGCCTTCAGACGGAAATTAATATGATAAGAGACCGGGCCGCAGCAGAGCGCGCCGCCGCAGCCCAGCGCGCCGCTGATGGTGCCCAAAGAGAAGCCCAGCGCGTCGCTGACTATGCCCGAAGAGAAGCAGAGCGCGCCGCAGCCGAAGCCCAGCGCGCCGCTGACTATGCCCCAAGAGAAGCAGAGCGCAACATCGATCTCATCCAGCGCCAAGCCGAGCGCGACACACTACAAGCCGAGCGCGACAAGTTAATGGCGCAGCTAAGGAAGCGGCTGATGATCCCCAGGGCAACACCCTCTCCCTCCACCAGGGGTTCAAGGAACTCGTCGAGACAACAGTCAAGAGCAGCGCCTCCTAAACGAGCAAGCGACCCTGAACTTGACCAACAGACAAAGCCTATACCCCCCGCAGACCCCCTTCCCAGACCGGTCCAAGCGAGACCCAGCTACAAGGAAGGAGCGGCATACACTGCGGAGAAGCAAGATAAACGATTACAGGATCTGGAAGATCTGATAGAAGAAGAAGAAGGAGAGGAGGAGAACCAAGCCCGACGACAGCACAGTACTCCACCGGACCAGGAGGTCCCATACAGTCCAGGCTATACCCCCGCGGCGCTGCGCTACAGACCCCCGACTCTATTCACGGGTGAGCACGACGCACGACCAGCCCCGATGAATAGCACCTGGACCAGCTGGTTATGGTACCCTGCCGGTACCAGCCCACAGAGAGACGCAGAGGACCCAGCAGCAGATGAAGAGGTCCAACACAGTGTGAAGAACAGTTTCTACGTGGACAACTGTTTACAAAGCGTTTCGACTCAAGAAGAAGCCGAGGCTCTCCTGATCAAGTTACGCGCCTCCCTAATCAAAGGCGGCTTTGATCTCAGGCAGTGGGCCAGCAGCGACCCGCACGTATTGCGCAGCCTCTCCTCCGCGGACAAGGCTGCCAGCAGCGAGACCTGGATGGCGACAATCCCAGGAGAAGCCCAAGAAATGACACTAGGATTAGTCTGGCGCTTCAAAACAGACTCGCTCCACTATAGACACAAACCCTTGGCTCCAGAGCAAGGAAGGTCGGCGGCGATACCGACCACCAGACGGAGTGTGTACAGAACACTCGCCAGACAATATGACCCGTTGGGATGTATTCTACCTTACACCACCAGGGCAAAGATGATTGTACGAGCACTATGGGACAAGGACCAGGGCTGGGACGACCCAATACCCGCACACCTTGCCTCAACATGGAGAGAGTGGGAGACGGAACTCCGCTCACTCCCAGGTGTCAATATACGCCGCAGCTACTTCCCATCCACAGTGAGGCCAGAGACATGCGAGATTGAGCTACACGTCTTCAGCGACGCCTCCGAAGTAGCCTACGGATCGGTTGCCTATTTGCGTGCCCAAGAGATGGGAGGAGAGATACACACTGCTTTCATACTGGCCCGCTCAAGAATAGCCCCACGTAAGCAACAATCTATCCCACGTCTAGAGCTCTGCGCAGCCCTCGCAGGAGCGCATCTAGCCACGTTAATCCAACGTGAACTCACCATTCCGGTGCATAGAACAATCTTGTGGTCAGATTCCACGACAGTACTCACATGGATTAAGTCTGATTCATGCAGATACAAAGTCTTCGTGGGAGTCAGAGTCACCGAGATTCAAGAATTAACAGAAGAAGCAAGCTGGAGGTATGTGGATACCAAACACAACCCAGCTGACGTCATCACCCGGGGAATGTCCCTGGATGACCTAACCCGTCGCAACATCTACAGTGACGGACCAGCATTCCTCCAGCTCCCGAAAGGAGATTGGCCTACGCCCACCCCGAGGGAAGCAAGTAACGAGGAGGCTGAGAACAAGAAGCCTATGTTCTGTGGACTGAGCACTGTCGCCTCCACAGACCCCAACATAGATGATTGCATTACCCTAGAGAATGCGCAACAAAGAACATTCCTGCGGCACCACCCAGAGATTCAGTCCACCACTGACATGTCAGCAGCTGACTACGAAGAAGCAGAACTTCTTCTACTACAACGAGCCCAGAGAGACTCGTTCCCCGATGAGCTAGACTGTCTACAGGGAGGAAACCCCGTCCCATCAGACAGCAGACTGATTCACCTGGCACCAGAGAGTGACGCACATAATCTCATCAGAGTGGGTGGTCGCCTGCGGAGAGCCCCCGATCTACCAGATGACATTAAGCACCCGATCGTCTTGAACAGCCGACACAAGGTCACAGAGCTGATCATAAAGAAATACGACGAGGATGTACACCACGCAGGAGCAGAGAGAGTCTTCGCGGAGATCAGACGTCGTTATTGGATATTGCAAGGGAGAGAAGCAGTACGGCGCTTCCAGCGAACCTGTCTAGACTGCCGTAAGTGGCGCGCGCAGCCCAGCATACCACGGATGGCTGACCTACCCCCCTGTCGCCTCCGAATCGGCGACAAGCCATTCCACTCCACAGGCATGGACTGTTTTGGCCTGTTGTATATAAAGAGAGGAAGAGGCACCGAGAAGCGGTGGGGTATTGTATTCAAATGCATGACCACCCGAGCGATACATATCGAGCTCCTTCCGACCATGAGCACAGACTCATTCCTTATGGCCTTCCGGAGATTCACATCACGGAAAGGAAAACCGTCTACATTGTTGTCTGATCACGGGACCAACTTCAAAGGCGGAGAAAGAGAGCTGAGAGAGAGCTTCCAAGCTATGGGCCCAGAACTTAAGACCCACCTCGCTCCAGCCCAGATTGACTTCCAGTTTAATCCCCCGAACGCACCCCACTTCGGTGGAACCTGGGAACGAGAAGTACGTTCTATAAAGACAGCCCTGTATGCCGTACTCGGAGCCCAGACTGTGGCAGAGGAAGTCCTAATGACAGTCCTCACGGAGATCGAGGGAGTATTGAACTCAAAGCCCCTCGGTTACGTCTCCAGTGATGTAGCAGATGTCGACCCAGTCACCCCCAACACACTCCTAATGGGGCGGCTGGACCCCGCGCTACCCCAGACAATGTACAGGCCCGAAGAAGCGAACGGCCGAAGAATGTGGAGGTACAGCCAAGTACTAGCTGACAAGTTTTGGAGCAGCTTCCTACTTCACTACCTACCGTCTCTACAGACCCGCCAGAAGTGGGTAAAAGAGAGAGACAATTTGACAGAAGGAACAGTCGTCATGATTATTGACCAGTCACTACCCAGAGCTATGTGGCCGGCTGGCCGCGTAAGCAAAGTGATCACCGGTGCCGATGGCAAGGTCCGAGCAGCTGAAGTACTCGTCCAAGGGCGCACCTACACACGTCCCGTGGCGAGGCTCATAGAACTGCCCCGACTCCCAGATACTATCGATGATGACCATGACCCTATGACTTTGTGAGTTGACTGACCCTTACAGCGGACCTTGAGTGGTGGACAGTGCGGTTAATCTGTCTCTGCTTAGCTAATTAGGTGGGACTAATTAGGGGGCGGCTGTTGTGAAGGATCAGATTAAACCGAATATGTATATTTATTTATATATATATATTTAATTGTATTTGTATATCGTTTGATATCCCCTGTATATTCCTTGTACAATATGCATTGAATATCCCCGTTTCTACTAAACAGCCCATAATAGTTTCATTCTACCATTGGACGAGAACCTGGCGCCAGGTTGCCATACCCCTAGGTCCAAGTTCAATCGTGCCGCCTAACATGTCGAGGCAACCCCCGGTTCCGCGCAGTAATATGCCGGGCGAAATACGAATGGTACTATTTGTTCATAGCGCATATATATATGGCGCTCGTAAAGTAGAACTTTCTTTTAGTCCAGTTCTTTACCCTCCAACAGAGTGACAGACGCAAAAGCCTCCCCACGACGCACGTGCGGTGTAGTAAGGCCTACTTGGCCCAGAATAGGCATTGAGATATCGTGTAGATTAATAGTTGAATGGTCATAGTTTGGCACCATACCGTCGAGTTGGACGTATTCTATTAAGCTAATAATAGTCTATTTATGTATGGTGCATCGTTCGGTTAGAGTTCTACAGTTATCAGCACCCCCATCGTTCCTGACGTTATCTGGACGCTTAACCAGGCTGGTCAGACCCCTAGTGGTGATTGCATCCGAGGAGCTCCGGGTCAAGAGCGACTGGACCTGTATATTGGATTACTCTACCCAGACGACGGCGAGCCTTCCACGGCTCTTGGATTATGCTTTGTGTGCTTTGATTATTCCATGGATAAAGGCCAACACTGCCGAGTGTTGGAATTACCCCCCGGAGAGGACTCCAGGTGAGGCGGCGCTCTACACGTGAGGTCGCACCACGTCTCTCCGTTGTGGACCGGCAGATACCGTTCCACAGAGGGTCCAGCTGTATTCGTCTGCGGCCCGAGGTTCTGTGGGCACCGTGTCCAAGACTTTGGATTCTCCCAAGACACCGTCGGCCAGATGGGATACCGCCAGCGGCTTCTCTAACCCCCCCCTCCTACTGTCTTACAACCAGCGGGACCCCCCCCCCCCTTAGTGTATCCAGCTATAATCATTTAAGTACCATCGCTATCGTTTCCTAAATATTCCAGGTTGTATACTTACTCCCTGCGCAACCAGAGATTGGACATTCAATGTTGATTTACCTACGAATACTCATTTGCCATAAAAGTGCATATTCCATATTTCAAATCATAAATGTAATTAAGTGAATGTTGTATACACCTTTTGCTGTATTAAATATTCGATTTGGTACATTTGTGTTGGTTCGTTTCATCAGGTGGGAAAGTGTTCATCATACTTATATCTTGTACTGGGTGGCCAGAAGTTAAAGTACATGAGGTAGTGGTATTAAATATCATATCTAACAATACAGTCAGGGAATTGTACCCCTCAGTTACACTAACCTAAAGTTAGTTGTTCACCAACAATCTCAACATTTGTTTTATCATTAGCTCAAAAACACAGAACCGGACGACACAAGTTGTCCGCTCATAGGTTCTGCTAGGATAATAACAACAATACTTCCGGTCGGTGGGTTTCAAAATAAAAGAGCAAAGTCTAAAACACCAGAAAAGACGTTTATTTTGTACAGCGTTTTCCTCCACGAGTACTCAAGTACATCATGTGATCAATCGATCTGTTTTTTTTTGCCCATCCCTAGTTTATCCTGTGCTGAAAAGTCTCCATTCCAATAGAGATAGTATATATTTGTGTTTATTTGATTATTGTTGAGCTATATTTTAATCGAGAGTAACTGGTAGTGTAGCTTACTACATTTTCCAAGTAGCTTGCCCATCACATAATCCGCGAGCCACAGTAAACAAACGCGAGCCACAATTAGGGTGACCAGGTGTCCCGCTTTTGGTTGTATACTGCACAGCCATTTTACCTAATGTCCCACGTCCCTCTTTTCGAAGCAAAAAATAAAAACATGGGTCTAAAAGCCCCTTCCTACAGTAAACGTAGCAACCTGCCTCTTGTCCACACACATTGCTCTGCTCGTTTTATCATTGCTCTCACGGAGATAAAACTGGGAACGAGGTTACTCTGCTTCTGACGCTACCTCATATCTGATTGGTTAGGTAGTAATTTAGGATATTTAAAATGTCTTCCAATGTTAAATAAAGGTTTATTGCACTTTGAAACGGTTTCCTTGCATTATTATGCTATTATCATTATATTAGTAAAAAAAAAAAAAAGTTGATTGAAAACTTTTGGGAAATACATTTCTCAAAAAAATTATTTCTCTCAAAACCGCAATAATATCACTTATCGCAATAATTTCTGGGACAATTAATCGCCCAGCAAAATGTGTTATCGTGACAGGCCTAAGTACAATTAAAGTAAAGTACAATTAAGTACTGAGTAAATATTATAGTAGTAGTAATTTCAAACAGCAGAAAGCCACAGATAAAAATACTCCAACTAGTCAGCTGCTACAGCAAATTAGGGAAACAAGAAAATTGATTGACGAAGTCTATAAAGATGACATTGAGAAAAAATCTAGATTTTTACGTCAAACATATTATGAATCAGGCCCAAAGGCTACTAGATTATTGGCCAGAAGGTTGCGAAAGCAACAGACACAAAATACAATTAATAAGATTAAAGATCCCTTAACTGGAGTAGTGTCCAGTAATTTGGGAGATATAGAGAAGGCCTTTGAATCATACTACAAAAACCTATATACACAACCAGCACAAATAGATAGTGAAGCCACTATTGCATTCCTGAGATCTCTTGACCTGCCCTCAATTGGCAAAATGCAGAACAAAATTATGACTGCAGAAATCACTATAGAGGAGTTAGACAGGACAATATCTAATCTTAAAACTAACAAATCGCCAGGTAGTGACGGCCTTCCAGCAGAATGGTACAAAGCTTTTCGCCAGGAGATCATGCCATTGCTGGTGGCCTCATTTAACTACACTCTTAGAGAGGGCATCCCCCCTCCCTCCTGGAGGGAGGCGACTATAACAGTACTTCCCAAGGAGGGTAAAGATAAGGAATTATGTAGTTCGTTTAGACCAATATCGATCCTTAATTTGGATTATAAGCTGTACGCCTCCATTATCACAAAAAGATTAGAACAGTTTTTGCCAGACCTAATAAGCACGGACCAAACTGGATTTATATCTGGTCGCCAAACCCAGGATAACTTAAGACGAACACTACATATTATGAATCAGATTAAACAAACCAACGTTTATTCGGCCTTATTAAGTCTGGACGCGGAAAAAGCGTTTGATTGTGTGAGCTGGGACTATTTATTCTTGGTACTAGAAAGGTTAGGATTCAAGGAAGATGCAATTAGGTGTTTTAAAACACTATATACAAGACCCACAGCGAGAATAAAAGTAAACGGTCGGTTAACAAATCCGATCGCCCTAGAACGCGGTACACGCCAAGGTTGTCCATGTAGCCCCGCCCTGTTCGCGATTTTCATTGAACCGCTAGCCCAAGCAATTAGGGAAGACCCCAATATAACAGGTATTAATATAAAAGAAACAGAGCATAAGATAGCATTATACGCGGATGATGTCTTAATTTACTTAAAA
This sequence comes from Notolepis coatsorum, assembly GCF_963971535.1. Taxonomy (NCBI): domain Eukaryota; kingdom Metazoa; phylum Chordata; class Actinopteri; order Aulopiformes; family Paralepididae; genus Notolepis; species Notolepis coatsorum. The sequence continues at coordinate 109,187,797 of NC_140175.1, forward strand.
AACCCCAGTCTGAGCCTCCCTAGACTAATGGACCTTATTGAAACCTATGGTCAACATTCGGGATACAAACTAAATATAGGAAAAACACAGATACTTACATATAACTATACCCCCCCCAAGAGAAATAAAAGAAAACTACAATTTAAATTGGAACATGAAGTCCATAAAATATCTGGGAGTAAGGCTGACTAAGGACTTAACAAAATTGTATGAAGCAAATTACCAGCCCCTAAACACACAAATTAAAAAAGATATAGAAAGATGGTCATTAGCCCCCCTGGATTTCACCTCCAGAATAGACTCAGTAAAAATGAACGTAGTCCCTAGACTACTATATCTTTTCCAGTCCTTGCCGGTGGAAATCCCTGCTAAACAGTTTAACGAGTGGGACAGGATGATTTCTAGATTCATATGGAGCGGGAAAAAACCGAGAATTAGGTTCCGGACACTCCAACTCCCTAAAGAGAAGGGAGGCATGTCCCTCCCAAATCTGAAGGAGTATTACTATGCAGCGCAAATAAGACCTTTGGTCTGTTGGTGTGAAAGGGACTACGAAGCGAAGTGGAAGGACATTGAAGTGAAATCACTTGATATACCACTCCAGACAGTAATTGGTGATAGACAGCAGGCCAAGACCCTATATAGAAACTTAAACCCATTTATTGTACACACCCTACAGACATGGTTCAAAATTGTGAAACAATTCAAGTTAGAAAAAAGGATTAAGATCTTGAGGTGGTTTGCCTTCGATTTAGGATTTAAACCAAGAATGTATGATCAAACATTTAAGGAATGGGCTCTCCGAGGTATTACCTCATTCAGCACAATGGTAGAGAATGGAGAACTTGTGAGCTTTCAAACCTTGAAAGATACATACGGTTTGGATAAACACGACTTCTTCAGATACCTACAACTACGCCAGTACTTTCTAAAAGAGGTAAAGGTGTCTGAGCCCAATACCCCAATAGACAGTGTTATTCAGATATTCATTCAGGCATACAGGGACAAGATGAGTAAAACTGTGTCAAAATTGTATAATAGCTTTGTTCAGGCCAGAACTGACTCCACAAGTTACATTAAGACAAATTGGGAAAAGGAATCAAACATTGAAATAACCGAAGACGAATGGGAGAACATGTGCAGAACTCAATGTAGCTCGACTAATTCAAAAACATGGAGAGAATTCTGCTGGAAAAACTTGACTAGATTCTTCATAACTCCCAAAATCAAATCCCGACAAGTAGGCATAGAGCAACCATGTTGGAGACAGTGCGGCCAGAGGGAGGCAAACCACTCTCATATCTTTTGGAATTGTCCAGGAATTCAACGTTATTGGCAAGATGTTCACTCCACCATGCAGGTTATATTGAATTTTAAGATACCGGAGACCTTCTCCTATTTATACCTGGGTAACTTACCTGAGGAATTGGTAGGAGACAGATATTTGATGAAAATATTTTTAGCAGCAAGTAAGAAAGCGATCACGCGTCTCTGGTATCAACAAGAACCTCCAACAAAAGAAAAATGGTTGGCCATTATAGGCGAAATATACACAATGGAAAGACTTACTTTTACTCTCAGATTACAGGAAGAGAAAGGTTTGAAGTACTGGGAAAAGTGGGACTTTTATATGGTAATGACGACAACCAGTGGATGATGTATTGATGTATAGTTGTAAAGAATATTCGCCATACCTATAGGGAAAGTAAGAGAATTGAGAACTCATGTGAAAAGTATATTTTTGTAAAGTGACACTAATAATGCAGCCCGGGATTGTGTTTTTGTTATGTCTTGTTGTTTGTGATTGTTTGCTTATTGTGAAAAACAATAAAAAGAAAGTTAAAAAAAAAAGAAAGCCACAGTTATGTGCTTTTCTGTGCAAGTACAAGCAATTTGCAGTAGATGTGTACTGAGATGCAGTGGCATGAATGTATATTTTACAGAGCTTTAAAAGGCTCCATAGTAGACAGTACATAATCGGCATCAATCAGAAATATTTTACCTATAATTATGTCATTTTACAAACGTTCTTTACCACAAGGTCCAAGTCAAGCTATAGGAAATGTGTTGAAAAGGGTCAAGAGTGCACGGCATCTCAATTAGAACATCTGTTCTAGGAAGCTGCACCATAGTATGCCAGAGAACCTGACGTGATGTTAGGCCATTATGTTTGGTACCGCAAAGCCTTATTTGGAGTGCCTTTGATTTCTTTAGAGTGCCAGGGGTGATTGTAAACTTGGTGAAAGCATATTTCCAAGATATTCTAATGAGTTCTATAGGCCTGTCTTAAATGCTTCGAAGCTTCGAACGTTCGATTCGATGGCACAAGCTTCGAACATTAAAAAAAAAATCAAAAAAAAAAATTTCAGTTTTTTTTTTTTTACTTCGATTTGTGTGTGTGTGTAGGTGTGTGTGTGTGTGTGTGTGTGTGTGTGTGTGTGTGTGTGTGTGTGTGTGTGTGTGTGTGAACTACCCATCCCAGTTAGGACAGCCGAATCCCGTCCAATCTTTCGTCGTCGACTAAAGACTCACTTCTTACTGTCATGCACTTGTCCTAATAAACTAACCTACACTGTAACACGCAACACTTTGATGAACATTGTTACTCAGCTGATAGAGTTGTACCCTTCTTGCTGTCTTGTCGTACAGAACTTGTAAGTCGCTTTGGATAAAAGCGTCAGCTAAATGACTAAATGTAAGTGTGTGTGTGTGTGTGTGTAGGTGTGTGTGTAGGTGTGTGTGTGTGTGTGTGTGTGTGTGTGTGCGCGCACCTTGTAGAATTCCACACATAAGAAAGAAAGATACTGGGATGAATAAACAAAATAGGAAATAAAATGTAGAAATGCATGCAATACATAAATAAATATGAATCTCCATATATGAAATATAACATTTAGATAAGGTGCTACTGAGATGTTTTGGTGAGTTCTTTGTTTTTTTGTGGAAGTTGCCCTTCTTAAAAATGCATGAACATTCACTGATAATTGGTCTGTAGTGGAGTCTACAAGGTCTACATTGCCGGACCATGTAGAATCCGGACCTTGTAGACTGACATAATTCTGTGCATAGTTTAGTCTACACAGGCCATATTTCAAATAATCAAAATCTTACTTCATTCATCTTAAACATTCTTGATTTGGGGGATTGGTAGTTCCCATGAAATCTGAAGTTGTTCAAACGACAACAGCGATCCACCTTGAATTAAATCACACAGCCGAGTGAAACCTTTTTTTTTTTTTTAATTTGTTTTATTATTGCAAAACAAAACTTATTAAAAGTCAGTACTCAACACACAATGTATAATGAAACTTTCAGTAAAGGTGGTTAAAATATATGCAAGTACAGAAACAGGATAAAACAAAAATAGTCAATAATAACATTTTAACCGTATACAGTGTATATCCAGCGAAGTTACAATTATATAAATGTTAGTATATAATATACCCCTAATACCTATTTTCTAAAACCCTACACACATATGCTCCAGCTCAAACCCCCCCCTCCCGGACCCCCTCTTGGATAGTACCTCCATTATCCCTCACTCCTAACCAGACACCACCATTATAGGCTAGCTTTTATTCTCTCCACCACTTCTAACCACATTGACATTTTGGATTCATTGAGCCCCAGAATTCTTGCTGTAGATATTTCTTGATATATCACATCGAGATATGTAAGAAACCACACTTTCCGGCACATTTTTTCCGGTTGAAACCAACGTGATGCGATCAGTTTTTTAGCTACTGTGATACCCGATAAAACCAATCTTTTTAGTTGTGGATTCACTGCAAACTCAAAAACATCATTCAATAGCAATACCGCGGGGTGTACAGGTATATTCCAAAATACGAGTATTGATAATTGTTGGGACACATCTTTCCAGAATGCCTTAACTGGTGGGCAGTCCCAATACATGTGCATAAATGTTCCTTCGTCCCCATTTGTACATTGGGAGCATTTGGAGTCTTGTATAAGCCCCATTTTGCACAGCCTTATAGGAGTCAAGTATGTCCTGTGAATATAGTTCAGATTGATTTGTTGATGATCCGGGTTCCTTGATGTAAGTCGGACATTTGCCCAGGCTCCTTGCCAATCAAAGTCATTTTCCAGGTCTGGTATATCCCTCCTCCAGACATTGTCTAGTTGAAGGGTTTCATACGAGGACGTTAGTAATTGATAATAAAAACCTGATACAAAACCTCCCAATGTATCTCTTTCATAGAAAAATGTGTGGTATCTGTGGTGTTCAATTGGTATGTGTAATGGAACACCGTGAGATCTCATACAAAGTCGTAACTAGGGGTGGGAATCACCAGTTTCATCATGATACGATACGATATCGATTCTTTGGACAACGATACGATATTTGCCGATATCACAAAGTCTCTCACGATACAATACGATACGATTAGATTCAGGTGCCTGCGATCGATATGAGATGATATCATATGCCCATTTAACACAATCAGTAACATTTAGATCAACAAAAAAAAGGTAATGAAAATATCATTTGACATTTGTATTTTTGAGCTCTTCCAGACATTTAAAGGAAAATCAATCTATTGTTTTTAATACAAATAGACCTCCTGTTCACTGTAAAGTGCCACGTTTTTATATATTGAGCTTTAAACTTTAAGCTACATTTTTTGGAACTCAAAACTCACAACCTCCCTCTCCCAAACCGTTCCTACAACAATTTGTTGATGTTGCATGATCATGTATAGGCCTACATTTATTATGTATTATATTGTTTATGTTTAAATAACATTTAAACATCAAACTCCTCTGACCTCATCTGGTCTTTCCAAAGACGCGCGCACACACACACACAGAAAGGGAGAATGCTATGCTGTAACGTCTACACACACGGAGCTACTGCTGTTGTTCTTGGGCGGATATGAGACTCGCCACAGGATTTTCAAAATAAGAGTATCGATATGAATCGATCTTATTACATCGCATCGATCCGATTCGATTGTTGATAATTACATCGATGTATCGATCTGGATCGATGTATCGTCCCACCCCTAGTCGTAACTGTATGTAAAAAAGCCATGTGGACTCGGTGAGGTTAAACTTTATGCATATTTCGACATAACTACAGAGGCCCTTGTTATTAAAAATATCCCCTAATGAGTGTATGCCTCTTTCTTCCCATATAGGGAATCTTATAGGTCGTTTTCCCATTAAGAGAGCATTGTTATTGAATATGGGAGTGTGATTATGCCATACTTGAGGGTTAGGAAATTTCCTTTGTGTTTCCCGCCATGTCCTGATTGCATGGGTTATTATTGGGCCAAATTCTCGCTCACAATGCTTGATTGAAAGTTTAGTGTATGCTATGTCTTTCAATCTCTGTGGGGCTACTATGTTTTCTTCTAATTTTCTCCAAGATACCAAAGCCTCGGGGTCAAACCATATCTTCTTCAATGGTCTTAATGTGAAGGCATTAAAATATTGTAAAAAATCTGGGACTGCCATGCCACCGTCTGCTTTATTTCTCTGTGCGGTGGATCTTTTTATGCGAGGTGGTTTGTTATTCCAAATAAATTTGTATGTGGAGGTTTGTAATCTTTTCCAGTAGCCCTCTGGAGGAGGTAACGGAAGCATTGAGCTGAAGAAATTGATTCTTGGTAATACATCCATCTTAACTATTGATACCCTTGCCTGTACTGAGTTTTTAAGTTTTGCCCACCTGTCCAGGTCGTCCTTGATTTTGTTCTGTATTTTTGTGTAATTGTGCTTCACCGTTTGTCTTATGGTGGGAAATATTTCCACACCCAAGCATCTGAAATGTTTGACCATGGGTATCGCACCTGGGAGGGTTGTCTCTTTTTTTGCACTGGTGTTAAGAGGAAGAAAAGCCGACTTAGGCCAATTTATTTTAAATCCCGATAAATCACCAAAGTTCTCTATCAACTTGAGTATAAGCGGCAATGTGTTGTTGGGGTTTTGCATGAACAATATTACGTCGTCCGCATATAAACTAATTTTATGATGTGTGCCCTTGATTACTATTGGTTCTATGTGTTGGGATTGTCTTATAAATTGTGCTAAAGGTTCTAATGATAGATCGAATAGTCCGGGACTAAGAGGGCAACCTTGTCTGGCTGAGCGTGATACCGGAAAGATATCGGAGATGAATGTGCCTGTTGTAATCCTGGCCGATGGGTCCTTGTATAGTACTTTAATCATATCAATGAAACCTTTTCCTAACCCCATCCTTTCCAATACTGCCCATAGAAACGACCATTCCAACCTGTCAAATGCTTTCATAGCATCCAGGGATAGTATCGCCTTAGGTGTGATGTCCTCTTTGTCTGTATCTAGTACGTGCAGTATTCGCCTTATGTTATCATTGATCAGGCGACCTTTTATGAAGCCTGTTTGGTCCGGATGAACTAAAGACGTCATATGCTTTTGCAATCTGATGGCTAATATCTTAGAGTACAGTTTGACATCGGTTCAGAGGAGGCTTAAAGGACGGTAACTACCGCACTCAGTGGGGTCTTTGTCTTTTTTGTGAAGAACTGAAATGAGTGCGGTATTTTGGTGTTCAATGAAGCTTCCCTCTTTGACTGAGTATAAGATCATATTTAGTAATAAGGGTCCAAATATGTCCCAGCAAGAAATGTACATTTCTGATGGGATACCGTCAATTCCCGGAGCTTTGCCGTTTTTCATTCCGGATATGGCCTTCTTGAGTTCTTCTAATGTGATCGGTACTTCTAACTGTTTAGCGTCTTCATCCGTAAGTTTAGGGAGAGTAATTTGATTAAGATATGTGTCTAATTTGTCTTGATCAAAGGTCGTTTCTGAGTTATATAAATCGGAGTAGAATTCTTTGAATGTATCGTTTATTATTTTGGGTTCTGTTACTAGAGCTTGTTGTTTCCTAATGGCAGTTATATCTGCAAATTTTGCATTAATTCTTAGTCGCATGGCTAATAGGTGACTAGGTTTAGAACCTTGGAAGTACTGCTGTTGTCTAGTGCTGCGTATTTGCAATTCCGATTTTTGTCTGTACATTGCTTTGATCTCTGTCTTTAGAATGTTAACTTGGTTATCTAGTCTAGTAGAGTTGTTGTATTTTAAAGAATTAAAAAGCGTTGAGTAAAGCGTTTCCATTTCAGACAGTTTTGTGTTTTGATTTTTGCGCAATATGGAGGTAAATCTATCCGAGAAATCCTTGATCATATTCTTTACCGACATCCATAATATTCTGGGATCTTGCACCGAGTTAGCATTATCTTGTAGGAATACTGTGAGAGCTTCTTTAATTTGTGTAATGAATTCCTTGTTGTTAAGCAGCATCGAATTAAAACGCCATCTTGGGGCCCGGGTAGATAGTGTACCAAATGTTGCTTTCAGGATTAAGTAGCAGTGATCTGATAGCGCATTGGGTGTCATTTCCACTTCATATTTATCAAATATTCTCGGGGATGCAAAGACGTAATCAATTCTGGATAGTGTGTTGTGTCTCGCCGAACGACAGGAGTACTTGCGGGTCATGGGGTTAAGTGAACGCCATAAATCAGTTACTCCTGTTGATTTCGACCAATCTTTTAATGCTTTAGATGAATTCTTTTGTTCGCTGGAGAAGGAAAGGTAAGTTTTGTCCATCCTTGGGTTCCAAATGGCATTAAAATCCGCACCTATTATATATGAGTACTCGGGATGGTTTAACATTTCTCCTGTTAGTGAAGTGAAGAAACCCACTTCGTACAAATTCGGGGCATATACCGCTGCCAATGCAATTTTCCTGTTATTGTGTATAATCCTAGCTATAGTTATGCGCCCCTCAGCATCCGACCATACCCCTTTCAATTCGATATTTAATTTGCGTCTGACGACTATGGCTACCCCTCTAGTTCTCGTAGCAAAAGAAGAGTGACTAATATTATGGTATATGTTATCCGCTAACGTATTTATGTCTCCCTCTAAAATGTGCGTTTCGCTTAATAGAGCCACGTCCACATGTTCTTTTTTCATCAGTGTAAGCACGCTTTTGCGCTTATGTTGTTTGTTTATCCCACCGGTGTTCCATACCATTATATTCAAACTAGCCATAGTCTATGCATGTTTTCGTGTAGTTTTTGGTAATGTTTCTGGAGTATGAAGCTACAATAGATGCACATCCAATTAATGAGGTCCCGTTGAGAGCTGAGCTTAAAAACATATATATATACAAATAAAAATCCCCTATTTTCCCCTCACCCAGAAAGTCGAACATGCCTGTGTTCCAAGAACACATCCTCCGCGATTGACTTTCTCCCATGGTCCACCGGATTGCCCAAACTGAGCATTGTAATCCTAATTTTCCTATGCTCATTGCCATAGGATCTAACATTTCCATTCTATTGCAATAGAATGTCGCTTTTGGTCTTGCACCTTCCCTTACTGTAATGAAGTATTGTGATAAATAACCTAAAGATAAAAATAAAAAATAAAATAAAAAAAAGAGAATAAACCTTTATCGACATATTCCTTTGAACCCTCCACCAACGTGTGGGGAAAAAAAAAAGGAAAAGATTGTAGAGCAATATTGACACCTTAATGTGAAGAACATTGGAAAAGAATAATGTAAGTTAAAATATATTTAAAAAATATAGAGTAATATTGACACCTTAATGTGAAGAACATTGGAAAAGAACAATGTAAGTTAAAATATATTTAAAAAATATAGAGTAATGAGAAGAAAAAATTAAATAAAATAAAAATCAATAGAAAGATATAGATAAGGAATAAGAGATAAATAATTATCAACGTGGAGAAGCCACTAGAACCGATTTAACTGATTAGATAAGATAGAAAAGCAGCGCCTTTTAGCGCTTCAATGTGCCTTTAATGGAGTGATTACTTAAATTGTTAGAATAACCTTGCTGTGCTCATACGTTTATGTGTGGTTAATTTTAAAGTATTATTAAGGACTGATTGCACTTCATTTAATTTATTATCTGCTATGTGTATGCACACCGAATGTTATTGTTAGAGTTGTATGCTTCGTTGTCATGGTGCCTTATATTCTAGAAGGTTGTAGAATATACTAGTGCCTAGACTATTTTACATTCCAGAATGATCTAAGAGACCCAGGGCATTTGAGCGATAAACCCAGAATATTCCAGATAGATCTTTTTGCATTGATATTTATTTGTCCCCTCAGAGACCAGAGACTGAAATTATAATGTATTATGAATCGTATTATACACAGTACACTTTGTTATAGACGACTTGCATATCGTTTGCTACTTTGATGAACACAACAATGTCATTCCAACACTGGTGGAATGACCTCATTGATGAACACAATAAAGTCATTCCAACACTGGTATATATTTAGAGAGAGGCTTAACTGATTCCGGCATTTTCGTCATGCTTTGGGTTATTTGCTGCATTTTGATTCAGGAAATCCTCAGCTTCAAAGGGTGTATATGGACCTGACCTGCGGCCGTTAGTGCCCAAGAATGATAACAGCGCCGGATATGCTAGCCTTGGCTTGTAGCCGGCTTTGTACAGCTTTTGCATCACATCTTTGTATGGTTGACGTCGGATGATGGCCTCTCTGCTCAAATCTTCGTAGATAAATATTGGTTTATCACCATACTTCAGCTTCCCACGTTGGTTGCGAGCATATTTGATGATGTCATCCCTTGTTGTAGTTTTCCGCAGAGTGACAATGATGACTCTCGGCCCGTTGATACTTTGCCCCTGGGAACCAATTCTGTAAACTTGTTCCACTTCTGGCACTTTGTTTGGATCGGAGTTTTCCAAAATCGTTGATAACTCTTTTGGAAAGTTGATGTCTTCGCAGTTCACTGCTTCATCAAGCCCCACAATGCGGATGTTATTCCGCCTGTGGTAACGATGGGTTTCTAGTTGCCTCTCCATCACTTCGTTTTTAAGCAATTTTATTTCCCTCCGATATTCCTCTTTAGCTCTTTCCATCTCTTCTCCCATCTCTGTCAAGCCACCTTCGTTCGCTTTGACTGCTTTTGTGTTTTCTGTCACCGAAATCTCCACTGTCGTGATTCGCACGGACTGCAAAGCGACCGCTCTCATAACCTCTTCGAATTTAGTATCGATGTGTTCAGCGTGTGCGACCAACTGTTCTTCTACGTGTGCTTTGAAAGCGACCATCTGTTCTTTTATCAGGATAGTCAGAGAGTTGAAGTCGGGCTGTGCAACTGAACTGCTTGTGTCAGTTGATGTTATTGGAGCAGTGAGGGATCCGATGGATGTTTTTGCTATTATCTTCTCAAAATCGCCTGCTTTTTCCTTCACGGTACTTTTTTCTGATGTTCCTGTTATGTTGTCATCTATTGTCTCCATCTCGGGGCCAGTTGTCCTTGGTCCCTGTGTATTCTCCTCTATATTCCCCGTGTCGGGGCTTGTCCCCAACGGATCTGCCACAGCGTCGCCTGTTATTTTCCTTGAGCGTGTTTCAATCGGCGCCGTTAGAATTGCTGTGTCTTGTTTCCTTCCACCCTTTCTCTTATCCTTATCCATGTTGTCTTTTTGATATAGTTAGTAGAGGGTCTTATCAATACATACGATGTGGTCTAATCTCTTTTGGTATTGTCCAAATAAGGTTTTTAAACGAAATTAACGATAACGGGAGCGGAGCTGTAACCAATTGCGTGCGCTACATATTGCAGCTAAACCGGAAGTCGTCAGCCGAGTGAAACCTTGTTGGATGCGTCAGTCACGAAAGGGGCTACTTAATTAATTAATCCAACCCACTTTATTTATAGAGCACATTTAAAAACAACAACGTTTACGAAAGTGCTGTACAAGTCCCACAACATAAGATAAAAAAAAAAAAAAAAAAAAAAAATTATTTTTATTTTTTTTCGAAGCTTCGAATTAAAATCGAAGCTCGACCCCGAAGCTTCGATTGCCAAAAAAAGCTTCGAAGGTCAGCCCTAGAGTTCTAGTACTACAGATGTTACAGAGGCAGAGACTAGAGATAAGCATTATGGCAGGGTGTACTATTTCCCCACTAGCATTCACAATGGAAGTAATAATTAGAGCCTCAATAATAATAATAATAATAATAGATCAAATTTATATAGCGCCTTTCATAGAACCCAAGGTCGCTTTACAATCAGGACAAAAAATAGGGCAAGGAAAGTAGGGGGGGGAGGGGGAAAAGGGGATGAGGGAAAGTAGGGGATAATGGACCTAATTTAATCTAAAACGAACTGATGGGGAAAGCCTTGGTGAAGAGGTGTGTTTTTAGAGCGGATTTGAAGGTGTCCAGGGTTGGGGCGTTGCGGATTTGGGGGGGGAGAGAGTTCCAGAGGGTAGGGGATGCCACGCTGAAGGCTCTGTCCCCAAAAGTCCGTAACCTGGTGCGAGGGATGGAGAGGAGACCTAGATCAGAGGATCGTAGGTTCCGGGATGGAGTGTACTGGTGGAGGAGATCAGACAGGTACCGGGGGGCGAGGGCATGGAGGGATTTGTAGGTGAGGAGCAGGAGTTTGAAGGTGATGCGGAACCTGACTGGAAGCCAGTGGAGATGGATGAGGGTGGGGGTGATGTGCTGCCAGGGCTTGGTGTGAGTGAGAACCCTGGCAGCGGAGTTCTGGACATACTGGAGCCTGTCCAGGGCTTTGCTGGGTACCCCGAACAGGACTCTATTACAGTAGTCCAACCGGGAGGTGACAAATGAGTGGATCAGGGTCTCAGCCACAGAGTCTGAGAGTGAGGGTCGGAGACGGGAGATGTTCCTGAGGTGGTAGAAGGCAGACTTGGTGACAGATTTGATGTGGGAGTGAAATGAAAGTGTGGAGTCAAGGGTGACGCCCAGGTTACGGACTTCGAGAGACGGGGAGATGGAACAGCCGTCAACGTGGAGGAGGAGATCTCCAACCTTCCCGAGCAGTGCCTTGGGGGCCACAACCATGAGCTCTGTCTTTTTGCTGTTGAGTTTAAGTAATTTGGTTGCCATCCAGGTTTGTATAGCGTGGAGGCAGTTGACTACAGACTGTGGGGGGAGCTGGGAGGATGGTGAGGTGCTGATGTAGAGCTGAGTATCATCAGCATAACAGTGGAAGTTGAGTCCGTGGTGACGTATAATCTGACCGAGGGGGAGCATGTAAATGGTGAATAGTAGGGGACCCAGCACAGAGCCCTGGGGGACACCGTGGTTGACTGGGGCCGGGGGGGGGGATGAGCCGCTGACGCTGACAAACTGAGATCTATTAGTGAGATATGAATGAAACCATGACAGAGCTGTACCGGTGATGCCTAGGTTGTCGGAGAGGCATTTGAGGAGGACTGAGTGGGATATTGTGTCGAACGCCGCGGAGAGGTCAAGAAGGATGAGGAGGCTGATGTGTCCGGAGTCTGCAGCAAGGAGGAGGTCATTAGTGATCTTGATGAGGGCGGTCTCTGTGCTGTGATGTGCTCGGTAGGCTGACTGAAGGGGTTCGTAGAGCTCATGGTTGGACAGATGTTGATGAAGCTGGGCGGCGACTGCCCTTTCCAAGGTTTTGCTTAGGAAAGGAAGGTTGGAGATCGGCCGGTAGTTGTCCAGCACCTCAGGGTCCAAACCAGGCTTCTTTAGGATGGGAGTGATGGAGGCGGTTTTGAAACAGGAGGGAACTATTCCAGATGACAGAGAGGAGTTGATGATGTCCGTTATGATGGGGCAGAGGGTAGGAAGGCAGGCCTTGACCAGTACCGTAGGCATGGGGTCGAGGGAGCAGGTGGAAGCTTTGGCTCTGGTAACCAGCTTCATGACCAGCGGAACATCCACTGGGGAGAAGGAGGAGAGAGAGCACTGGGGATGGAGGGATGTAGCTGGGAGCATGTAGTCCGGCGTCAGGGGTAAGTGAGGAGGGGAGGGGGCGGGCACCATGAGTTGTTGGTGGATGGAAGTCACTTTAGCTTGGAAAAAGTCCAGGAACTTAGAGCAGAGGTCAGGAGCATCAGTGTGGGAGGCAGTGAGAGGGCGGAGGAGACGATTTATGGTTGAGAAAAGCGATCTGGGGTTATTTTGCTGTGAGGTGATGAGGGTGGAGTAGTACGCGGTCCTAGTCTTGGAGAGAGCCTCTCTGTAGGACCTCACGTGGTCGACGAAGGCCAGACGGTGGACGGTGAGGCCAGATCGCCTGGAGAGTCGCTCCAGTCGTCGACCCACTCTTAGAGCGGAGGTCAGAGGTAAACCATGGGGCAGGGCGAGGAAAGGACACATTCCGGCTTCTGAGGGGCGCCAGAGAGTCCAGGCTGAGGGAGAGGGCGGCATTGTAACAGGCCGCTAAGGTGTCCGGGGAGGTATCGGAGGGAACCGGGGCCATGTGGGTAGTGATGAGGTCAGATAGGGCTGATGCACACACTGACTTGGTGTCCCTGAATGTGAGGGTGCGCGTTGGGCGCTGCCTGGGCGGGGGGATAGGGACAGTGAAAAGAATGGCATGGTGGTCAGATACCGCAAGGTCTAGACACTGCAGGTGGGAGGGGGGGTTACCGGTGGAGCAGACCAGATCCAGAGTGTGACCTTTGGAGTGGGTGGGGCCCTGGACATGCTGCGACAGGAAATCAGCCCCTCAAGATGGGTGGTAGGTGGGGAGAGATGGCATGGCGGGCTGCGCCTCCCACCAATTAGGGCTAAATTAATTAACTTTAATTTTTCATTTGTTTGGAGGCCCCTCGTCACTAGAGGCCTTTTGGAGGCCCCTCGTCACAAGAGGCCCCAATTTTTTTTTTTTTTTTTTTTTACTTGTATTTAAAAAATATTTGGAGGCCTCTCGTCACTCGAGGCCTTTTGGAGGCCCCTCGTCACTAGAGGCCTTTTGGAGGCCCCTCGTCACTAGAGGCACCAACATTTTTAATTTTTTTTTATTTAATTTAATTTTTTTGGCCCCTCGTCACTAAAATATTTGTTTATTTTTTTTTACTTTTATTTAAAAAAAAATTGGAGGCCCCTCGTCACTAGAGGCCCCACATTTTATTTTTTATTTTTTTTCTTATTTTGGAGATCGGTGTCATACTGTGACACTGAAATTAAAACATATTTCATCAACTAAAATATTTAGTCAACTAAAATATTTAATCAACTAAAATATACAGTATGTCACACCCTGCCGTCTGTTTTCTCCTCTTCATAAGAGTTTGAGGTTTTCCGTTTGAGGTAAAAACAGCAATAAAAAAAAATCTCCACATCCCAGCCCCGACGCCTGAATACTTTTACCAACGGATTTCCAGTTCCGCATTCGCGTTCTGCGCTCTGGCGCCACTAGGGATGGGTACCTTTCACATTTGAACCGATACCGGTACCGGTACCTGTGAATCGATACCGGTACCCAACGGTACCTTTTTTCGGTACATTAAAAAAATAAAAATAAAAAATAAAAAATAAAAATGTTATTCATTTTTTTGTAACTTTTTTTTTTTTTACTTTTTTTTTTCATGTCAACGTTCACACGCACAATATATGCTTACCTAGGATTTGACTTGATTCAACAACAAAGCAGTCGGAGCAATGACAAGCCGAAAACTGTCGAAATTTTATTTACCTACCTCAGTCGTAAAAAAAAATCCAAACTTCAAATAACTACAATTTCGACAGTTTTCGGCTCGTCATTGCTCCAACTGCTTTGTTGTTGAATCAAGTCAAATCCTAGGTAAGCATATATTGTGCGTGTGAACGTTGACATGAAAAGAAAAAAGTTAAAAAAAAAAAAAAAAAAAAAAAAAAATGTATAAATTTTTTATTTTTTATTATTTTTTCGGTTTCTCACTTGATTCGATACTCGGTAGTACCGACGTGTTTCGGTTCGGTACCTCAAAAGTACCGAATTCGGTACCCATCCCTAGGCGCCACTGACGTTTCTGGTAGCGCCAATCATGTGACGCCTCTTTCTTTCACCGGTTAAGCTTAGGCACTCTTTCGAAGTTGGTTGGTTAAGGTTAGAGTTTGTCTTAGAGCAGGGCGATAGAACACCAGCCCTGATTCCATACTCTAACCTTAACCAACTTCGAAAGAGTCGCCTAAGAAACGTCAGTGGCCAATCAGATCGCAGAACGCGAACTGGAAATCCGTTGGTAAAAGAATAGACGCAGCCCCGACACGAATGAGGCAGATTGGGATCATTATTCATGACAGACAGCAGAGACCCGCCGGTGCTGATAGCGGATATCATCGAGCTCCCCCTAGTGACTAGGGGCCTCCACTACACACTAGTAAAAAAAAATTAAAGAAATATGAAAAAAAAAATATATATAATCAGATCCTCATCCAGCGTTTACTTTCACAGCATCTATAGTGACTACTAGTATCATCTCATCTCTTCTCTATCTATTTTTATAAAAAAATGTGTATTGCAAATAAAAATATGATTGATTGTTTGATAATGAGGGGTGAGAGACGTTGAGTCTACGTGACACTGACGTCCAGGTCCAGGGGTCACTGTCAGGTCAGGTGACCACTGACCGTGAGAATTGCACTTGCAAGTTGATCAAGTAGGCTAAGACTCGAGTAGTACTGTATGATCATATGAGACTAAAAAAACATGGATAAAAAAGTTAAAGGTGGGAAAGCGGAGCTGCTAAGTTAAAATCTAAACAGGAAAGGGACAGAAGGAGCGCGTTACTTCGGCAAAGCATACCGACTATCTCTACTTTTTTCACCCCGTCAGGTAAGGAGGAGGATAGCCCCCTGGCTAGCACTAGTAGTAGCAGCAACGTTAAAGAGGCTGAGCCAGGCGCCGCGGGCAGAGAGGACGAGAATGCTAACGTTATTATTATTGATGCTAGCGACAGAGAAGAGGCAGCGGCAGCCTCTAGTTCAGCCGGCCCACCACCACCAGTGGCTGCCACCTGTTCGTATACGCCCGCCGCATCTCCACAGCCCAGCCCCAACACCAACACCAATGACTCTGAGGCAGACCGCGATGATGACAGCCCTAGTAGTCCATGTTGATATCTCCGTTAGCTTGCGTTAGCTTGCGTTAGCTTGCGTTAGCTGACGTTAGTTCACAGTTCAAAACGAAATGTCCGATTGAACTAAATAGTTGTCTTAACGTCATCTAGCCGGCTAGCAGTAGCTACAGATAGCTCCTGATATCAATGTCTTATAACATTGATTGAATGCGTATTCGAGCTGAGGGCTTGCTGAATGTGATATGACCAAAGCATAACGTTACCAATAGGGTCCCGCTGCAGCGCCGGAGAATCCTTTTTGGAGCTGGAGGCTACTAGAGTACACACAGACAGTGGAGCTGTTTGCAGATAGCGAGCATTTTGACTTGTTGCGTGGTGGCGATGTCTCGCAGATAATACAAGTACAAGTCTAATTATATAATATATATATTTTATAAAAAAAAAAAAAGAAAAAAAACTTTTTATATAAAAATTTTTTTTTATTTCTTTTTAATCAAAAACGATCGGTATCGGATCGGTATCGGCCGATATGGCTCACGACGATCGGTGATCGGCAAAAAACGTGATCGGGGCATCCCTAAAATATGCGATCGGTGATCGGTGATAATGCTTTATTTTCGCCGATCGTCAAAACCGATCTCACTCGCTGAGTTCTGTCTCAGACACCGGGAGCTGCACACAGTGGTGCGGCGTCTGCTCCTCCTCCAGCCCCTCCCGCATGCATGTAAACACTAGTCTAGTCTAGTCTAGTGGGACGGGACCTCTGTGAGATAACGTTAGCTACCGTTACAAAATGACCCAGTCTACTATTCACTTTTAGTTTAATACATGATGAGGCATTGTCTAACCGAACGGTATCTAGCCGGCTAGCTACTGATAGCTCCTGATATCAACAAATGCTCCAGCAATAGTCTAGTACTAGTGTATGATACATCCATTAGCTCACGTTAGCTTAGCTCACTGTTCAAAACAAAATGTCCCATTCAACTAAATAGTTCACTGAGGCGTTGTCTTAACGTTATATATACAGATAGCTCCTGATATCAATGTCTTATAACACTCATTCGATGCGTATTCGAGCCACGGCTTGCATCGCAGTCACAAACGGGGATGCGTGTGGCTTTTTCCAAATCCAACAGTGCAAAAATGCGGAAGCATTCGTCACCGCACGCCACTACGGTAAAGCGCCTTTCTTTTCAGGCCCGCTTTGGGAGCTGTCGCGCGGAAATAGGCTGTCTATTGCCATTCTCTTTGACAAACTCTAACCTTAACCAGCTCCTTAACAGCGCCTAAACTTAACCGTTCTAACCTTAACCAACTCCGAAACAATGCCTAACCTTAACCTTAACCATGCCTAACCTTAACCATAGAAAGAATATTGCCATTCTCTTTGACAAACTCTAACCTTAACCAGCTCCTTAACAGCGCCTAAACTTAACCGTTCTAACCTTAACCAACTCCGAAACAATGCCTAACCTTAACCTTAACCTTAACCATGCCTAACCTTAACCGGCGAAAGAATACACATTAAAAAAAAATCACGTTAAAAAAAATATATTTGACAGGATTCGAACTCACCAGCAACTAGCTGTAGGATCCACAGCCATGGCGTCTTGCCAATTGAGCTATTTCTGGATACTGAATTTGGGGCGGTGACTTATATATATTGTTAAGGCGGGATCTCATGCGCATGCGCGAGCACCTCGCGAGCACCTCGCGAGCACGCCGGCGCACGCACGCACCTGAGCGAGCACGCCGCCGCTGGGCGCTGCGTGAAGGAAAATGAAAGGCGCATTACCGCACGCCACTACGGTACCTCCGGTGACGAATGCGGAAGCATTTTTGCACAGTTGGATTTGGAAAAAGCAAAAGGCAACGGGGATAGCTGAGGGAGTAGGGTATATCTGCAGAGCCTAGGGTATATCTGCAGAGCCGCAGATATACCCTGCTGAGGGCATACTGAATGTGATTTGATCAAAGCAGAGTATACACACAGACCGTGGAGATAGCGAGCATTTTGACTTGTTGCGTGGTGGCGATGTCTCGCAGATAATACAACTACAAGTATAATTATATAATATATATATTTTATAAAAAAATAAATAAAAAAATTATATAAAATACGTTTTCTTTTTTATAAAAAATTATCGATATCGGATCGGTATCGGCCGATATGGCTCAAGACGATCAGTGATCGGTATCGGTGGCAAAAAACGTGATCGGGGCATCCCTACTACTTCTACTGTAGAAGTCATGTTATTTCCTCACTGTCCTTGCTGTGTCGCCTGCCGTCGCCTCAAAAAATAGGATCGAGGCGATTTTTAGCGAGGCGACAGAAATAGCTGCACGACCGTCGCTTCAAAATCTCCACACACACACACACACACACACACACACACACACACACACACACACACACACACACACACACACACACACACACACACACACACACACACACACACACACACACACACACACACACACACACACACACACACACACACACACACACACACACACACACACACACACACACACACACACACACACACACACACACACACACACACAGGTTGTGACAACGTCACTTCAAACTTCGATGCCCCGAGGGAGTTTCGAACACGGGTCTCCCACGCCGCGTGCAACAGCACAGACCGCTGTACCAAGTTCTTGCCCACTGCGCCACTTAGCCCAATTTAAATTATTTAAAGCATTAAAATAAATGTATCTAGATTCATCTATCGCAGGGGTTCCCAAACTTTTCAGGCCGGGACCCAGAAAATAAGGCGTCAGAGAGCCGCGGCCCAATGCACATCGTCAGGCTTTTTTTATTAATTTTTTTGCCAGGAGACCGATTTTTTTTAGCCAAATATCACTTCAATCCTATTAAGTTAGTTCAAGTTAGTTATTCATTTATATGTGCTATTTATGAGAGGGCTAACTTGTTGCAAAATAATAATGATAATAATAATAGCCTCATTAAAATACTATTGTTGCTTCGGTTGTTTTCAGCGTTTTATGTGCATAATAATCTGTTATTTAGTTTGAAATGTTCGTTGAAATAAGTAGATTTTACGTTTTTGTTTATTTATTAAGTTAATATAAAACCATATAGTCACATTTTAGAATACAATAGAATAGAATTTTAAAATACAACTAGAAACACTGTCCTGGCCTGCTTCTAAGTTCAGTGGCCTGACCAAAAAAAAAAAAAAAAAATCTTTTGGATTTTATCATCTCGCCCTCCCGTGGCTGCTCGCGGCCCACCTTTGGGTCGCGACACCGACTATGGGAACCACTGATCTATCGAGTGAAAAATCTTCAATCTTAGCGCTGCGGATATAAGAAAGAGGTCTAGCTGAGTCAATGTTGATGATTTTGTTGAACATTTGTATTTCACAGGAGAGAAACTGTATTCAAATAAAGCTATTAAACTAGTCTTTGAATCTAATTATAGTATCTTTGTGTTGATTTTACATTAATTCCATGATTTTACTCAAGTAAATATCTGTTACAAGTAGGGATGCCCCGATCACGTTTTTTGCCACCGATACTATATACACCGATATTATATAATTATACTTGTAGTTGTATTATCTGCGAAACATCGCCACCACGCAACAAGTCAAAATGCTCGCTATCTGCAAACAGCTCCACTGTCTGTGTGTATACTCTGCTTTGGTCAAATCACATTCAGCATTGCCATCTTCGCAGTGTTGTTATGAAGCATGATAGCTAATTAGCCAATGTTCAGCTGCAAAAACAAATAATGTCAATTATGTTATAAGACATTGATATCAGGAGCTATCTGTAGCTACTGCTAGCCGGCTAGATGACGTTAGACAATGCATCATGTATTAAAATAAAGTTAACTATTTAGTTTACTGGGTCATTTAGTTAAAACAGTGAACTAACGTTAGCTACCTAGCTAACGGAGGTCTCATGCTGGCCGATCGATCGGCACGGGGCATCCCTATCATTCTTAAACTGAAATGCGCATTTGTTGATATCAGGAGCTATCAGTAGCTAGCCAGTTAGACAATGCATCATGTATTAAACTAAAGTGAATAGTTGACTGTGTAGTTTTGTTTAAACAGTAACGTTAGCTAGGTAGCTAACGTTAGCTCACGAGCGATAGCTAGTTAGCCAACACTAGCTAGACCTGCGAAAACAAATGCCAAACTGATGATATCAGACGTTGATATCAGGAGCTATCAGTAGCTAGATAACATTAGACAACGCCTCGTGTATTAAACTAAAGTGAATAGATGAATTGTTTAATGCTTGTTATGTTGAAAGAGGAGCTCTGAGCTGCTCATCCACTCGACTCTTGCCGTAAGAAGGGTTTGTTGACATGACATGGGTCTGGGAGGGGGAGGAGGAGGAGGAGGGGAAAGATGTGCAGCAGCAGCTCAGCTGTGTGGCTGTGAGAGAAGAGCGAGTGAGAACTCCACAGAGAATTGGATCATGTTTTCCGTGTCATCGATCGGTTTTCACGATCGGCGAAAATAAAGCATTATCGGAATTCACCATATTTATACTGAATATCGGCCGATACCGATCGCTGGCCGATCGATCGGGGCATCCCTAGTTACAAGCTTCGGTCTTAAGTAGAAAATGCTATTTTTAATCTAGATTAATTACAGAAATTGTGAGATTAATTAGTAAAAATGTTTTAATCTATTGACAGCACTAATATATATATATATATATATATATATATATATATATATATATATATATATATATATATAGACAACTCCTTGGTTTCCCCTTCCCCCCAGGTCAAGAGTCTGGGTGTCGTCCTCGACAGCACCCTATCATTCCATTCCCACATCAATAACATCATCCGGTCCGCCTACTTCCACCTTCGCAACATCAACCGCCTCCGCCCTTCACTCACTCCCAACAGCGCCGCAATCCTGGTCCACGCCCTCGTCACTTCCCGCTTAGATTACTGCAACTCCCTTCTCTTTGGTCTTCCCCACAAACTCCTCCATAAGCTCCAACTGGTCCAGAACGCTGCTGCCCGTATAATCACCAGAACCCCTGTCATCAGTCACATCACCCCCGTCCTACGCCAACTACACTGGCTTCCCATTAAACTCTGCATAGTCTACAAGATCCTCCTCCATACATACAAGGCCATACACAACCTTGCCCCTCCATACCTGTCCGACCTCCTTCATATTAATATTCCCACCCGGTCCCTCAGGTCTGCCTCCTCCATCAACCTGACCATCCCCCCAGCCCGTCTGTCCACCATGGGGTCAAGAGCCTTCAGCTGCTCTGCCCCCCGCCTCTGGAACTCCCTCCCCCCCGACATCAGGAACATTGACTCCATCATTTCTTTTAAAACCCACCTCAAAACCCACCTTTTTAGGCAGGCGTATGTCTGATTTTAATTTTGTCTGTTTTTATATATTTAATTTTTTTTTTTTTTTTTATGAACTGTGATTATGAATTTAACTGTTTTTAAATTGTTGTACGGCGACCTTGTGTGCCTTGAAAGGCGCCTTATAAATAGAATGCATTATTATTATTATTATTATTATTATTATTATTATTATTATTATTATTATTATTATTATTATTATTATTATTATTATATATTAGTGCTGTCAATAGATATATGTTTGGTAAGGGGATTGGGTTTCTTCATTTAGTGCTAATCCTTATCTTTAGGGCACAAGTATCTTGTGTTTTATTACAAATTCAGATCTAATTACTAGCTCCTACTCAAACTCAGCAATAAACAAATACTACCCAAACATGTTCATTTTGATACCAGTTTGATATTTTTTTTTATCCACTTTTTCTCCTATTTTCAGTATTTTTTCCTCCCATCCCAATTTAGTCGTTATGCCAATTCCCCCCTCCCCTTCCTGGTCGTTGCGCGCATGTGCCCCCCACTGGTCGGTCTAGGGAGCCCTGAAGTCTATCACATGCTTCCTCCGAGACATAGGAGACAGCCAGCTGCCTCTTTTCACCTGGCAGCAAGGACTCTCATTGGTGAAGTGTAACGCGTGGGAGGTAGGGCTGACCTTCGAAGCTTCGAGAGAAAAAAAAAAAAAAAAAAAAAAAAATTATATATATTTTTTTTATCTTATGTTGTGGGACTTGTACAGCACTTTCGTAAACGTTGTTGTTTTTAAATGTGCTCTATAAATAAAGTGGGTTGGATTAATTAATTAAGTAGCCCCTTTCGTGACTGACGCATCCAACAAGGTTTCACTCGGCTGTGTGATTTAATTCAAGGTGGATCGCTGTTGTCGTTTGAACAACTTCAGATTTCATGGGAACTACCAATCCCCCAAATCAAGAATGTTTAAGATGAATGAAGTAAGATTTTGATTATTTGAAATATGGCCTGTGTAGACTAAACTATGCACAGAATTATGTCAGTCTACAAGGTCCGGATTCTACATGGTCCGGCAATGTAGACCTTGTAGACTCCACTACAGACCAATTATCAGTGAATGTTCATGCATTTTTAAGAAGGGCAACTTCCACAAAAAAACAAAGAACTCACCAAAACATCTCAGTAGCACCTTATCTAAATGTTATATTTCATATATGGAGATTCATATTTATTTATGTATTGCATGCATTTCTACATTTTATTTCCTATTTTGTTTATTCATCCCAGTATCTTTCTTTCTTATGTGTGGAATTCTACAAGGTGCGCGCACACACACACACACACACCTACACACACACCTACACACACACACACACACACACATTTAGTCATTTAGCTGACGCTTTTATCCAAAGCGACTTACAAGTTTCTGTACGACAAGACAGCAAGAAGGGTACAACTCTATCAGCCGAGTAACAATGTTCATCAAAGTGTTGCGTGTTACAGTGTAGGTTAGTTTATTAGGACAAGTGCATGACAGTAAGGTTAGTCACGGTTCGATTTTTTTTTTTTTTTTTATCATTTCAGATAATGGTTGAAGAAGTGAGTCTTTAGTAGACGGCGAAAGATTGGACGGGATTCGGCTGTCCTAACTGGGATGGGTAGTTCACACACACACACACACACAAATCGAAGTAAAAAAAAAAAAAAATGTTTTTTTTAGATTTTTTTTTTTTTTAACTTCGATTTTTTTTTAATGTTCGAAGCTTGTGCCATCGAATCGAACGTTCGAAGCTTCGAAGCATTTAAGACAGCCCTAGTGGGAGGTCACACTACCTTCACCATTTCCATCCCTCGCTGTGCAGGCGCCCTGACCGACCTGTAGGAGTCGCTGTTTTACAACGACCAGGACCCACCCTCGCCGGGTTTCCCACCCGCTAACACTGCCAATTGTGTTAGTATGGACGGTCGGCCAACCCGGAAACACCACAGCTGGATTCGATCCCACTGTCTCTGTGGTGGTAGACAGACGCTTAGTCCGCTGCGCTACCCGGCCACCCCACCTGTTTGATATCTGAAATTTGCCTAGCCTTTAACTCTTTAATTGCCAGGCCCGAAATATCTCGGGTTAACTCGCCATGCGTTGGACGACAGAACCCGAGATATCTCGGGTTTTGGTAGATTTTTCTTTTATTCGCTATTTTCATTAATTATTCATCCATTGACCTTGGTGTTGCCATATGAAAGGATTTTGAGATCGCCAAAGTGCAATACCGGCCGCATCCTGCCAGATGGCAGTGTCGCCCACCCTTTGCAACCTTATATCTAACTCTGTGTTACACTCAAATGTCACCCGCATCTGGCACACTCGATCCATAAGTTGTGCCGAATTATTTCCGGGACCAGATGGACACCAATACTCGAAATCGCGATCAGACAATTGGAATATTCTTTTTGGAATACCCCTGACCACATCAATCTGACATCAATTTCAGCTTGATCCAACAATGTTTTGATACAGATCCAGCTGATCAGCGTTTTTAGTGTTCAATACAAATGCCGTTACTGGTAATCAAAGCATCAGAAACTACCCCCCTCCCCCCGTTTCATGCATTCATGATGAAACATAATACCTATTATATACATTTGATTTGGGAATAGTAGCGTGTCCAGGCAAGAAACGCCAACGCTTATAGTAGAATTCACGTTGCGCCCTATTACTCGCTTCCCAGGAATGACCCCAGACTAGGGATGCACCGATCCGATATTGGTATCGGTATCGGCCGCCGATATCACTAAAATAGCTGGATCGGGTATCGGTGACAAGGCCTAACAAAATTAATAGTTGGTTTCAGGTTGGTTGTCAGTTTGGCCATGGGTAGGTAGGGAATTTATTTTATTTTATTTTTTTATTTTATTCTTTCCCACGGCGACTATGGATAGGGAATTTCTTTATTTAATTAAAATGTTCACAACAACATGGATGCATGTACTCTGCCAGCATGTTTAATATCCATAATACTAAATGTTTGACTAAGATTTCTATGAAATTTCTATATTGCTGTCAAATGGTGAATCTAAACGTTGCATGATTAGCCGAATCCAATGTCTATCTCCGTCTCCCAAGGCAGCGATACGCTAATCCAACATCAAGCTTCTACCCACCACTCCGCAGCCAGTCGCGCTCCAGCAGCAGCAGCAGCATCACACCCCAAATGAATCTCGCTCCAAAAAATTAAAACGTGTTAACAGGTGAGGTGAGGGAAATCTCTCTTACCTAGGCTTTCTCCACTGTACAAAAACACTGCGAAAAGTAAAAATAAAAAAACACGCTATACTGTCACTGTGGCATCCTCTCAGTGAAGCGAGCACTGTAAACAATAAACATGCTGCGCTATTTGAAGAGGATGAACACAGCAGAAGATGGAGAACAGTCCCAAACTGACCAACAAGGAACTGCATCCACATCCAGCAATACTACCCCAGGCCCAGGGCCTGAGTCTAAGGTGAGGACACATTTAAATCACAGAAGTGTAATGTTAGTCTATTGGAACTGTATAGAGTTATCGACGCGTTATAGTTATAGCTGCTTATTATAGCTAACGTTACTGACTAACGTATCAGACTGCCACTGATTAATCCATAGTTCACTATTTTATTCTTATTGTTAATATTATTATATTGTTATTCCTATTTTAGTCCTATATTGACCTAAATGTTTATTGTTGTTCAATGTGAGCGATACATAGTCTGCTCTGTAGTGCCGAATTTCCCTCGGGATTATTAAAGGATTTCTATTCGATTCTATACTAACACGTAATGTTACTACCATTGCAAGTTAATTGGCATAACATTACATTTATCGAAACGAACGCGGAGAAATAGACGACAGGCTATAGGCAAACTTCACTTCAGCTACACAATGAATCCATATTCAGTGAGGAGGGCAATCTGGAATTTAGCAGCAGTTCGACCAGGAGGACAGCACGATCTAAGGGACATGTTTCATTACTAGTCAAGTGTCATTACTTTAGTTATCAAAGGTGGAATCTCTGGACGCAATGACATTATATAGTTTAAAGCTAAACAACGTTTTTCTTTCTTGTTAGAAGAGGGATAACTTATTCAGTTAGATTTGATTTGATCTTTATTTATCTCTAACATTTTCAACCATAAACACACACATTTGTAATAACAAAAAAAACTAAAACAAAATAAAATACAAATATATTTTCCTATGGAAGGAATAATCAACATGGCTCCAATTGGTTGAACCGTGCACCGTGACCAAATATCCCTATACTAGCACCTTGTTAAACACTTTTTATATATATATATATATATATATATATATATATATATATATATATATATATATATATATATATATTTATTTTTAATCATAATTATTCTTGTGAAATCTTTCCACTTGGGAGCCTTTTGACTAAATCAATTTATTCTCCCCTTCTCTGAATGGTGTTTCTTATGGCAATAACAACTATAGACGACAAAACCAAAGTAAAGAAACAACATTTGATTTTTGGGACGGTTACATTCATTTTGGGACGGTTAAAATTGTATTTCGGGACGGTTCTGGGACGGTGGTGAAAAAAGTTAGTCTGGAGCCCTGGCTGGTGGTATCACTGTCTCGAGGGCTGGTGGTATCACTGTCTCGAGGGCTGGTGGTATCACTGTCTCGAGGGCTGGTGGTATCACTGTCTCGAGGGCTGGTGGTATCACTGTCTCGAGGGCTGGTGGTATCACTGTCTCGAGGGCTGATGGTATCACTGTCTCGAGGGCTGGTGGTATCACTGTCTCGAGGGGTGGTGGTATCACTGTCTCGAGGGCTGGTGGTATCACTGCACCTCCACAAGCACCATGCTAAACAGCACACGAGTTCCTCGAGGTGAACAAAAAAAACTATACGACAATGCAGTTCACTTTGGCGGATGCACTGCAAAGACGCGAGCAACTTTCACGTGATAGTGTGAACGCGACACAAATAACTGTCAGTGGTTGAAAACTAGGGCCTCCGCCGCCTACTTAAACACCTGGGCCCTCATTCATCAACGTGTTCTACGCACAGATCTGTGCTTACCCTGTGCGTACGATCATTTCTAAGCAAAGAGTGGGATTCATCAATTTCGATTTGAACTTGACTCCGTGCTTACATCTACGCACAGGTCAGACCAGGCGTACCTGGCGCCCAGTGGTAGAATATATTATTACAACAAGGAAATGAGCTTCTGTGCATAATAACACTGGCATGTTCTGTACGAACCGTAGTTCATTATAGTTCATTGTAAAATAGCAACAGTAGTGTAATTATGGTCAAAACCCTATAAATAGCATTTGGAATAATAGATCTTTCTCTCAGAATGAATGCAGCATGGTTTATATAGCGTTATCGCGGAATATACGGGGTGTAGGCTACTGACTGACTGCGCTCCGCGTAGCTTGATTGATTGATTGATTGATTGAAAAGTTTATTAACAGATTGCAGAATGGGTACAGTACAGCTCAGTACATACAATTGTTAATTGGGGATGCAGACCAACTTTCGTCTTGTTTACATCAGGGTCCCCCATTTTCAATTCATCATAAATCATAAAGCTCAACTCGTTATTATTTTGCGCAGACCGCAGAAACACGGGAACGTTTTGATTATATTTAAAAGGCTTTACGTTAAACGAAACAAGTGGAATTTCGAAGCTGTAAGCAGAATACAAGTCATATGAATATAGTGTTCTTCCCCCTTTTTACTGTATAAGAAAGAATAGAAAATGCATTGCAATGACACCAGATCGCGTTTTTGTTGATCATAGGCATGCTGTCAGAGTATGATATCAGAACATTTGTCGTCACAGATCATGTCCTAATAGAACATAGGCTATGGCATGGATCGTGATATTGTATGGACTGTTATTATTACTGTCTGTACCGGTACCACCCATTGTGACAACAGCCTTGTGAGTCCCGCACACAAACATGATGGAATTCAAGTTCATGTATTGAAAGGCAGGCTACATCATACATGCAGTGAGATTCATTGCTACCCAATACTGACATCAAAATAGATTGTAGTATGCCTCTAGAAATCATATGCAGCAGGTAGAAAATTGACGGGAGATCCATCGCGATTTGGAATAAAATTGAGGAGAACTTTAATCCCTGGGTATTAATCAAACAACACAGGAAAAGGCAGTCATATTCCAGCGCGGTATTTATTAGTGTTTGCGCTGCCCAGGCAGCAATGGTTAATAGATATTAGGGGTGGGAATCACCAGTTTCATCATGATACGATACGATATCGATTCTTTGGACAACGATACGATATTTGCCGATATCACAAAGTCTCTCACGATACAATACGATTAGATTAGATTCAGGTGCCTGCAATCGATATGAGATGATATCATATGCCCATTTAACACAATCAGTAACATTTAGATCAACTAAAAAAAGGTAACGAAAATATCATTTGACATTTGTATTTTTGAGCTCTTCCAGACATTTAAAGGAAAATCAATCTATTGTTTTTAATACAAATAGACCTCCTGTTCACTGTAAAGTGCCACGTTTTGATATATTGAGCTTTAAACTTTAAGCTCCATTTTTTGGAACTCAAAACTCAACCTAAAACCCCTCCCTACCTCCCTCTCCCAAACCGTTCCTACAACAATTTGTTGATGTTGCATGATCATGTATAGGCCTACATTTATTATGTATTATATTGTTTATGTTTAAATAACATTTAAACATCAAACTCCTCTGACCTCATCTGGTCTTTCCAAAGACACGCGCACACACACAGAAAGGGAGAATGCTATGCTGTAACGTCTACACACACGGAGCTACTGCTGTTGTTCTTGGGCGGATATGAGACTCGCCACAGGATTTTCAAAATAAGAGTATCGATATGAATCGATCTTATTACATTGCATCGATCCGATTCGATCATTGATAATTACATCGATGTATCGATCTGGATCGATGTATCGTCCCACCCCTAATAGATATCATATCCGACATCACCGTAAGTGTACACGTCTGTCAGCCTGTCTCATGACACGCTTCCCTCGGCTTAGTCAATTTTTCCACATTTCATGGGTGTATTCCATTACCGTATATGGTTAATCGGGGCGTTTCTGGTATGCAAATACGTGAAAGCGTGCACGAGCCGCGGCGCAGAGCCAAGGTGGGATTCATCATGACAGGTGTGCGTAGAGCCTGCATACGCACGTGTGATGAATCCCGACTTCCCTGTGCGTACACTAGTTCTACATTCCGTGCTTACGTGTGGAAATAGAACATTTCTACGCACACAATTGATGAATGAGGGCCCTGGAACCACGGTACAGTTTACCATCACGAAAATATTTTTCCGAGACCGCTCTGCCTGAACTGTACAAGAACGTGTGCAAACACATATCGGAAGAGTTATTAAAAGATGTAAAAGCGATGAGCGATATGCGATGGCATATTCCGTTGACCAAAGTGCGCGTCATTTTGAGGGACAACGCCAGTAACATGAAAAGAGCCATGGACTACATGGGAGTGCACAGCTTAGGCTGCGTTGCACAGACAATGCAGCTCGTAATCAACGAGGGACTACTCTCACAACGGAGTGTGAGTGATGCCGTAGCAAGCGGTAGACAGATTGTGGGACATTTTAAACATTCTCCACTTGCATATTCACGGCTACAAGACGTGTTGCAAATGCCACCTAAACGCCTACAACAAGACGTCAAGACGAGGTGGAACAGCACCTACTATATGATGGAGAGTCTTCTGGAACAGAAGCGAGCCCTTTGTGCCCATGTTGCCGACCATGAACTGCCCACGACACTGACAGCGAACCAGTGGGCCTTGCTGGATAAAAGTAAGATAGTTCTAGCACCATTTGAAGAGCTAACCACGAAAGTAAGCTCATCCACCGCCTCCGCCGCTGATGTGATTCCAGCTGTCACCGTCCTCAGACGCCTCCTGGCTAAGGAAAGCGAGGCTGACGCTGGGATTAAAACGATGAAAACGACCTACAAGCTGTCAACAAACGCTTCAGCCCTGTGGAAGATGAACCACTGTACGCACTTGCCACTTTGCTGGACCCAAGATATAAAGACAGGTAAGACTGTAAACCTATAGGCTATTACATTATATTATATAATCTCTCTCTCTGTCTGTTGTGGTTGTGCTGTTAGAAATATGTATATACAGATAAGAAATATGTATACAGATAAGTAAAAACTAACTTAAAATAAAATAGAAAATGTAAAAGACTTTGCAATTAAAGAATTATAGTTTACAGATACAATTGAGTGAGGACTAATATAAACACACAGTAAGTCTCTCTCTGTGCAAATTTCAATGTGATAAGATGCCATGGTGTTAATTTAAAGTTAGAATAAAATTAGACACATTATAGATATTAATATTATTACATACACTACTACTCCATTCAAGATTTAAAATAAGGATAAATGTGCAACCATCAGGGTAAAGGTGTGACCTTTTTTCATTTGTATTACTTTGATCAGCCTACAATTGAATGTTATTTTATTGTTTCAGATACTTTACAAGTGCAGACTCTGTCACACGTGCAAAAGGTGCCCTGACCAAGGACCTTGAGGAGAACTGAGGAGGACCACAGCTGGAGCATCGGAGGAGAGCCTCCAGAACTGAGGAGGACCACAGCTGGAGCATCGGAGGAGAGCCTCCAGAACTGAGGAGGACCACAGCTGGAGCATCGGAGGAGAGCCTCCAGAACTGAGGAGGACCACAGCTGGAGCATCGGAGGAGAGCCTCCAGAACTGAGGAGGACCACAGCTGGAGCATCGGAGGAGAGCCTCCAGAACTGAGGAGGACCACAGCTGGAGCATCGGAGGCTTCAGAGCCTCCAGAACTGAGGAGGACCACAGCTGGAGCATCGGAGGAGAGCCTCCAGAACTGAGGAGGACCACAGCTGGAGCATCGGAGGCTTCAGAGCCTCCAGAACTGAGGAGGACCACAGCTGGAGCATCGGAGGAGCCTCCAGAACTGAGGAGGACCACAGCTGGAGCATCGGAGGCTTCAGAGCCTCCAGAACTGAGGAGGACCACAGCTGGAGCATCGGAGGCTTCAGAGCCTCCAGAACTGAGGAGGACCACAGCTGGAGCATCGGAGGAGCCTCCAGAACTGAGGAGGACCACAGCTGGAGCATCGGAGGCTTCAGAGCCTCCAGAACTGAGGAGGACCACAGCTGGAGCATCGGAGGCTTCAGAGCCTCCAGAACTGAGGAGGACCACAGCTGGAGCATCGGAGGCTTCAGAGCCTCCAGAACTGAGGAGGACCACAGCTGGAGCATCGGAGGCTTCAGAGCCTCCAGAACTGAGGAGGACCACAGCTGGAGCATCGGAGGCTTCAGAGCCTCCAGAACTGAGGAGGACCACAGCTGGAGCATCGGAGGCTTCAGAGCCTCCAGAACTGAGGAGGACCACAGCTGGAGCATCGGAGGCTTCAGAGCCTCCAGAACTGAGGAGGACCACAGCTGGAGCATCGGAGGCTTCAGAGCCTCCAGAACTGAGGAGGACCACAGCTGGAGCATCGGAGGCTTCAGAGCCTCCAGAACTGAGGAGGACCACAGCTGGAGCATCGGAGGCTTCAGAGCCTCCAGAACTGAGGAGGACCACAGCTGGAGCATCGGAGGCTTCAGAGCCTCCAGAAAAGGCCCCTCGGGTGGAAGCAGCAGCACCAAGCACAAGCAAGAGCAGCTTTATGAAAGAATTTGATCAAATTCTGGAGGAGAGTGGGGATCCTGGTGCAGCAAGCAGCTCAAGCGCTGCTGTCCAAATGCATGGCTTTTTTTTAGAGAGAAGACAATTGCTTCCTCAGACAACCCATACCAGTACTGGGGGAGTCAACCGGCAACAGCCTTGCTGCCATGGCCATAAAATACCTCTGTGCCCCCTGCACTAGTGTAGAAAGTGAGAGGCTGTTCAGCACAGTCTCCAACACCGTGGATGAGAAGAGAAACAGGCTAACAGCAGAGAGAGCAGAAATGCTTGTTTTCATGAGAAAGAACCTGCCATTGCTGCTTAAGTGATAATTACTCACAACAGGTCACCGAGTGGTGTGTGACTGATAGGAGTCGGTCTCACATCAGAGGGCCTTGGATTTTCCCCAGGGACTGCTGCCCCCTCTAGTGGTCAATAATTTTTTTGACAAGTTAATGACTGTTTGAATATTTTGTTGCTACCAAGATACTTGTTTATTAGTGAATGGTGATTTAACTTTTAGTTTCAGCTGCTATATTATTTTAAATTGGATTTTAAATTCCTATTTGCACTAAATGTTTACAAAGAATTTTTATTCCTGTTTATTTTGAATGTTTTACCAAGTTGTTTACTTGACTTGTGAATTGTGATTTAACGTAGCCTAAATATTTCTCAGTTTCAGCTGCTACATTATTTTATATTGGAATTTTAAATTCCTATTTGCACTAAATGTTTACAAAGAATTTATTCCTGTTTATTTTGAATGTTTTGTTCAAGTTGCTGGTGCACGATTATTCATTATTTTAATAATAAATATCAATTCAGTACATTTATATCTATGTGTTAATTTGTTACATTTAGTTTCACTAAGTTAGGAAAGTAATGTTATATAGCCTTACTGGCCTCGCGTCTCGCTCTTCGCCATAATGAGATATCTCTTATCTCCAGCACCTACTGTGCTCATTAACAAAACAATGCACCCATGCACCTGACCAGGCCCCGCCCCAGTGTCTAGTTGTTATGAAATGCAGAGAGAAATTGAACAATGTTGGGTTTTCGCCGGAGATTCACCAGCCCCTGGAATCTTCTCGGCACATCCTAACAGCGCATCGGGCCTGGCCTGGGGTTTCCGCGTCTCATGACAGCGGATCGAGGGACGTCGCACGGCGGCTAGCTGTCGGGCTAGGTCGCGCACAGGTAGGGCCTGCGCTACCAGGCATCAATGCTAGCATTTGTGATACTGCTCGTTGTCCCGTGAGACAACCGAGTTGTGTATTGGCGCAAGGGGCAGGATATCTGGGTAAACGTTGTCGTCATGACTCCGAGTTGGATGTTTTCCCAGCTATCCTGGAGCGCGTGGCTAATGCTACGATGCTGGGTCACTGTTCCTTTGTTCCCCGCATGGGCTGTCACCACTTTTCCCTCCTCTTAACCGGTTCATTGATGAAGGTCAGTCGGTAGCTAATGTGGGGGGTTTTGCTGAGGCTTATTTACCCTTTTTATGGGTGAATGGGCTGACAACAGGGCGCAAGGCAGGTGTGCCCTGGCTTGAGAGCCAGGTAGCATCGATCCTTTGCCCTGGCAGGGTTGAACGGTGTCCCACCCGGAAGCCGACGCCTGAGGGCGAGTCGGCCCGGCAGGTGGCGGTATGGGCTGATGATGTTTATACCGCCACAGGATGGAATTTAGCATCGGCCAGTGTCATTGCTCAGGTGACTGTTTTTCTGTCTACATTGCTGTCGGGTAGTGGGGCTGCAGGGCCAGCCGACGCCGAAAACATTGCGCATGTTTTTGGGGTTATAGAACTCTTAACTCAGTCGCAAGCTATAACCGCAGGGAGGATCAGGATGCTATCAACTCTGGTTGGAGCAGTCTTCCCTTGGGGAGGAGGAAAGGTTTCTTCTCCTTAGGGCTCCTCTTTCCGCGGAGGGACTCTTTTGTCCTGGGCCCCACACCGCCTCGCACCATGCAGCCAGAGGTGAGAGCACGGCTTCGTCAACGGCTGTGGCGAGGCCCTCAACCAGCGGCCATGTTTCCCCCGCCTGAGGTACCCTGGGCACAACGAAAACAGGTGACCGCAAGGCCGACAGCCTTGGCGGCCGAGGGATTGGCTACATTAGATGAACACGCCCTAAAAAACCGTCGCCGTCTAGCTGTGTCTAGCTCGCTCTCTCCGGTCACCCGCCCCCCCCCCCCCCCCCCCCCCCCCCCAACACCAGCGGGATAAGGGCTCTGATTTGTTTCCTTTGGTTGCGGGTCGCGTGCCTTCAATGAAGCGCAAGCGGCCCCACGTTTCGCTTCTCATGGGGACAGGGGCTGACACCCAGTTGATGGCTGAAACTGGGTCTGTCGGTGAGAATGTTGTGCTGTCAAACGGCTCCCTCGCCACGCGTTCTGCGTCTGCGATTGGTGAGCCTGGTGTTACGTCTGTCAACTACAAGGGTTGTCAGCAGGGTGACTCGAGGCCTCTTCAGGTTCAGCGCGGGTTTCCCCGACCTCGCCTTCACCAGGCCGGGTATCACGTCAGTGCCTCCCACTCCCGGAAGACCGGCAGTGGTCTGGCAGGCGCGCGTGATTTGGGTGGTAGTAATATCACTGCAGGGCTACGGTGTGTGGGAACCCACCCTATCGGGCCGTGTGGGGGCCTCACACCTTGCATGTCCAGCTGTGGAACAATTCCTCAGCAGTTCATGCTGGAGGGGTGTTCAGTGGGGGAGCTTTTGTCACCTGGTATGATGTCAGCTTCCCCCGTATCAAACCGGCCCTTTCTGTTGGGGTCCCCCCTTGGGTGCGATTGCCTCGTGGGTAGTGTCAGGGTCCGATATCCCGACTCCACGAAACTCCCTGCTCGCGCGGTTAGCGGGTCCAGGGTTGGCAACGCACAGCGGGTGGGACCGGGCCGCCTATCTACAGTTCCTAGCGGACCAGCGCCAAATGGCGGCGGGTGCGCTTTGGGAGTACCATCACATATGGCTACAGCAGTGCCATATGTCGACGTGGATGGAGAGAACGTTGAGGCGGGGGCTTGTGTTCCAGTTTGCACGACCCCACCCTCCGTTTTCAGGTTTGGTGCAGACCTTGTTGTCAGGGTCAGCAGCAGTGACAGCTCTGGCCGACGAGATCCAATCTCTGTTAGCGAAGCAAGCCATAGTCGTGGTCCCAAGGGAGGATGCGATGTGTGGCGTTTACTCCCGGTATTTTCTGGTGCCCAAGAAATCGGGAGGTGTCAGACCTATACTGGATCTGTCTGCGTTCAATCGGCTGATTGTGACGAGGCAGTTCAGGATGTTGACCGCCAAACACCTGATGAGCTCCGTCAGGGTGGGAGCCTGGTTCACCTCCATAGACTTGAAGGATGCGTATTTTCACATCCCGATCTTCCCTCCTCACAGGAAATTCCTTCGCTTCCTTTTTCAGGGTGTGGCGTACGAATACCAGAGGCTGCCGTTCGGCTACTCTCTGGCCCCCCGCACATTCACCAAGTCGTCTACGTCGTCAGCGGATATGAGTTATTTTCTATCTCGACGACATTCTGCTCCTCAGCCGGTCGGAGGAGGTCGCCAGGTCTCATACCAGGCTGGTGGTGGAATTCCTCACCAAGCTGGGTTTTGCTGTGAACTGGAAGAAGAGTACGCCTCTTCCCAGTCAACAGGTGGAGTACTTGGGCTTGGTTCTAAGCTCAAGGCCCATGAGGGCAACCCTCTCGAAGTGGCGGCGAGTGGCTATTCTCGACGAGCTCAGGGGGCTCCGTCCTGACAGGACGGTTGCGGCGCTGTCTGTGATGCGCCTACTCGGTATGATGGCATCTGCTCACTCTGTGGTCCCTCTTGGCCTCCTCTTCATGAGGAGGATACAGAGGTGGTTTTCCAGTATGGGAATAGACCTGGTGAGGCAAGTGGAAACGTTTGAAGGTTCCCATGTCAATACTGGGGGATCTTGACCACTGGGGGAGGACTGGTACCCTCACCAGCGGGATCTCCATGGGCAGCAGGCTGTCACACGTCACGGTCTTCACCGACGCCTCCCTCATGGGATGGGGGGGGGGCATGTCGGACCAACGCAGTAGGGGGCAGCTGGACGTCCATGCTGCCCGGTCTGCACTGCACATCAATGTGTTGGAATTGAAGGCGGTCCTTCTGGTCCTCAAGCGGCTCAGCCACTTGGTGGTGGGCGAGCACGTGTTGGTCAGGACGGACAACACGATGGCACCATCGTATATCAACAGACAGGGTGGAGTACGCTCCATCCGTCTGCACCGGGCGGCGGTCGAGCTCTGGCTATGGGCGTCTCTCAATCTGCGCAGCCTGAGGGCACTCCACATCCCTGGCAAGCAGAATATGGGCACGGATGCGATGTCACGGGGCGGTCCACATTCCGACGAATGGGGACTACGTCCAGACATAGTCAGACAAGTCTGGGACCGGTTCGGGGAAGCCACGGTGGATCTGTTTGCGAGCAGACAGTCTCACCAGTGCCCTTATGGTTTTCGGTCAGTCGGGGGGACAATCCTCCCTTGGGGGTGGATGCCTTCTCGATGTATCCATGGCTGCCCGGGATTCTGTACGCGTTTCCCCCCATACATCTGATAGCTCAGTTGTTGGAGCGGATACGTCGGGAGCGCAGGACCTTGATCCTGATCGCGCCAGACCGGGGCATGGCTGTGTGGTTCCCGGTCCTGATCCAGCTCTTGGTAGCCCCGCCGTGGCCTGTTCCTTGGTCATCGCGGGCCCTCTCTCAGGCGCACGGGTCTCTGTGGCTGTTCCCTGTTCTGGGACAGCCGCTGATGGTTTGGCTGTTGAGAGGGTGAGTCTGGTGGGGATGGGTCTTGACTAGGGATGTCCCGATCCCGATTCAGAAAATCTGGATTTTTTTTTTATTTATTTATTTATTTGTATTCAACAAACATGACCATGTTCACGTCTTAAACTCATACTGAGGCCTTAGTTTTGGTTTTAAATTGCATATCATCATTCAGTTTTTAGATTACTCCGGTTGCAATGCCTCGCTTGAATGAGTTAACTTTTCACCTGGATAACGTCAACATTCAGGGTGAATGTAATGTGAGCCACCGGCGCTCGAGCCACCTCGAGCCCCTCGAGGGACTATTGAGGCAACAGTCTCGCTTCGCCAGTTTCTGACAAAAATGCGTCAAATCGGTTACTAATGGCAAGGCGCTCGCCACTAACGCAGGAGATGCTGGGTTCGAGCCCAGCTCTCGGCGTTGCTACTGGCTTGGCTGGTCGTTCATACTAACAATTGGCAGTGTTAGGGGTGGGAAA
This sequence comes from Notolepis coatsorum, assembly GCF_963971535.1. Taxonomy (NCBI): domain Eukaryota; kingdom Metazoa; phylum Chordata; class Actinopteri; order Aulopiformes; family Paralepididae; genus Notolepis; species Notolepis coatsorum. The sequence continues at coordinate 109,224,078 of NC_140175.1, forward strand.
GCCAGTGGGTGGTGTGGTGGAATATATTGGACGTTGTGGACAGCGACTCCTACAGGTCGGTTGGTGCGCCTGTACAGCAGAATCAGGAAGTATCGGGGGCACCGTGAGCCTCCCACGCGTTACTCCTTGCCACTGAGAGATCGCGCTGTTCAGGTGAAAAGATGCGACAGCTGCCTCCTCGTGTACCGGAGGGGACACATGATGCAAGGCTTGGTCCTCACTGCAGCCGACCAGTGGGAGGCATAGTCTAGCAACGTTCGAGACAGGGGAGGGGAGAATTGAAGGAAGAATTGGTGAGGCAAAATTGGGATGGGAAAAATTTAAAATTAAAAATATATTTTTTTAAGATCGGATCGGGAAAGATCGGTATCGGTAGATACTCAAAATCACATGATCGGGATCGGATTGGGAGCAAAAAAATTTGATCGGGACATCCCTAGTCTTGACCCTTCTGTGGTCGACACCATCCGAAACGCGCTGGCGATCGTGGCGTACTTTCCAAGAGTGGTGTAAGGTGGGGGGCTTGGACCCGGTGTCCTGCCCCCTGGACGCTGTCCTTTCCTTCCTTCAGTCTATTTTGGGTAGACTGTCGGCCTCGACGGTGAGGGTATATGCCGCGGCTATATCCTCTTGTCATGTGGGGTTTGAGGGCGTTACGTTGTTCAGCCACCCTCTTGTGAAACGTTTCCTGCTTGGCGCTCGGCGTCTCAAGCCGGTGGAACGTTCTGTCTCCGAGTTGGGACCTCCAACTGGTCCTCGGCCGGTTGTCTGAGGCCCCATTTGAGCCTCTTGAGCTGGCGTCTTTGGAACAGCTGTCCTTTAAGACTGCGTTCCTGCTGGCCATCACCTCCGCTAAGCGCGTGGGTGAGCTGTGTGCTCTCTCTGTGCGGCCTGAGTGCTTGTCTATTCGTGTCAATAGAGGTGCGACTCTGAGGCCTAATCCAGTCTTCGTGCCAAAGAATATCCGGAGCTCTTTTCGCTCCAGGGATATTGTGGTTCAGGCGTTTCATCAAGTTATTGTTATAAGGATCCCAGTCCAAGCTACAACAGTCTGCATTCCCTTAACAATTGTTTGTATTGAGCCGTATTGTATTGTACCCATATGCAATATGTTAAATAAAGTTTACATATATTCATTCTGCTAGCATTACCGATTGCATGAGCAGCTGGCTAACGTGACCTATCAGATCCTGTTAGCTCAAAGCTCCTCTTTCAACTTAACAAGCATTAAACAAAATGGCCCAGTCATCTATTCACCTTTGTTTAATACACACAGCGTTGTCTCTAATGTTATCTAACTACTGATAGCTCTCGATATCATCAGTTTGGTGCTGGCTAAATAGCGTGAGCTAACGTTAGCTTCTAGCCACAATGCTATACTGTTATAATGGCATACTCCATTGACGTTAGCATGCAGCTAACAATGCTACCGATCTTTTTTTAGACTAAACTATCCGCTCTTGGTGGTCACTTGTGTTGATGTTAGTTTTGTTTCATCAACAAATGACAGGCAGAACACACAGTGAATGTATCCGTTTTGTTTATTGCACTTTTATTAGGCTTTGCTGAAAAAGAATTGCTGCATTGAGTAAATAGGCAAGATGGTGGCGCCCATAGGCGTCTGACTTGTTGACATTTTCTTTGCTGGAGCTACCAGGAAGTGTATTGGCACATTAAAGTTCTGATTGGTTGAAATTGCCTTCATGTTCGCCACCTACTGCCACCTACTGCTTTGGCAGTGTACTACATCAGTGTGCTCAGGTGACAAAAACAAAAAAAAAACGAAAGTGTGACTCGAGGCGCAGGACGTCGCGGCGAAACGCGTATCACAATGAAACGAAAATTAAACGAAAGGTGTAACCGCAGCCTGAGGCTCCTCTCCTGCTGCTCAGGGGGAACCTCCTTACAGACTGACAGCTGTGAGGGCTCTGGAGGGAAGAACAGAGAATTGAAGAACAGGAAAACTGTAAACCAGAATTATCTTTGCTAGTCCGACGCCACACGCTGAAGTGCAGTATTTCTCTCAACTCATACTATGCACCAACTAGCCTACATCAGTGACTATCACGACTGTGCTGAAGGGTCTGCAATTAGGTAAAATTAGACCTAAGATTATCCCCCTTTAAGTTCACCAACCTGTTTAATATGTGGGAGTTAAGTTATTATTTACCACATAATGTTACACTGTCCGCCTACTGCTGGCATCTCAGGTTATATGACGGTGCTGCCATCTAGTGGGCCAGAGGTGGTAGTGTTCCCTCGTAAGTGCGTCACTTCCTCTAGGATACGTGGTATTGACGTTGAACTTGCCCGGACTTGTTGGAGAACAGACGTGCATCCAGCGTTGCTCTCGTAACGTTATAGTTTTGACGGTGACCAAGGATGTAAAGTTGCTTACCAAGCGGACATTATACCACCAAGAGAGAGTGAGTTTTTAGTAACCAGCTAATTCGATGTTTAGTAAACGTCTGGGATTAGCACATTACAGCGGACTATAGTATTCCCCATTTATTGTGAACAGTTAGCCGAAGCTAGCTAGCTCGGTGCTAATACCTAAAGTAGCTCCAGCCCATGCTTTGATAGCTGCTCTATACTGGACATATCAGTCGATATATAGCACAGACCAGAGGACATTTAGATAGGGTCTGTGTCGAAGGGACGCTGTAAAAGGACACAACTAGTCCTATGTAGTAGCCACTAGCAGTAGCCTGTGGTACAGAGGGGACCAGCGTGTCTGCAGCAGCTGTCGGCGTGCGCCGTGCAGCACCACGGAGCGGAGCGAGACACTCGGATCCACCACAGCGGAGCATCTGGTCTGCAGGAGCAGACTGGTGGCGCCTATCGGACCGGGCAGCGGCTTCCCGCCCTCATCACCACGCAGCGGTCTACTACTCCTCGTTACAGAACCCATCCGGGTTCTTTCTCACCACCAGGATTACTAACTCTCTCCACCTCTCTCGTACTGCAGAGGGAATTGTTTCTCTGCTTCAGTGGTAACCGCGGCAACGTTTGGCCAGAACACTTTAATAGAACTATTTGGGCGCCCATCTAAATTTAGTGATAGTATTTAATTAGGCATTGTGTAAAGTGATAACAATATTTGTATGTATCTTTTTTCCCCTTTTTTGCTTATATAAATGGCATTATGATTCAAACAGTTTCCTCGCTCTTTCTAGTTTAGGTGACTCCATTTTAAGTTATTCACTCAGTTGTGTATTTGGTACAATTAGTTTAAGAGTTAAGGCATCCTACCACACCCCCTAAGGTGACAATTATATACAGTCCTCTAAGCTCCCGCACAACGACCATTATTAATGGTAAAGCTATCACAAATGCTCCACATAGATTCCCTTTATAACTTTATAAGCGTACATGGTAGAAACATGGGGTTTTGATTAGTGTTTCACTACAGTTCTAATGTATCCAGTAAACCCTCCAATGTACAGTTCCCCCCCCACACCCCACCTCCTCCAATGTACAGTCCCCTCCCCAACCACCTCCAATGTACAGTGTCCCCCCCCCCCACCTCCAATGCAGTTTCCCCCCGCCCCCTCCAATGTACAGTTTCTTCCCCCGCCCCCTCCAATGTACAGTTTCTTCCCCCCACCCCAGATACCCAACCTCCTCCAATGTACAGTCCCCCCCCCCCCCCCCACCTCCAATGTACAGTCCCCCCCCCCCCCACCCCCAACCTCCTCCAATGTAGTTTCTTCCCCCTCAAATGTATGTGTACTCTCTTTTTAGACTATTTTTGTATCACAAACAGTACTGTATTTGTAAATCTGGTATGTCATAAATGTATAGATGTAACAGTACTGTGGGGCGGCTAGGTGGTGTAGTGGGCAAGGCACTCGCCACCAGTGTGGAGACGCTAGGATTCGCGTGTTCGAATCCAGCTCTCCACATTGTTTTCAGTTTAGCTGGTCGTCCGCAGTAATACACATTGGCCGTATTACGGGGAGGGAAAACTGAAGGGTGGGGATCGAACGTTGTGAACAAGCGACTCCTACAAGTCGGTTGGTGCGCCTGCGCAGTAGAATCAGGAAGTGTCGGGGGCAGCGTGAGCCTCCCACGCGTTACTCCTCGACACTGAGAGATCGAGCTGCGCAGGTGAAAAGATGCGACTGCTGTTACCTCAAGTACCGGAGGGGACTTGTGCTATGTATGACTTAGTCCACATTGCAGCCGGCTTGTGGGAGGCAAGAAACAGCGTTCGTGACAGGGGAGGGTTGAATTGGATGATACGAAATTGGGATGGGAGAAAATATAGAAAAATGGGAGAAAAAGTGGATCAAAAAAAAAAGATGTAACAGTACTGTTTATCTGTGTGTCATGTATGTTATGATGAGTTGAAACTGGGGGACCCTGATGTAAACAAGACCAAAGTCTTTCTCTGGTCTGCATCCCCTTAACAATTGTGTGTATTGAGCTGTACTGTATTGTACCCATTCTGCAATCTGGTAATACAATGTTCAATCAATCAATCAAACCTATTGTATTGATATTTGGAGAAAGGATACATATGCAGTAGCGGCTCGCCACTAGGGGCGCAAGGGCGCCGACCCACCTGCTGGCCAGCTGCTGTTAAATCAGAGAAGAAGACAATAAAACTTTTTCGTTTTTGTGTTTTATAGCCCTATAAATAATATAAACATGTTTAAAATGAATAATATTTACTCATTTTAAGTATGTTTGTATTTCCAATGCACAATATAACGTTATTATCTAAATTAAAAAAACACCGTTTCAGAGCAGGAAGTGACATCACGTTTTTTTTATTTTTTTTATTTTTTCGTATTTCTCGGGGGCAATACGCGATAGCGCTCTGCGTGCGCGTCACAGTTTGATCGCTGTCTCCGTCACAGCCAATCAGTGCATACGGCGTTGTGCGTTGAAATATGACTATTATGTTGGAATCCGAGCGCGATTTGAAGCGGTCTAGCCAGCAGCGTGAACTTCCGTGAAGGATTTTCCATAGCCGCATTTCGCGGAGACGCTCTCTGATTGGCCGACGCCAGTATTTCTTTCCATGGCAGAATTTCACAGAGACGATATCTGATTGGCCGAATCCAATTTCTAGCTTGGTTGAGATAGTTGTGTTGTTGTGAGATGCATGCAGCTGTTTGCCGTGCCGTGACTGCAAGTTCTTAAGCTTAGGCACTCTTTCAAAGTTGGTTAAGGTTAGAGTTTGTCTTAGAGCATGGCGATAGAACGCCAGGTAGTTTTGCAGTCTGTTCGAGCGGAAATGGACAAAGGTGTACTTGTTGAGTGTTGTGGCAACGAGCTCAGCTGAGCTAACACTTGGCTAACTGCTAACTTGGCCCTGGACGTTCAACTAAACAGTGAGTCTCACTCTCTCTCTCTCTCTCTCTCTCTCTCTCTGTATCTGTATCAATCTTGGATGCAATAATAACGTTACTTACCACACTGACTATCTCGATGGCTCATTGATTTAACTACTGCAGCTCTCTCGGATTGAAAATACGTGGATTATGGCTTGTTCAATATCGTCTATGTTTGAATGAATGAATGAATGAATGAGAACTTTATTAACAGATTGCAGAATGGGTACAATACAGTACGGCTCAATACACACAATTGTTAAGGGGATGCAGACCAGAGAAAGACGTTTGTCTTGTTTACATCAGGGTCCCAGATTTTCGATTCATATCGATAGTTTAATAGCTAGCCTTGGCTCGTTTAACAATATGCAAAATATGTGTACAGCCCTGTACTCATACTGAAGTTATTCTTGGTATATAATAGGTCTGATTGTGTAACGAATCGATTCCACGTCGCGCTGTGTGTGAGAGAGAGAAGGAGAGAGGGAGAGATCTGCCTGTGTTTGTAGACGGGCGAGTTTTGTTTCTAACTTTTCTATTTATATATTGTGTTTCAAGTTGTGAATTAGAGTCTAGACTATACTTTATTTGACTGGTTGTGTGTTGTTGTAGTAACAGCTGAGCGACTCGTTCATAAGAGCCGATTCATTGCTGTGAGCGTGAGTCGAATCGCTCACGTCTGGTAATGAGTGTTGCGTGGTACTGTACTGTACATGTTTGGTATATGTTTGGTATAGCGCCCCCTAGTGGCGAAACCCACCGGCCGCCACTGTACATATGTGAGTAAAACACCCGCTGCTAGTTTGTGATATTGAACGGTGCTGTGCGTTACCTGCTTCGTTCAGACATAACCTGTCAAATCATCTGCAAAACATTATGAAAACACAAACCTGCTCTTTGTAACTTTATATCTTGGCTTTCAGAAGGATGTCCAGCAGCTTGTGTTGACGCTCGCTCTGCCATTTTGACCGGGAATCCTTCTCCTAATAAACGTTAATCATATTAGAATGATATCCTCAACAGCTGTTTTTTAGTCGCTCTTTAACAAGAGCCTCCATCTGTTCTATTTGAGACATTTCTAAATGTGAAATTAAAACTCTATTCCTTCCTGATGCTCTGCCTCGGTCTGTCTCACCATAGATATATGTGTCTCACTTCCTGCATTTAGTCACGTGGGCAACACAAGGCGCGTCATTGGCGGGTTTACTCCTCCTATCCACAGGCAAGGAGACCATAACATGAGGAAGGTTCATTACGTGAGGTCTGCCTGGTGTTCTGACGGGATGACTCTTCCTTGTTTTATAGTCTCCTTGCCTGTGGATAGGAGGAGTAAACCCATAGATATCTATAGAACACTAGATAGCTTGCCCGCGCTGCCGGCCAATGGAGAGCGACATCACTGAGCCGCCGCCATCTGGCTCCAGTCAGCCTTGAGTGAGAGTGAGTGAGCTGCACAGACAAGAATACTCATAACTTGCTGAAATATTGACGGATTTACAAACGGGTTGGTTTGCTATAAACATTAAATATGTAGTTATGATACTGCATACTTATAAAAAAAAAAATTTAAAGATGTTTTTTTACAAACCGCTTGAATCATAGCCAGGTTAATAATGCTTGTAATAAACCAAACCGTTTGTAAATCCGTCAATATTTCAGCGAGTTATGAGTATTTTTGTCTGTGCAGCTCACTCACTCTCACTCAAGGCTGACTGGAGCCAGATGGCGGCGGTTCAGTGATGTCGCTCTCCATTGGCCGGCAGCGCGGGCAAGCTATCTAGTGTTCTATAGATATCTATGAGTAAACCCGCCAATGACGCGCCTTGTGTTGCCCACGTGACTAAATGCAGGAAGTGAGACAGACCGAGGCGCGTCTCTACAAATCGTAGCTCCAGTTCTGCAGACTCCTCTCTGATTGGTTGAGCTCCATTTCTGCAGCCCCCTCTTTGATTGGTTGAGCGAAGCCCCTCTCTGATTGGTTTAGCTCGTCATGCGGTAAAAGGCGGATGTAATGTTATCATCTCAAGAAGATAAAAATAAATGTACTACCAGATTCGCGTTTATAACGTTATTTCGCGTGACTTCGCGGTTTATTCATAACGTTATGCACATTTCACAACACAGCTAGCTGTCAGAAACTGTACATTGTAACGTTATAGGTTTATTCACATAACGTTATTTCATGTGACACGTTCAACTTGTTTACACTCCCCACTTACTGAAACTGTACCATGACGCACTCCCCACTTAACCCAGTGAATGCCTTAACTAGACAGTTACAATGTAACATTTAGATTAACACAGTTAATGCCTAACTAGACAGTTACAATATAACATTTAGATTAACACAGTTAATGCCTAACTAGACAGTAAACAATATAACATTTAGATTAATTAACCCAGTTAATGCCTTAAGAGAGAGAGGCTGGTGGTCAAGTCAAGTCAAGAGTTTTATTTGTCACAAGTTGTTTATTTGCATACAAGTTTACAATGAAATGCGGGTGGTCTTGCCCGCAACGATGTGCATAATACAATAGTAATAACATAATAGAATCCAATAGAACGACATTGTGCAATAAAACAAGTAAACAGAGTAGGGCATATCGGTATATGTACATAAGTTATTTACAGAGCATGGTAGGACATGCTAGGTCCTGTGGTAGTGCAATACACTGTTAGCTACGGATGAGGCACTGGGTCTTTATGTACATGCTATATTGGTGGTCAATGTCACTTCGGATTGCTACGACACATCTCTACTGCTTGTGACAGGCTGTGGTGCGTTCCAGACTTTACTCCTGTTGGGAAACTATAGCGATGGTCTGTGCTCACCACACTTTTCTTCGGCCTCCCCGCAGCGAGCCAACATAACATAACATTATATTTGCGGCATTACATTTGCGACATCTTTTTCTTTTGTTGGCGAGAGCACCTCGATAACCTTACGCGCACCTCCCTCGCGTACCTTAGAGAGGGACTTCGCTCAACCAATCAGAGAGGAGCTTCGCTCAACCAATCAGAGAGGGGGCTGCAGAAATGGAGCTCAACCAATCAGAGAGGGGTCTGCAGAACTGGAGCTACGATTTGTAGAGACGCTTTTCAACCAAGGGGACGTAGCATGTGGCTGCAGACCCGGATACCATCGTTTTTTCGCGACAGCGCCATCTACCGTATTGGATGACCAAGGACCCGAATCCAAGACAAGGGATGATGAATGAATGCATGAATTAATGAATGAATGAATAATGAATGAATGAATGAATTTAACAGATTGCAGAATGGGTACAATACAGTACGGCTCAATACACACAATTGTTAAGGGGATGCAGACCTGAGAAAGACTTTTGTCTTGTTTACATCAGGGTCCCCCATTTTCAATTCATAGTGACATTTATGACATACACAACATACATGACATCATGACATTTATGACATAGGGACATACATGACATACAGGTATATAGTGCTGTTACATTTGTGACATATACGATATGCAAATATACAGTACTGTTACCCATAGATCCTAACAGAGTATATACATATGATGGGGAGGAGACTGTACATTAGGAGGGGGTGGGTGGGAGAGAATAATATATACATGCGGTGGGGAGAAGACTGTCTATTAGGAGGGGGGGGGGGGGGGTTGGACATTTTTACGGTGGCCAGTTTCGAATTGCAGCCTCCCGTAGGTGCTCTTTAAGAACGGTTTTGAATTTGAAGTTGTAGTTTTGGCTGGGTTCCGTATAGCAATAACCTGACAACACACACAAGCTCAGTTGGTAGCCACAGCAACAGGTTTAGTGAGCGTCAGGTCAGGAATGTACAACAGACATCATTAGTCGATCACAACACTCTTCAACACAGTCCTCTTAATCGAACCCGAGTACCATATATCACATCCCCCTTTCTTAAGGAAAAGTTATTACTTTAGTAAAAGTTATTACTCTCTTACTGCAGACCAGAATTTGCAAAATACTTCAATCACTTTTCCCAATAGCTTACCAACAGAAATAATATAACAAATAATAAATTCATATCGTCAGTATCAGTTGCTCGGTTCCAGAACATAGCCCACCGGTGGAGCTCAACCTTCAGCGTTGGCTCGTGTCATAATCGCTGTTGCTGTATCTCACAGGCGGCATGACAGCTCTCCCAGATCTGGTGCGGCATGTAGGGGAGTCGCCCGTGCTGGACTGGGAGGGCTGGTTCTGGTCAGGTGGCTCATCCCGCAGAGTCTGTGGCTCGTCCCGCAGAGTTTCTGGCTGGTCGATGGACTCAGGATCAGCATACTCGGGATCAGCATTCTCAAGCAGACTTGGATGAACCGTCCTCAGGTGGCATCTGTTTCTCCTGAAGATCACGCCTGCCGGTGATTCCACACTGTAAGAGCGTGTCTCTACTCTCTTGCTCAACACGACAGCAGGCTTCCAGCCTTGCCTTGTTTTCATGTGTACTGTGGTTCCAGGAGTCAGTACAGATAGTGGTCTGGTACCCACATTGTAGTACTTCTCCCGTCGCGTCTGCAGGTGTTGGAGCCTGTTATGTATGTCACTTAGGGTGGATGGCTGCAACACTGTGCTGGTGCACGGCAGCGGGCTTCTCAGGACACGTCCCATCAACATCTGCGCTGGGGAGACATCTAGGCCTGTCACTGGTGTGTTTCTCAATGACAGCAAAGCCAGATGCGGGTCAGTGCCTGTTTTAGCTGCCTTCTTCAGTGTGCATTTCACCATTTTGACCATACTCTCTGCAAGTCCATTGGACTGTGGGTATCCAGGGCTAGAGTGTGTGATTTTGATGCCCCATTCTGCAGCAAACTTCTGCATCTCACAGCTCGCAAAAGGAACATGATCACTCACTAGCTCTTTGGGGATCCCATGTCTGGAGAAGACTGACTTCATCCTTTGTATGACTGAGTGGGCAGTCTTGTCTGGTAGGTTTAGCACTTCTGGGTACTTGGTCAGGTAGTCAACAATCACTAGATAGGATTGTCCATGCAGCTCAAATATGTCAGTCCCCAGTTTCATCCATGGCAGTTCTGGTATCTCATGTGACTGGAGAGGTTCTCTTTGGTTTTGTGGCTGCATCTGTTGACATGTGGCACACATTTCCACTTTTTTCTCCATGTCTTGTGCCATTCCTGGCCAGTATAGGACCTTCCTGGCATGGGCTTTCATTCGCTGGACACCTTGGTGTGCAAGATGCAATTTATCCATGATTACTGCTCTCATGCTCTGAGGAATGATGATCTTGTCTTCCGTTATTACTACACCATCTCTGATGCTCACTGTGCGACGCATCGGCCAGTATTGGTGTAATATGCCGTCACAGCGTTGTCTCCTCTCTGGCCAGCCCTTTCGGTGTGCTTGTATCACTGCCTGCAACACTTTGTCTGCTGCAGTTGCTTCCTGGAGTTGCTTGAGCATGTTTTCACTCAAAGCATCTGTGGCCTCCATCGCATACACCACTTTCTCCTCAAACAGATTCTCAGTGAGATCATCAACGTGCCCTTTCACGACTGCACGAGAGAGTGTGTCGGCAACATGCATGTCTTTTCCTGGAGTGTATACGATTTCAAGATCATAGCACTGCAACTGGAGAAGCATCCGCTGTAGTCTAGCTGGTGCTTTGCTTAGATGTTTCTTAAAGATGACTTCCAGAGGTTTATGATCCGACTGCACACTCACTGTCTGCCCATATATGTACTGATGGAACCGCTTGGCTGCAAACACAATCGCCAACAGCTCCTTTTCTATTTGAGCATAGTTTTTCTCTGTGTCTGACAATGCTCTGACAATCCATCTTTAGACGCATCCACTTGGATTGTCAAGGGTTTGTGTTTGTCATAAAACTTGAAACTTGGGGCTTGAATGAGAGCAGCCTTCAGGCTTTCCAGCGCTGCATCATGTTCATGGGCCCACTGCCATGCTGCATCCTTTTTCAGCAGCTGTCTCAGAGGAGCAGTTATTGTGGATTCCCCTGGAATGTATTGGGCCAAGTATCTTGTCATGCCTAACAATCTCTGGAGGCCTTTCTTGTCTTCCGGTGCCGGCATGTTGGCGATGGCTATCACCTTTGCGTCATCAGGTTTAACACCCTCTGGTGTGATGATGTGGCCCATGTATTTCACTGTGTCGACTTTGAACTGGATTTTGTCTTTATTGAACTCGACATTGGCAGCTTGTGCCCTCTTCATGACCTGCTGGAGGATTTCAGCGTGCTCTTGGTCTGAGGATGCAGCGATTATCATGTCATCAGCTATGATATGTACCCCTTCTATGTCACCGAAGGTCTCACAGTTCTTCTGCTGAAACACTTCACTGGCTGACTTAATGCCAAATGGCAATCTCTTAAAGCGGTAGCGGCCCCATGGTGTGTTGAATGTACACAGCTCAGATGATGGCTCATCCAGTTTCACTTGCCAATATCCATCCTTCTCATCCAGAATGGTGAAGATAGATTTCCCTGCCAATTTGCAGCAGACATCTTCTGGAGTGGGAATGGAGTAATGTTGCCTCTGTATGGCCTTGTTCAGATCACGGGGGTCCAAGCACACCCTGAGTGATCTATTCTTTTTTTCTGTGATCACCAAACTGCTCACCCATGCTGTTGGGTCATTCACAGGGGTTATTACATCTGCTTCCACAAGGTGTCGCAGTGTGACTTTCAGCCTGTCCAGGACAGCAAGGGGAATCTTCCTGCACCCATGTACCACAGGTGTAACTGCCGGGTCTATGTGTATGTGATGTACACCCGGGAACTCACCCAGCCCGCAGAAGAGAGATGGGTACATCTCCAGCAACTCCTCTTTAGTGGCTGGAGGTCTCTTCAGCTTCTCCGTTGTGGCTGGAGGTGTCTTCTCAAGTGCATCAATTCGTTTCACAAGCCGCAGTACTTCACTTGCCTCTCTGCCCATGATCGGCACGGTTGACTGGTTGATCACATAGAAATCAAGCTTGGCTTTAGCCTTAGCAGTTTCACACATCAGTGTCACGGTCCCTTCAGGCTTCAGATGGTTCCCTCCATAAGCTACCAGCACTGTTCTTGTGGGCTGTAGCTGGATACGACCTGGAAATGTCTTTACAATGGACATAGGCAGCACGTTTCCATCCGCACCCGTGTCAATCTTGAATTTGACCGGGACATTCCTCACATTGGCCACAGTGTACCATGCAGTGTCTTTACTTTTAGTGACTGCATTAACTTCCAAACATGACACAGTTCCTATAAACAGTGAGTCTACATCTACCTCAGTCTCAATGTCGTGGACACCACGTCTCATTACTGTTCTGTATGTTTGGGTGCCCGTCCTGTCAGCTGGTGTGGAACACATCCTCGCAAAATGGTTTTGCCTGTTACATTTCAATCCAATCCAATCCACTTTATTTATAAAGCACATTTAAAACAACAAAGTTGACCAAAGTGCTGTACAAGTCCACAAACATAGGATAAAACAGAAAACATAAAATTTTATAAAAGCACACAATAAAACAGTACAATGTGTCACATAAAAAGGCCAGTCTCTCAAAAACGGTTTAAAAAACAAAAGCCAGAGCAAATAAATGTGTTTTGAGGCGTGATTTAAACACCTGCAGAGTGGGGGCCTGCCTAACATGCAGTGGCAGCTTATTCCAGAGCTTTGGGGCTGCCACTGCAAAAGCACGGTCCCCCCTGAGCTTCAGCCTGGAGTTTGGAACGGCCAAGAGGAGCTGGTCAGAGGACCTGAGGGACCTTGGAGGAACATAGGGTTCCAGCAGGTCTGAGAGGTAACCCGGTGCCAAGCCGTTCAAACATTTAAAAGCAAACAGTAAAACCTTAAAATCAATCCTAAAACGCACAGGAAGCCAGTGGAGGGCAGCCAGCACAGGGGAAATGTGCTCCCGCTTTCGCGTTCCCGTCAGTAGACGGGCAGCGGCGTTCTGCACCAACTGAAAATGAGAGAGGAAGGCCTGACTGACGCCCACGTACAGGGCATTACAGTAATCAAGGCGAGAGGTCATAAAAGCATGGATAACCGTTTCAAAAACGGAACGGGATAAAAAAGGTTTGACCTTGGACAGCCTCCTAAGTTGGAAAAAACTCCTTCCCACCACAGTATTGATCTGTTTGTCCAACTTTAGGCCACAATCAAATTTTACCCCTAGGTTGGTGACTGCTGGCTTCACAAAAAGCCCAAGAGGGCCCAAGTCACCAGGAGGAGACACATGACCATTGCTGGGACCAAACACCATGACCTCTGTTTTACTGTCATTGAGACAGAGACAGTTTGATGCCAGCGGCCAGCCATGCCTTAACATCGTCAAGGCATGCTAATAGTGCCTGGTGGCATACAGCACCATAAGCCGGACACTGGCGTGGTTCATGTGTTCTCCCACACTTGTTGCATTGTGCAATCCACTCTGTTTTTCTTTCAAGTTTCAAGTTCAAGTTTCAAGTTTCTTTAATAGTTGTCATACAGAAGTACAGAATACTTTTGTACAAAGTGCTTTTCTTTTCTGTCCTCCTGTCTTTGTAGAATCTTCCCCTCTCTGGTTGAGCTGGAGCTCTACTTATGGCTTGCACATATGATTCACCCACAGCCTGTGTTGTTTGCATAGCTTGCATCTGGCTCCTTGCAGCTTCTGATGCTCTGCACACATCTACTGCTTTCTCAAGGGTTAAATTCTTCTCCCTCAGTAGCCTTTCTTTCAGAGCAGCATTATTCAGGCTGAACACCAATTTATCTCTGATCATTTCGTTCTCACTTATTTTAAACTCACAGTTTCTGCTCTTCTGGCGCAGTTCCGTGACAAACTTGTTCACTGTCATCCCATCAGCCATAGCATGGGACCAGAACTGGTACAGTTCAAAAACAATATTCTTCTGTGGGCTGCAATATGTTTCAAAAGCCTTGAGGATTGCATCCACTTTCTTATCGTCACCCCCAACAAATGTGAACGTGTTGAATACATCCAAAGCATCTTCACCAATTGTGTGTAACAGTATGGCCACTTAAATGTTTTCATCCTTTGCAATTGCTCCAGTGGCTGTCATATACAGTTGAAAACGCTGCTCCCACCTGCGCCAATTCTCGGCCAGGTTTCCCGTGAGTAGCAGCGAGGACGGTGGTTTGAGCTGCTCCATCTCCTCTGTTCTGTGCTCTGCTGCCACGTCCAGATGGTATTGCTAGCGCTAGCAACAACTAGCACCACAAAAGTTCATCACTCACTCCGCAAATCCGCTGGGTTTTATAATCCGTGAGGTCGGCGTGCGTAGAGTGAAGATTCAGCCACTTCTGACACCATGTTGTAGTTTTGACTGGGTTCCTTATAGCAATAACTTGACAACGCACACAAGCTCAGTTGGTAGCCACAGCAACAGGTTTAGTGAGCGTCAGGTCAGGAATGCACAACAGACATCATTAGTCGATCACAACACTCTTCAACACAGTCCTCTTAATCAAACCCGAGTACCATATATCACAGGTAGGGATTCATATTTTTTTATGGCTGTGGGTGGGGCGTTCCACATTGTTCTGGGTTGCACATGATTTGTGGAACTCCCTCTGGTGTTGTGGGCGTGGTATTCACTGACCTTTGGGAAGTATTTCGACATGTACATGGGTACCTGTGTGGTATCTTGTAGACCAGGCCCATTGCAAGTTGCTGTACTCTGTCGTCTACTCTAAGCCATCCTAGGTAGTTAAAGTCGGCAGGGGTGAGGTGGGTTTTAGGAGTAAGGTCAAGTAGTAGTCTGACCAGTTTGTTTTGTGATGTTTGTAATCTTGTTTTTAGTGCCTTTGAGGTGCTTTGGTACCATGAGGTGCAAGCATAGTTGTAGTACCCTTGAAAAGCAATTGGTTTTGATAGTTTATCAGTGAGCTGGATACAATCCTACCTGGAGGGGAGGGAACAGATGGTGGAAGTAAACGGTACACTATCCCCCCCCCTCACAGTGAGCTGTGGTGTTCCACAAGGAAGCATACTAGGACCGCTACCATTCCTAATTTATGCAAATGACATGTCGTCAGCTTGTGACTGCAACTTGTTCCTGTTTGCGGACGACTCAGCCCTGCTGGTCTCCGACAAGAACAAGTTACAGGTTGAAAAAGCCCTCAGCTCGGAACTAGGCAAAATCTGCATATGGCTCGCCGACAACAAACTATCATTACACATGGGCAAAACAGAGTCCATTCTCTTCGGTTCAAATAACAAACTCAGCAAGACCGACGGCTTCTCGGTTACAGTGGGTGACAATATTATCACAAGGAAAGATGAAATTACCTACCTGGGTTCCATCCTAGAGGCTAATCTTTCCTGTGACAAAATGGCATCCAATGTAATAAAAAAAGTCAACCAACGAACGCGATTCTTGTACCGGATCTCCGCTCTGGTAAACAAGAATACCCTGAAGACTCTAGCAGGAGCACTCATTCAAGGGTACTACGACTATGCTTGCACCTCATGGTACCAAAGCACCTCAAAGGCACTAAAAAACAAATTACAAACATCTCAAAACAAGCTAGTCAGACTACTACTTGACCTGACTCCTAGAACCCACCTCACCCCTGCCCACTTTGACAACCTAGGATGGCTTAGAGTAGACGACAGAGTACAGCAACTTGCAATGGGCCTGGTCTACAAGATACACTACGCGACCAAGGTACCCATGTACATGTCAAAATACTTCCCAAAGGTCAGTGAATACCACGATCACAACACCAGAGGGAGCTCCACAAATCATGTAAAACCCAGATTCGGATCAAACAAGGGACTAAACACGTTTCGCAATTATGCCACATCAATGTGGAACGCCCTGCCTAAAGCTGTAAAGGAATGTGAATCACTACCCACCTTCAAAAACACTCTCAAAAAACACCTACGTGAGACTGCAATTCGAAACTGGCCCCTACAAATGTCCTAACCTAGTTGTACAGTAAATGACCAAGTAAGGCTTTGTCAATATTCCAATGTACAGTGTAAAATGTGTGTGTGTCCCCTTCCCAACCCCCCCCCCCCCACCTCCAATGTACAGCCCTCACCCAACCCACCCAACCCCACCCCACCCAACCAACCTCCTCCAATGTACAGTTTCTATGCCAAATGTATATACACTCCTTTTCTGGACACTTTTGTATCACAAACAGTACTGTATTTGCAAATCTGATATGTCATAAATGTATAGATGTAGCAGTACTGTCTATCTGTATGTCATGTATGTCATATATGTTATGATGAATTGAAAATGGGGGACCCTGATGTAAACAAGTCGAAAGTCTTTCTCTGGTCTGCATCCCCTTAACAATTGTATGTATTGAGCTGTACTGTACTGTACCCATTCTGCAATCTGTTAATAAACTTTTCAATCAATCAATCAATGAGTGCTCCTGCCAGAGTCTTCAGGGTATTCTTGTTTACCAGAGAGGAGATCCGGTACAAGAATCTAGTTTGTTGGTTGACTTTCAGTTTGTTATTTGATCCGAAGAGAATGGACTCTGTTTTACCCAGGTGTAATGATAGTTAGTTATCAGCGACGGTTGGTGAATCCCAAAATCGGCCCGAAAAGGTCTCAAATGCCCCTAAGAGAAAGCCCTTTTTGTCTTAAAGGGGAACTATTTTACTATTTCTTTCACTATTTGGGCACTTTTACACAATTCCTGTGAGTCTATGGAACACCTCTGTAATATATATATTTTTTTTATTCATTGTTTTGTATTTCTAATCAAGTCCTCAAAAACAGCATTTTTCTACCTCAAGATCTCGAGCTGTTTTGAGCCTGGGCTCCTAAACCACTGCGCAGCAGCGTCGTCGCCTGAACATTAACATGCAGCGGTGTCTTTCTGACATCACATATCGCGCACATTTTCAAATGACTCAGTTCAGTGAGGGTGAATATTGTGAGAGGAGAATTGGAAGAATGCGCCAATATGAGAATTTTGAGACATAGATCATATTAATATAAGTTCACATAGCTAGGAAACAATGCTAAACACTCAAAAAGGCCATTTATAAGATAGTTCCCCTTTAAGTCTGTTGGTGAATGAGACCCAATGCACTTACCAAAGAGGGGTTTTGAAATAGGAAGAACATAGCAAGTCATTTAGAGGAACATGATTATTCAAAGACTCACATTATGACGACTTGGCATGAACTCCAGACGAGGCTCAAAACTAAGACAGCCATAGATAAGATCAACCAGGATTTGATGCATCTTGATGTGCAGCACTGGAGAGTGATAATATGTCACCTAGCAGAAAGGAACCATGCTTTGAGAGGACATACAGATGCCCTATAATGACCCACATAATGGCAATTTCCTGTCGCAGGTGGAATTGATGGCACAATTTGATCCAATCTTGAGCGAACATTTGAGGAGGATTCAAAACAAAGAAACAAAGGTGCACTACTACCTCAGCAGTGAAATTCAAAATGAAATCATAGCACTGATTGGAGCCAAAATAAGTGATGAGATAGTCAAACAGGTGAAACAAGCTAAATAATTTTCCATCATAATAGACATTAGCCACACAGAACAACAAGTCTGGTCTTGAGAGTAGTGAACTGCGAGCCATCAGTTGGTGCAGCCATCTCTGAACATTTCATAGGATTTGTTCATGTTCAAGACACCACTGGAACAGGTCTGTGTGACACACTCCTGGAGAAGTTGAACAAGCTCAACTTGAACATTGCAGATTGCCGTGCACAACCCTATGATAATGGGAGCAACATTGATTGATTGAAGTTTATTTCAAATATGCAACATAACAAACAAACATCGAGTATATAGCCTTAAGCCGTTCAAATAATAAATGTATATAAAAAATTTAAAATAACAAAGAACGAACAAAAAAGTCAAACTAAATTATTATTATTTTCTTTTTTGTCATTTACATATTTGAAAAGTGTCCTCTCTGTGCGTTCAGTAGAAAGCTATCTGGCTGCATGTTAGCCTAGCTTAGCCCAATGAATGGAAGTGGACATGACCGGGTAGCCTAGCCATTGTCCAACTAACACCTCTCCCGAAGGCTACCCGGTCATGTCCTCTTCTTCTCCTCTGGAGAAGACGGTAAGCTAATTTCCCAATGTTGGAGTTTTCCTTTAACAGTCAAATCAGTGACCAGATAGGAGGCCAGGGTTGACAGTGTGAAAGTGGTGTGTTACTACCTGCCAGAGATCATACAAGTACCGGCTGTTCTCAAACCTTCTCAATGCAGAAGGACTCTGAGACAATGTCCACAGCAACCAGCATAAAGGGGCGAACTCATGACATGGCGATTTGTACTGTGCACTGTAATCTGGTACAATATATTGTATTATATTTCCTTTTACATTACATTTGGATGTGAGTGGCAGCATTTGCAATAGCCTTATAATAATTTATATATTTATAGTATGTATAGGCTGTCTCGCCTTAAAGTGGAAATACTGAGGAATACTACAAGTACCTCAAAACTATACAGTACTGTGATGTGAATGGGCCGAAGTGATGACGTCACGAGCAGGGACTCAAGTGGCTCATTATTGAACGCAGGTGTTGTTGATTGTGTGCTGGATGAGACGCTGAGACTGTTTGATAAGCCAGTGGGACTCAGAGATCGAAGTTGGAGCACGCACGCAGTAACCAGACTCTGTTAGGGCCCGGGGGTTGGGGTCGATCGTGGAGAGTTATCCGCCGGCGATGAAGACAAGCTAGATAGCCGTCCATAGTTCCCGGTAGCAAGAGGAGGGGAGGCTTACCCTCCTGGAGATAGGTAGGGACGGGACATAGAGGGTCTCTGAGTTACATCGCTCCCAAAAGACTTTATACTTGGCTCGTCCTCGCGGACACCGAGTACGTTACCAGGTTACAAATCCAACTGTATCCTGGAGGACCACCGTGTGCCGGAACATTCGTCCGGAGAGTGGACGGGGTCCAACGCATCGACCCTCGGGGGGGGTCGCGCCGTGCGGCGAGTTAAGTCCACTGTTACCCACATTTGCACTTAGTATAGGATTTTGTATTACAGTCTATTTTTATAACTGTGTAGGCCTACTGTATATATATATATTGTATATGGGATATTGTGTAATTTCTAGTTACCTTATCTGTATGATATCGTGCCCTTAATTAACCTGCATATTCGACTAGTCCTTTTATATGCCCTATTTATTATATAGCCCAGGCTGGTATATATTGTATAGATATTGTGTGACCCATTGAAGGGGAACAGGGGAACCAAGAGGGAGGGGTAATTCGGACCTGGGGGAGTCTGCTATATTAGTGTGTACAATTGATCCATTATCTCTACCAGTGCCTATTTGGGAGTGTGATTAGCGGGCCGTGTGTGATTAGGCATCTTCTTTGTATAACGTGCGTGCCTCTTAAAGAGGGTGTTTTGACATGGGTTACTGTAATACGACGTATGCATGTTTATAATTGCGTGCCTCATATAAGAGGGTGACTGAGTTACGGTTGCAGACGACCTTTACGGGGTCCGATTAGTCCCCCCAATTAGAGACCCCTAGTACCTGTATGAATTATTTAGGTGTTGTAATAAAGTGTCTTATTAGACGTGAGGCCGTACCAAGCGCGAGAGGTGGCGGAGGGTACAGCGAGAGGGTGGGCTGATAGCGGTAGGCGATGCCCTAGATATTTCACATGGACCAGAGCTGGCCTGATAAAGTGTGTGTGTGACTATTGTTTGTTGTGCATTGTGTATGTACCGTACCTCGTTCAAACTAAGGGTTGTTGCCCATATATAAAGTGTGCTGTGAGATGTGCTCCACCTAGAGGTGAAGGGTTTACCTATAGATGTGATAGTGCTGTAGTGCTGTAATGTATAGAGTGATTAACTTAGAGGTGATATAAATTTACCGGGGGGACGTCTGTCTATACCTGCTGCATTCTTTGGTTCTGTTAAACCCTGCATGTCACAGAAGGGAAAGGTGTATCGGCTTCATGGCTCATAGGTTTTAATTAATAGCTCAGATCATTGTTTAGCATAGGACTTAAATAAAATAAAGTTGGTATTCCTTGTAAACCCGGTTGTGAAGTTGGTTATTTCCGGTTATTTCCGGGGGTTAATAATTGGAGCGAAACATTGAGACTAAAATTTATGAGTCTTCTCTTGTCAGGTCGAGCCCGAGAGGTATATGGTGGGTTATCGGCCGCCGCTAAAGCTAATTATGCCTTACTCAAAGAAGCCATGGGTAGATGCTTAGAACCATGTGATAGTGATGATTGGAGCAGGGCCACCTTCTCTTCTCGTAAAAGGTTACATAAGGAGAATATCCGAGAATTTGGTATTGCGCTTCGGAGGCTGGTTGTTAAAGCGTACCCCTCAGCGGACGCCCACACCCAAGATTTATTGGCTAAGGATCATTTTATTTCTAATGTTGGGAATGGGGAATTGCGAGTTAGCCTTCGCAGTGCCAAACCTACAACCTTAGAGGATGCCATTAATCTTGCTGCAGAATTGGAGCTGATTAGGGAGTTGGAGGGCAGTAAATTGGCCTCTGATGCACAGGTGCGTGGAGTCACTGAGCAATCTGGGCGTGACAAACAAATGGATACGCTGCTGGGGGTCGTAGAGGGCCTGCGGCAGGAAGTTAAGTCTCTGAAAACCACTGTACAGACTATAGCCAATTCAAGCCAATCTGTTCCTAAACCTACACCTCCCGTGTCTGCTCCCCTTCCATACTCTGTTAGTGCCCCCACTCCCCAGACTAGATGTGAGGGAGAAAGAGAGAGGGGTTGCTGGGAATGTGGGTGTAATCGTCACTTCAGACGTGACTGTCCTTATTTAAAGGGAAACTAGAGGGGGTGTGCACAGAGGGTCCAATGCCCGCCCCCATTTCTGAGTCTACTGTGGCCCCTGACAGCTTGAAGGGTGGTTCGGGATATCTCCAAGCTAAGATAGGTGGGTTAGACTGTCATGTACTTGTAGATACTGGAGCTTCTAGCTCTGTCATTCCTAAACAACTGTGGCTCTCTGCTACAAAAGGGGGATGTGATCTGTTAGATTATGTTGGCCAGGCTACAGCAGCTAATGGGGGGGGGATGAGCATTCTGGGATGCTGGCAGACGGTATGTCAACTGGAGTCACTCGCGCTGGTAGCAACATTTTTGGTTGCTGATATTCCCTCTGATGAGATTTTGCTTGGATTTGATTTTCTTTCAACATATGGTGCGGTGGTTGATTTGGGAAAGAAACAATGTCAGATAATGGGCAGGAAATTTCCCCTGGTTGACCCTAACCCCTCATTAGAGCCTCAGGCTGTGACAGTGTTGTCTGACACCCTGGTGCCCCCACGCAGTGAAATTATTATTTTGGGTCAAGTCCAGAGCAGATGGGGAGATTATGCAGCAGCAATGCTGGAACCCTCCACTTCCATTTCCAAACAGTGTGATGTTTTGGTAGCTCGGGTGGTATGCCGAGTCCAGCAGGGCACATTACCAGTGAGGGTTATTAATGTCACTAATGAGGATATTATGCTAAAACGTGGCATGAAAGTAGGCACCCTATTCACTGATATTGAAATAGAGGAAGGGGGGGCGGAGCTGCATGACGAGAGGGAGGGGGAAAAAACCTTGCAGCCTTGGACAGTTGATACACTCATGCGTCAGTTTGGCGTGGAGGAGAGGGGTCTTGCCCCTGACGAGTTAAAGGCAGTCAGGGAGATACTGCACAAGAACCTCACTGTGTTTAGTCAGGGGGAGACTGACTTAGGCAGGACTCCTCTGACCCCGCATGAGATTGATACAGGGGATGCAAAGCCAATAAAAATGCACCCCAGAAGGGTTCCCCTCCATTTACAGCAAGAGGTGACGAGCCACTTGAAGCAAATGCTCGATAGTGGGATAGTTCGGCCATCTTGTAGCCCCTGGGCGTCTCCCATTGTACTGGTAAAAAAGAAAGTGGGTGGGCTCCGGTTCTGTGTTGATTATAGGAAACTCAATGAGGTTACTAGAAAGGACGCATACCCCCTCCCTAGGATTGATGATGCCCTGGATAGCCTTTGTCATGCTTGTTGGTTTTCCACCCTGGATTTAGCGAGCGGCTATTGGCAGGTGGAAGTAGACCCGAAAGACCGCCATAAAACTGCATTCACCACCCGTCAGGGGCTATTTGAGTTCAATGTGATGAGTTTTGGCCTTTGCAATGCACCCAGCACTTTTCAGAGGTTGATGGACCTAATTCTGGCTGATCTGCAGTGGACTACCTGCTTAGTGTATTTGGATGATATAATTGTATTTGGGCGCACTTTCCATGAACATCTAACACGCCTGAGTGGTGTGCTGGAAAAACTTCAGCAGGCCAACCTTAAGGTTAAACCATCCAAGTGTGACTTGTTTTCAACGAGAGTCCAGTACCTCGGACATGTAATCTCTAGTGGGGGAGTGGAGCCAGATGCTGCTAAAGTGGAGGCAGTCAGAGAGTGGCCTGTTCCTACCAGCCAGACTGAGGTTAAGAGTTTTCTGGGATTAGCCTCCTATTATAGGCGCTTTGTGAAAGGGTTTGCTGACATCGCCCGGCCTCTGCACCAGTTGACAGAAAAGGGGAGGCACTTTCGCTGGAGTGAGGACTGTCAGGGAGCCTTTGAGCAGCTCAAGTGTAGTTTGATTACCACCCCTGTTTTGGCTTATCCCGACCCCAGTAAACCATTTATCCTGGATACGGATGCAAGTGACGTGGGGATTGGGGCAGTATTGTCTCAAGAGGAGGGAGGACTCGAGAGAGTAATAGCATATGCTAGCAGGGCTCTTACAAAACAGGAACGTAAATATGCCACCACTAAGAAAGAACTTCTGAGTATGGTAGCGTTTACCAAATACTTCAAGCACTATTTGTTGGGTAGGGAGTTTGTGTTGCGAACTGACCACAATTCTCTCCGTTGGCTTCATAACTTTCAGGACTTGGAGGGGCAGTTGGCTCGTTGGCTTGAACAATTGGCCAATTTCCAGTATAAAATTGTGCATCGTCCAGGCAAGCTACACAGCAATGCTGATGCCCTTTCTAGGCTGCCGGCTTTTTTGGAAAAAGAAAAATCTGACCAGAAGGCCTCTCAGGCAATAACAGACAGGGCTGCTGTAAGGATGTGCGCAGTACAGGAAGCTCTGCCTTCTGTAGTGTCCAGTGGGGAAAAAGAGACTGATGAGTTAACCGATGCACAGATGGCCGATAGTGAGTTAAGACAAATAATTCATTTTAAAAATCAGGTTGGTTCTGGTGCAATACCGGTAGACGCTGGCCTGCAGAATTATGCTACTGTGTGGAGTCAGCTCCAGGTGCAGGGGGATAGGCTGGTGCGGATTCCTCCTGCAAATTCCGATGCAGCCTCTCGGGTACAGGTGGTGCTCCCGCAGTCAATGGTGCCTGGGGTTTTAGAGCAGCTGCACAATGTCTCCACCGGGGGGCACTTGGGGGTGCAGAAGCTGCAAGGGAAAGTTAAAGACCGGTTCTATTGGCCAGGCTGGTTTGGCGATGTCAAGAGATGGGTTAGAGAATGTGTCGATTGTGGTTCAAGGAAGAGTCAGGGGAAGCGGCCATGTGCACCCTTACAGACCTCCAGGGTATCTAGGCCTTTTGAACGGGTGGCACTCGACATTCTTGGCCCCCTCCCCGAGACCCCTGGGAAAAATAAGTATATTTTGGTTGTGGGGGACTATTTTTCCAAATGGACAGAGTCTTTTCCATTGCCTAATCAGGAAGCACGGACAATTGCCAAAGTCTTGACCGAGGAGTGGGTGTGTCGTTTTGGGGCGCCAAGGAGTATCCACTCCGACCAAGGTCGTAACTTCGAGTCAAACCTATTCAGGGAGTTATGTAGGCTTCTGCACATGCAGAAAACAAGGACATCCCCCTACCACCCCCAGTCAGATGGCCTGGTGGAGCGCTTTAATCGAACCCTTTTGTCCATGTTGGCTCTCTTTGTGGAGGACAATCAGTTAAACTGGGACACACTGTTGCCTTATGTTATGTTGGCCTATCGTAGTAGTGTGCATGCTAGCACCTCCTTCACCCCATATAAAGTACTGTTTGGACAGGAAATTGTTCTGCCAGTAGATATTATGCTGAAGGTGGGCAATCAGGAGTCCTGTGACTCGGTGGACAATTATGTGTCTAGGTTGCGGGATACATTGTCCACGGTGGTGGAAGCAGTTAAAAGGCACCAGGCCAGGGCCTCGGAACAGCAGAAAAAGTCCTATGACTTTAGGGCCAATTTTCAATATTATTCCGAGGGGGAATTGGTTTGGGTTCAGAATAAGGCCAGGAAGCGTGGGGTGTGTCCCAAGCTCCAGAGGCGGTACAAAGGTCCCTTTAGAGTGGTGGAGAGGGTGACCGATGTGCTTTATAGGCTAGTGCTAGTGGAGGGAGGGCCAGAGAGTGTGGTTCACTTCAACCGACTCAAACCTTTCACCTCTTCTTTGACAGCCCCGTTAAATCCAGTACCAGCATCCAGGAGATCTAATCCGAGGAGTGGGCCAAACCTGGCCAGCCGGCGTCAGTCCTCGGGGTTCCCGTTTGGTGCCAGTTGGGTCGGCCATCGATCGTCCAGCCGGGATGGCTCTGCGGGGGGGAGGCCACCACCGGAGGACCAGACAGGCGTTGATCGGGGGCCGGAGGACGCAGACGGAGCACAGGAGGAGCCAGTGGACCGGATCGGCGGCGAGGGTGGACCGGAGGACGCAGAAGGAGCACAGGAGGCCCCAGGAGACCAGACCGCCGGTGATCAGGGGCCGGAGGAAGCAGAGGGGACACAGGGGGCTCCTGCGGCGACTGAAGCTGCGCCCCAGTCGGAGGTGGTGGTGTCCAGTCCGGGGCTGCAGGAAGGTCGGCCTGCAGGGTCTGTCGAGGAGGGACGTCCAGTACGCCAGCGGAGGGTACCCCGTTGGTCTTTAGACTACGACATGTCGGCATAGGACTCGAGGACGAGTCCTTTCTTTAAGGGGGGGGGAAGTGTGATGTGAATGGGCCGAAGTGATGACGTCACGAGCAGGGACTCAAGTGGCTCATTATTGAACGCAGGTGTTGTTGATTGTGTGCTGGATGAGACGCTGAGACTGTTTGATAAGCCAGTGGGACTCAGAGATCGAAGTTGGAGCACGCACGCAGTAACCAGACTCTGTTAGGGCCCGGGGGTTGGGGTCGATCGTGGAGAGTTATCCGCCGGCGATGAAGACAAGCTAGATAGCCGTCCATAGTTCCCGGTAGCAAGAGGAGGGGAGGCTTACCCTCCTGGAGATAGGTAGGGACGGGACATAGAGGGTCTCTGAGTTACATCGCTCCCAAAAGACTTTATACTTGGCTCGTCCTCGCGGACACCGAGTACGTTACCAGGTTACAAATCCAACTGTATCCTGGAGGACCACCGTGTGCCGGAACATTCGTCCGGAGAGTGGACGGGGTCCAACGCATCGACCCTCGGGGGGGGTCGCGCCGTGCGGCGAGTTAAGTCCACTGTTACCCACATTTGCACTTAGTATAGGATTTTGTA
This sequence comes from Notolepis coatsorum, assembly GCF_963971535.1. Taxonomy (NCBI): domain Eukaryota; kingdom Metazoa; phylum Chordata; class Actinopteri; order Aulopiformes; family Paralepididae; genus Notolepis; species Notolepis coatsorum. Next base: position 109,249,876 of record NC_140175.1, read on the forward strand.
TTACAGTCTATTTTTATAACTGTGTAGGCCTACTGTATATATATTAGGGCTGTCAGTTTATCGCGTTAATTAGATTAATTAATTACACAGCAAATTATCGCGTTATGAAAATTGACGCAAAATTAATTACAGCCGACCTATATTTACTTTAGACAAGTGGCAAATCGGTGCGCTTTTATTTTGAAATCCACGCTTGAGTTGGGCGTATTAAACTTGGCCCATTGAATGACCCGTAGCCTACTTGATCGTCACTTCACACATGCGTCGTCTATCAAACAAAACAAACACACAAAGGAATTAGCTCAGCTGGAACAAGATGTCAGCATCACCCGAGGCGATACTCCTGGGACCTATGAACGGCAAGTTCAATTTCAAAAAGAATATAGATGGGACAGTAAACAAGACCATTGTAATATGTAGCTTATGTCAAAAAGAATTTGCGTATCACCGAAGCTGCTCTAGTCTAACGTATCACATGAACGCTAAACATGTCCAGGCAAGTTGTTCGAGCAGCTCCAGTGTAGCTAACGTTAGCTCCAGAGCAACTCGCACGCTTCGTCAAACCACTCTTGGAGAATTACCGTTAGGCAAACGGTTGAGTAAATCCACCACAGACAAACTAACCAACAGCGTCGCGAAGTGGATAGCAAAATATTGTAGGCCAATAGCTATAGTGGAAGATAAGGGTTTAGCGGAGTCATTTCGAATAGCGTCGTCTGACCCAAATTACAAGCTACCCTCGAGAGCTACAGTGATGAAAAGGATCCACAACATGTATGACACAGAGAGGGAGGCGAGGGAAGAAGTGTTGGCACGGGCTGGCCCAATGGCCCTAACGGGTGATCACTGGACGTCGGTGGGCAATCATAATTATTTGGGTGTCACAGTGCACTTGATCGATACTGAGTGGAAACTGCAATCATTTGCATTAACAGTGACCAAAACTGTGGGCCGCCATTTCGCCGATGCGTGTGCTGAACAGTTCAACACAGTAATAGAGGAGTGGAATATAAAAGATAAAGTCACATCTATTGGGACTGATTCCGCCCGTAATATGATAGCAGCAGCGCGCTATATGAGGTTCCAGCACATGCCATGTGCTGCACACGTGCTGCAAAGAACCATCACAGTCTCCCTTGAGGACAGAAGCCTTGACACCACCCTGGCAAAGTGCCGCAAGATTGTAGGCCACTTCAAGCACAGCCCTGCCAGTACAGAAGAACTGCAGCAGCAGCAGACTGCCCTCGGACAAGCAAAAGAGCCCATGATACAAGATGTATCCACAAGGTGAGACTGTTTAACTACCTGTTGTATGCTTAGGGTAAATTTAGTGTGTGTGTGTGTTTATTTCTTTGTGTTCTGTACAATTGCATCATGCTGCATTAACAACCCCCAGTGGGACTAATAGTTATTTTATTGAATTGGAAGGTGGAATTCGACACTGGCCATGATCTCACGGTACCTGAGGAACCAGGAGGCTGTGACTGCCACTTTGGCCCAACAGAACCACAAGCTGTCCATGCTGACCCCCACAGAGTGTGACAAACTGAAGAAGCTGGAGCTTGTACTTGAGCCCTGCAGGTAAGTGTCTCTCCCTCTCTCTCTCCCCCCATACACCCCCCTCCTCTCTCTCTCTCCCCCATACACACACCTCACACCCCACTCTCTCTCTCCCATACACACACCTCACCCCCCAATCTCCCCCATACACACACCTATCTCTCTCCCATACACACACCTCACCCCCCCCTCTCTCCCCCATACACACACCTATCTCTCCCATACACACACCTCACCCCCCCTCTCTCCCCCATACACACACCTATCTCTCTCCCATACACACACCTCACCCCCCCCCTCTCTCCCCCATACACACACCTATCTCTCCCATACACACACCTCACCCCCCCCTCTCTCCCCCATACACACACATATCTCTCTCCCATACACACACCTCACCCCCCCCCTCTCTCCCCCATACACACACCTCACCCCTCTCTCTCCCATACACACACCTCACCCCCCCCCCTCTCTCCCCCATACACACACCTATCTCCCTCTCATACACACACCTTCACCTCTTTCTCTCTCGCTCTCTTGTTTCACTGCAGGTATGTGACTGAGCTCCTTGGAGGGGAAACCTACGTCTCATGCTCTGTGGTGCTCCCCGCACTCTGCCACCTAAACCGCATCATGGACCTCAACGAGGAGGATCCGGGCTACATGGTAAAGTTCAAGGCCAGCTTCACGAAGGACCTGGACGCACGCAAAGCGACCCTCAACAACAGATGGCTGAAGCTGGCTACAGCCCTCGACCCGCGATTCAAGGACTTGAAGAGCGTACCAAAGGACGAGAGGGATGAGGTGTGTGTGTGAATGAGAAGACCAGTGTTAAGTCCTTAGGCTGTCATGAAAAGTCCTATGCAACTAATTAATTGTCCCTCTTATTAGGTGTGGACCTGGCTTAAAGAGATGCTGCCAGGACCAGAAGCAGACAAAGCTGCTCCACAAGCCACAGAGGACGAGCCACCAGCGAAGAGGACCCTCCTCCTGCTGTCTTCAGACTCTGATTCAGATGAAGTCAGGGTACTGTCAGGACAATTAGACCTCTACAAAGCTGAGCCCAGCATCGGAATGAATGACTGTCCACTGGAGTGGTGGGCAGCTCACGCAAAAGCCTATGGACAGCTGTCTCCTCTTGCTCGCAAATATCTGGCTACTCCTGCTACCTCTGTGCCATGTGAGAGGCTATTTTCACTTGCAGGTCACATAGTCCAAAAGAAGAGGGCAGCCTTACTCTCAGACAATGTAAACAAGCTTGTTTGTCTTAGCAATTGGCTCAAGGAATAGATTTGTCATGCATACAGTAGACCCTGCACTAGACCCTGCACTAGACCCTGCAGTCATGCCCCAGACCCTGTAGTAGACCCTGTAGTCATGCCCCCAGAAACTGTAGTAGACCCTGTAGTCATGCCCCCAGACACTGTAGTAGACCCTGTAGTCATGCCCCCAGACACTGTAGTAGACCCTGTAGTCATGCCCCCAGACACTGTAGTAGACCATTCCCCCAGACACTGTACTAGACCCTGTAGTCATGCCCCCAGACACTGTACTAGACCCTGTAGTCATGCCCCCAGACCCTGTAGTCATGCCCCCAGACACTGTAGTAGACCATGCCCCCAGACACTGTACTAGACCCTGTAGTCATGCCCCCAGACCCTGTAGTCATGCCCCCAGACACTGTAGTAGACCATGCCCCCAGACACTGTACTAGACCCTGTAGTCATGCCCCCAGACACTGTAGTAGACACTGTAGTCATGCCCCCAGACACTGTAGTAGACACTGTAGTCATGCCCCCAGACACTGTAGTAGACACTGTAGTCATGCCCCCAGACACTGTAGTAGACCCTGTAGTCATGCCCCCAGACACTGTACTAGACCCTGTAGTCATGCCCCCAGACACTGTACTAGACCCTGTAGTCATGCCCCCAGACACTGTACTAGACCCTGTAGTCATGCCCCCAGACACTGTACTAGACCCTGTAGTCATGCCCCCAGACACTGTACTAGACCCTGTAGTCATGCCCCCAGACACTGTACTAGACCCTGTAGTCATGCCCCCAGACACTGTAGTAGACACTGTAGTAGACCCTGTAGCCATGCCCCCAGACACTGTACTAGACCCTGTAGTCATGCCCCCAGACACTGTAGTAGACACTGTACTAGACCCTGTAGTCATGCCCCCAGACACTGTAGTAGACACTGTACTAGACCCTGTAGTCATGCCCCCAGACACTGTAGTAGACACTGTACTAGACCCTGTAGTCATGCCCCCAGACACTGTAGTAGACACTGTACTAGACCCTGTAGTCATGCCCCTAGACCCTGTAGTCATGCCCCCAGACACTGTACTAGACCCTGTAGTCATGCCCCCAGACACTGTACTAGACCCTGTAGTCATGCCCCCAGACACTGTAGTAGACCCTGTAGTCATGCCCCCAGACACTGTAGTAGACACTGTACTAGACCCTGTAGTCAGTATATTAATATTTGAATAGTCATATTTGGCACTATATCGTCGAGTTGGACGTAGTCTATTAAGCTAATAATAGTCTGTTAATATATAGTGCTTCGTGCGGTGAGAATACTACCGTAGTCAGTACCCCATCGTTTCGGGCAGAGAACTGGCTGCTTATCCAGGGTGGTTGACCCCACGTGAAGCTGCACCCGAGGAGCCCCAGAGCCGACGAGCGAGTGGACCTGTATACCGGATTATTCTGCCGACGACAGCCCGCCTTCCCAGGCACGGATTATGCTTTGTATACTTTGATTATTCCATGGATAAAGACCCCCGACACTGCCGTGTGTTGGAACCCCCCCCCCCTGGAGAGGACGCAAGGTGAGGAGACGCTCTGCAAGACGAGGTCGCTTCACGTCTCTCCTCCGTGGACCGGATGACGCCGGCCCACAAAGAGTCCACCTGCTTTCATCTGTGGTCCAAGGATCGCCGGCGCATTGAACGGCACTACAGTGGGTTCACCTGGGATACCCTTGGCCGGATGAGGCAGCCGGATTCTACCCCCCCCCCCCCCTCCTACTCCTGTCGGCTTACAAGCGACCGGATTAACCCCCCCCTAGTGTGTCCAGTATATAATCATTAAAGTATCATTGCTGTTATTCCCTAAACTATTCCAGGTCGTACTGTACTAGACCCTGTAGTCATGCCCCCAGAAACTGTAGTAGACCCTGTAGTCATGCCCCCAGACACTGTACTAGACCCTGTAGTCATGCCCCCAGACACTGTAGTAGACCCTGTAGTCATGCCCCCAGAAACTGTAGTAGACCCTGTAGTCATGCCCCCAGACACTGTAGTAGACCCTGTAGTCATGCCCCCAGACACTGTAGTAGACACTGTACTAGACCCTGTAGTCATGCCCCCAGACACTGTAGTAGACACTGTACTAGACCCTGTAGTCATGCCCCCAGACACTGTAGTAGACACTGTACTAGACCCTGTAGTCATGCCCCCAGACACTAGCTTGCTGTGGGCTGTTTTGATTTTTGAGGATACTGTAGCTTAGTGTAAACTGTTATTGGCTGTATCAGCAACAAATGTTACCTTATTGAGAGGTATGTTTTCATTCATTTTATTTTATTCAATTTAATAAAATTGATTTCTAAAGCATTCTTCACTTGCAGGTCACATAGTCCAAAAGAAGAGGGCAGCCTTACACACAGACAATGTAAACAAGCTGAAGCTTGTTTGTCTTAGCAATTGGCTCAAGGAATAGATGTCATGCATACAGTAGACCCTGTAGTAAACCCTGCACTAGACCCTGATTTTTGAGGATACTGTAGCTTAGTGTAAACTGTTATTGGCTGTATCGGCAACAAATGTTACCTTATTGAGAGGTATGTTTTCATTCATTTTATTTATTTATTTATTCAATTTAATAGAATTGATTTCTAAAGCATTCTTCACTTGCAGGTCACATAGTCCAAAAGAAGAGGGCAGCCTTACACTCAGACAATGTAAACAAGCTGAGGAATAGATGTCATGCATACAGTAGACCCTGTAGTAGACCCTGCACTAGATCCTGCAGTAGACCCTGCAGTAGACCCTGATTTGAGGATACTGTAGCTTAGTGTAAACTGTTAGCTGTATCAGCAACAAATGTTACCTTATTGAGAGGTATGTTTTCATTTTATTTATTTTATTTATTTAATAAAATTGATTTCTAAAGCATTCTTCTTGGTGTATTTAATTGATCAGTCACCTGCCACAATAATGTAATGTCCTTGAATTTTAAATATTTATATGAATATGAAATATAAATATGCGATTAAAATGCGATTAATTAGATTAATTAATTACAAAACCTGTAATTAATTAGATTAAAAATTTTAATCGCCTGACAGCACTAATATATATATATTGTATATGGGATATTGTGTAATTTCTAGTTACCTTATCTGTATGATATCGTGCCCTTAATTAACCTGCATATTCGACTAGTCCTTTTATATGCCCTATTTATTATATAGCCCAGGCTGGTATATATTGTATAGATATTGTGTGACCCATTGAAGGGGAACAGGGGAACCAAGAGGGAGGGGTAATTCGGACCTGGGGGAGTCTGCTATATTAGTGTGTACAATTGATCCATTATCTCTACCAGTGCCTACTGTATTTGGGAGTGTGATTAGCGGGCCGTGTGTGATTAGGCATCTTCTTTGTATAACGTGCGTGCCTCTTAAAGAGGGTGTTTTGACGTGGGTTACTGTAATACGACGTATGCATGTTTATAATTGCGTGCCTCATATAAGAGGGTGACTGAGTTACGGTTGCAGACGACCTTTACGGGGTCCGATTAGTCCCCCCAATTAGAGACCCCTAGTACCTGTATGAATTATTTAGGTGTTGTAATAAAGTGTCTTATTAGACGTGAGGCCGTACCAAGCGCGAGAGGTGGCAGAGGGTACAGCGAGAGGGTGGGCTGATAGCGGTAGGCGATGCCCTAGATATTTCACATGGACCAGAGCTGGCCTGATAAAGTGTGTGTGACTATTGTTTGTTGTGCATTGTGTATGTACCGTACCTCGTTCAAACTAAGGGTTGTTGCCCATATATAAAGTGTGCTGTGAGATGTGCTCCACCTAGAGGTGAAGGGTTTACCTATAGATGTGATAGTGCTGTAGTGCTGTAATGTATAGAGTGATTAACTTAGAGGTGATATAAATTTACCGGGGGGACGTCTGTCTATACCTGCTGCATTCTTTGGTTCTGTTAAACCCTGCATGTCACAGAAGGGAAAGGTGTATCGGCTTCATGGCTCATAGGTTTTAATTAATAGCTCAGATCATTGTTTAGCATAGGACTTAAATAAAATAAAGTTGGTATTCCTTGTAAACCCGGTTGTGAAGTTGGTTATTTCCGGCATCTGGATAAATAGCAGTTTCCCTGCTAAGTAGCAGTTTCTCCTGCTACTGGTATAACTCACGTATTTATTACAGTACTTAACTTGAGTACAGATACATAGTTACTTCCACCCCTGAGAAGTTCCTACAGTAACATTAGATACATTTCCTTATGATCCTTTAGACTAGAGTACATTCTGGCACAGTGTTTTGTCCCCACTTAGTGGCCAGTTTTGTCAGTTCAGGATGTTCTTTGCACCTGTGATCTAAAACCAAGGAAACTATAAAAGAAGGAAGGGTGATTACGTTACTGTGTAGCGCATGAACACACATAGACCACTGCACTTCCGCGTTACATGGAGCTGGTGGTTAGATCCTTGGTGTAAGTGGTTGTAGCTACGGCTGTGGGGGTGCTGGAGACATGATCCAATATACTTTTTTAATTTTTATACACCTGAGTCTCCTGAACACGGAGAGACCAATCCTGAGTCAAGTTTCAAGTTTTGTTTTGTTTGTCACATATAACTCTTACAGTGAAATGCTTGGTTCTGTATGAGCCCCCTGAGAATGTGCTTCATACTGTAAAAAAGTTAAAAGAATAAGGTCCAGCAAACACTATACAAAATATACAATATACAAACTAAAGTACAACCTAAAGTACAACCTAAAGTATAAGTTGAAGTAGAAAATGCAAACAATGAGGTACAAAATGCTAACTTTTTTAAATGCAAAATGCTCAAATGAGGTGGAGATGTATAGCAAATATTTTGTAATAAATAGATACAAAAAAGGTCTTGGTGTACCTCGTACAGTGTGGTCTTGGTGTACCTCGTACAGTGTGGTCTTGGTGTACCTCGTACAGTGTGGTCTTGGTGTACCTCATACAGTGTGGTCTTGGTGTACATCGTACAGTGTGGTCTTGGTGTACCTTGTACAGTGTGGTCTTGGTGTACCTCATACAGTGTGGTCTTGGTGTTCCTCGTACAGTGTGGTCTTGGTGTACCTCGTACAGTGTGGTCTTGGTGTACCTCGTACAGTGTGGTCTTGGTTTACCCCGTACAGTGTGGTCTCGGTGTACCTCGTACAGTGTGGTCATGGTGTACCTTGTACAGTGTGGTCTTGTACCACGTACAGCGTGGTCTTGGTGTACCTCGTACAGTGTGGTCTTGTACCTCGTACAGCGTGGTCTTGGTGTACCTCGTACAGCGTGGTCTTGGTGTACCTCGTACAGCGTGGTCTTGGTGTACCTCGTACAGTGTGGTCTTGGTGTACCTTGTACAGTGTGGTCTTGTACCACGTACAGCGTGGTCTTGGTGTACCCCGTACAGTGTGGTCTCGGTGTATCTCGTACAGTGTGGTCTTGGTGTACCTCGTAGAGTGTGGTCTTGGTGTACCTCGTACAGTGTGGTCTTGGTGTACCCCGTACAGTGTGGTCTTAGTGTACCTCGTACAGTGTGGTCTCGGTGTATCTCGTACAGTGTGGTCTTGGTGTACCTCGTAGAGTGTGGTCTTGGTGTACCTCGTACAGTGTGGTCTTGGTGTACCTCGTACAGTGTGTCCATCCTTCTCTGTCCTGGTCGCGTGAATACCTTCCAAAACAGAACTTAGTTTCCGCGTTCGAGTTTTGCGCTCTGATTGGCCACTGACCCCACGTGACCCTATGCTATTACGCCCCCCTTATCACCGCCAGTTATCCGACGCTCTACAGCTCTTTCCGTAACTTCCTCGCAGAACAGCTGTTTCCGTATTTATAATATTGGAAACGCTGCACTGTGATAACAACATTGCATTAGGCTAACGCCAAGCTGTAACGTTACCAGTCTCTATCTTTAGATATTTACTCAACCTCTAATGTCTAACTATGAATGAACACAACACTCTAACTTAACATCTTTAGCTAATAAAGTACTCAACCTCTACTGTCTTTAACTATGAATGAACACAACACTCTAACTCACCATCTTTAGATAATAAAGTACTCAACCTCTACTGTCTTTAACCATGAACAAACACAACACTCTAACTTACCATCTTTAGATAATAAAGTACTCAACCTCTACTGTCTTTAACTATGAGTGAACACAACACTCTAACTTACCATCTTTAGATAATAAAGTACTCAACCTCTACTGTCTTTAACTATGAACAATAAAGGAATATCTTATCTTATCTTTCACTACCACACTACAGAAGGTTAACCTTTCACTACCACACTACAGACGGTTTAGTGAAAGCGTTAACCGTCTAGTGTGGTTATGAAAGGGTTAACACCTTTGTTGTGTGGCAGTGAAAGGGTTAACCTGGAGTGTCACAGTGAAAGGGTTAACCACTTGGTAGTGAAAGGGTTAACCTGTATTGTCGCAGTGAAAGGGTTAACCCTTTGGTAGTGAAAGGGTTAAAGGAATGTTCTCCCAGCAGAATGCCAGCAGGAGCTGCAGCCTCAGTAAGAGACACAGGGACTGTTCTGCAGAGCTGAGTGATGTTTATGGTGGACATTTAGAATATCATATTCTTTCCTTCAAAAATTGCTGTACAAGTAGAGGTTTAGTACTTTATTATCTAAAGATGGTAAGTTAGAGTGTTGTGTTTGTTCATAATTAAAGACAGTAGAGGTTGAGTACTTTATTATCTAAAGATGGTAAGTTAGAGTGTTGTGTTTGTTCATAGTTAAAGACAGTAGAGGTTGAGTACTTTATTATCTAAAGATGGTAAGTTAGAGTTTTGTGTTTGTTCATAGTTAAAGACAGTAGAGGTTCGGCTCAAACAAGAGACTAAACACGTTTTGCAATTATGCCACAACAATGTGGAACGCCCTACAAGGAATGTGAATCACTACCCACCTTCAAAAACACTCTCAAAGAACACCTACGGGAGACTGCAATTCAAAACTGGCCCCTACAAATGTCCTAACCCAGTTGTACAATAAAGACCAAGCATGGCTTTGTCAGTATTCCAATGTACCTAACCCAACCCCCCCCACCTCCAATGTACAGCCCCACCCAACCCCACCCCACCTACCCAACCTCCTCCAATGTACAGTTTCTATGTCAAATGTAGGTCAGTATTCCAATGTACAGTGTGTGTCCCCCCTACCCAACCCCCCCCCCCCCAATGTACAATCTGGTATGTCATAAATGTATAGATGTAGCAGTACTGTCTATCTGTATGTCATGTGTGTCATATGATGAATTGAAAATGGAGGACCCTGATGGAAACAAGACGAAAGTCTTTCTCAGGTCTGCATCCTCTTAACAATTGTATGTATTGAGCTGTACTGTACTGTACCCATTCTGCAATCTGTTAATAAACTTTTCAATCAATCAATCAATTCAATTCAATCAATCAATCAATCAATCAATCAGGTTGAGTACTTTATTATCTAAAGATGGTGAGTTAGAGTGTTGTGTTCATTCATAGTTAGACATTAGAGGTTGAGTAAATATCTAAAGATAGAGACTGTTAACGTTACAGCTTGGCGTTAGCCTAATGCAATGTTGTTATCACAGCGCGGCGTTTCCAATATTATAAATACGGAAACAGCTGTTCTGCGAGGAAGTTACGGAAAGAGCTGTAGAGCGTCGGATAACTGGCGGTGATAAGGGGTGCGTAATAGCGTAGGGTCACGTGGGGTCAGTGGCCAATCAGAGCGCAAAACTCGAACGCGGAAACGTAGTTCTGTTGTGGAAGGTATTCACGCATCCTGGTCGGTTTCCTCCTCTAGGTTTGGCATCAACGGAGTAGCCTTCCAGCGCATTCCATGTCCTGCAGAATCAGAACCAGAAGGGAAATAGTCCTTACTGCAGTACGTTTACACATTTACACATACAAGGAATTCACTGAGGTGTATTGGTGCATAACAAAGTAATAACAAGTACAGTGTGTTTGTTTAAAGTGAGTGTGTGCGTGTGGATGTGTGTGCTATGTGCGTTTGGTGGTTGTTGTTGTGTAGTGTTCATTCATTGTTCGTTTAGCAGCCTGATGGCCTGGGGATAGAAGCTTCTTCTGAGTCTTTCTGTGCTCGCCTTGAGACTCCGGTATCGCTTGCCTGACCGCAGCAGTTCAAAGAGGCAGTTGTTCGGGTGACTGGGGTCTTTAATGATTCTCTTAGCCTTGCCCTTGCAACGCTTGTAGTAAATGTTCTGGAGGGTGGGGAGCCCCCCTCCAATTGTGCGTTCGGCTGAACGTGTCACTCTTTGTAGTCTGCTTCGGTCTTGTGCAGTGCTATTCCCAAACCAGGAGGTGATGTTGCCGGTCAAGATGCTCTCTATTGTACATGAGTAGAAGTTCTTAAGGATCTTCTGGCTGACTTGGAACTTCCTTAGGCGCCTGAGGAAGTAGAGGCGTTGTCGTGCCTTCTTCACAACACTGTCAATGTGTGTGGTCCATGTCAAGTCCTCGGATATGTGGGCTCCGAGGTACTTAAAGCTGTTGACTCTCTCAACCGGTGCCCCGTCGATGCTGAGGGGGCTGTAGTCCTTGACCCCCGACCTCCTGAAGTCCACAATCATCTCCTTTGTTTTGCTGACGTTCAGGGAGAGGCTGTTTTCCTGGCACCATCCCGCCAGGACCTTGACCTCTTCCAGGTAGGCCCTCTCGTCGTTGGCAGAGATCAGGCCCACCACCACTGTGTCGTCAGCAAATTTGATGATTGTATTGCTACTCCGCTGAGCCACACAGTCGTGTGTGTACAGGGAGTAGAGGAGGGGACTCAGAACACAGCCCTGGGGGGCCCCTATGTTGAGGGTGATGGATGAGGAGGTGCAGTTGCCTGCTCTCACCACCTGGGGTCTGCCAGTCAGGAAGTCCAAGACCCACTGGCAGAGGTCATAGCCCAAGCCCAGGTCCCTGAGCTTGGCTATGAGTATGGAGGGGACTATGGTATTGAATGCCGAGCTGTAGTCGATGAATAGCATTCTCACATAGTTCCCCTGCCTCTTGTCCAGGTGTGATGCTGCTGTGTGCAGCACATGGGATATGGCGTCCTCCGTGGACCTGTTGGGGCGGTATGCAAATTGCAGGGGGTCCATGTTGATGGGGAGGGAGGAGCAGATGTAGCCCTTTACTAGCTTCTCAAAGCACTTCATGGCTATGGAGGTGAGAGCTACAGGGCGGTAGTCGTTGAGGCAAGCAGGCTTGGATTTTTTGGGTACAGGGATAATAGTGGACTTCTTCAGGCAGGTGGGGATGACAGCCTGTTCTAAGGACAGGTTAAATATGTCAGTGAATACTGGGGCCAGTTGGTCGGCACAGACTTTTAGGACGCGGCCGGGGATGCCGTCCGGACCTGCTGCCTTCCTGATATTCACTTTTTTAAAGGTCCGCCTCACCTCATGCTCTGTTACCCTGAACACTGCGCCTCCATCAGCAGCCGACCCCCCCCCCCCCCCCCCATTGCCGAGGCTTGTGAGCTGGTGTTGTTATTACCAGCATCAAACCTCGCATAGAAGGTATTGAGGTCATTTGCTAAGGAGATGTCACTGTTCAGTTTGAGGGAGGCGCCTTTGTAGTCTGTCATCGTTTTGAGCCCCTGCCACATAGCTCTAGAGTCAGCTTGTTCAAACTGGAGTTCAATTTTATCCCTGTAGCGCCGTTTGGCCTCTGACACTGTCCTCCTTACGTTGTATCGCGCCACCTTGTGGTCATTCATGTTGCCTGCCACTAGGCCGTCGTTGTATGCTTTGGTGCGCTCTCTCAGAGCTTCACGGACGGATTTGTCTACCCAGGGTTTTTGATTTGGGTAAACTTTCATTTTGGTAGTGGGGATTGTTTCTTTCACCCTAGTACAAACATAGTCCAGCACTGTCTCCGTGTAGACATTAATGTTATCTGTGTCGCGGAACACATTCCAGTCTGTGTAGTGAAACACTGACCGGATCGTCTCCTCTGACGTCAAATCCCATTTCTGCACCTCTCGCGAGACTACGGGAGTACTTTTAATTCTCTGTTTGTACTTTGGTGAAAGAAAGATGGACGCGTGATCTGATTTACCAAAGCCACTATCAGAATGAGCCTTGTAGCCACCTTTAAATTGCGTGTAACAGTGATCTAGGATGTTACCGCCTCTGGTGTTGCAAGTCACATGCTGATAGAAGTCAGGCAATACCTTTCTCAGATTGGCGCTATTGAAATCTCCCAGCACTAAAATGGCGGCGTTAACGTTAGCCACTTGTATTCTATTTACCTCGTTGTGGAGTCTGGAGAGCGCAACCTTGTTGCTGGCTTGCGGTGGAATATACACTCCGATCAGGACGATCGCCGTTACCTCCCTCGGGAGGAAGAAAGGACGACACTTGATGGTTATATATTCCAGTTCTGGGGAGCAGTGGTTGGATAATTCCTTCACGTTAGTTGGATCGCTCCAATTTTTGTTAAACATGAAGGCAATACCTCCTCCACGTTGTTTACCGGACTCTGATGTCCGATCCTTGCGATGGATAAAGAAGTGATCTGCTGGTTGAATTGCGTGGTCTGGGACCTCCGGTGTGAGCCATGTTTCGGTGAAGCAGAGGACGTTGCAGTCCCTAACGTCTCTTTGATATTGAATCCTTGCTCGGATGTCATCCAGTTTATTGTCAATTGATTGTACATTGGCTAGCAATATACTGGGCAGTGGTGTACGGTGGCGTCTGGATCTCAGCCTGTTACGGATCCCAGCCCTCTTTCCTCGCCGTCTGGGTCTTCTGTTCCTGGGATCTAGGAACAAAGGATCTGGTCCTAATCTCCGGAGAATTTCTTCAGGCCATTGATGCGGTTCGGAAAGCTGGTCCAGTGAGTAATCCAGTTGGTAAGTTTCCCGTAATCCAATGTCTATGAGTGACTGACGGTCATATACATTAAATGCACCAACAGTTGGTACGAACAAAACTCTAAAAACTATAAATATTAACAAAAGTAAACACAGTCTCGACGGAGCGAACAGAAAGGCAGCCGGTCGGAGCAGCGCCATCTCTTTTATTCCATATACAGTGTGTTCCAATGTTCCATTTCATGTATAGAAAGTGTGTTCCAATGTTCTATTGTCTATTCCATAGACAGTGTGTTTCAATGTTATATTCCATGTATAGACAGTGTGTTCCAATGTTATATTCCATGTATAGACAGTGTGTTCCAATGTTCCATTTCATGTATAGACAATGTGTTCCAAAGTTATATTCCATGTATAGACAGTGTGTTCCAATGTTATATTCCATGTATAGACGATGTGTTCCAATGTTATATTCCATAGACAATGTGTTCCAATGTTCTATTCCATGTATAGACGATGTGTTCTATTTCATGTAGGAATAATAATAATAATAATAATAATAATAATAATAATAATAATAATAATAATAATAATAATAATAATAATAATAATAATAATAATAATAACTAGACAATTCCGCGCGGGGGAAATTGTGAAAGTGTGGGTGACGCCTGTGCACCGCCGGCCAACGGGGGAGAGGGTCTCTCGCGAGTCTCTATGACAAACGGTTCAAAGGATACAAAAAGGGGGCGCGGCCTAATGATCGGGGGAGTGGTCAACATAGACCAATGAAAGAGGATATCCCTACTGAGTGCAACGACACAACCCGCAAGTCGCATAGCACTATTACACTATTACACACTATTACACTATTACACTATTACATTACACTATTACACTATTACACACTATTACACTATTACACACTATTACACTATTACACACTATTACACTATTACACACTATTACACTATTACACACTATTACACACTATTACACTATTACACTATTACACACTATTACACTATTACACTATTACACTATTACACACTATTACACTATTACACTATTACACACTATTACACTATTACACACTATTACACTATTACACACTATTACACACTATTACACTATTACACTATTACACACTATTACACTATTACACTATTACACTATTACACTATTACACACTATTACACTATTACACTATTACACTATTACACACTATTACACTATTACACTATTACACACTATTACACACTACACTATTACACACTATTACACACTATTACACTATTACACACTATTACACGATTACACTATTACACACTATTACACTATTACACTATTACACACTATTACACTATTACACGATTACACGATTACACTATTACACACTATTACACTATTACACACTATTACACTATTACACACTATTACACACTATTACACTATTACACACTATTACACTATTACACACTATTACACACTATTACACTATTACACACTATTACACTATTACACACTATTACACTATTACACACTATTAGACTATTACACACTATTACACTATTACACACTATTACACTATTACACACTATTACACTATTACACTATTACACACTATTACACTATTACACACTATTACACACTATTACACACTATTACACTATTACACACTATTACACACTATTACACACTATTACACTATTACACACTATTACACACTATTACACTATTACACACTATTACACTATTACACACTATTACACCGAGTACAATGGCACAATCCGCAAGTCTCTACGACAAACGGTTCAAGAGATACACTGAGGGGGTGTGGCCTAAGGGGGCGTGGTCTAATGATCGGGGGAGTGGTCAACATCGACCAATGAAAGGTGGTCAACATCGACCAATGGCACAATCCGCAAGTCTCTACAACAAACGGTTCAAGAGATACACTGAGGGGGTGTGGCCTAAGGGGGCGTGGTCTAAGGATCGGGGGAGTGGTCAACATCGACCAATGAAAGGTGGTCAACATCGACCAATGGCACAATCCGCAAGTCTCTACGACAAACGGTTCAAGAGATACACTGAGGGGGTGTGGCCTAAGGGGGCGTGGTCTAAGGATCGGGGGAGTGGTCAACATCGACCAATGAAAGGTGGTTGTTACATTCAAGCCTAAAATATGGCTCGTCAAGGCCTTGAATGCGACGTGGTGGACACAGGACACTGGACAAAAGTTTATCAAAAATAACTATTTATTTACAACTAACTAAATGGACAGAAATAGTGGGAGCTGGGTGTTCCAGACTCCAAAGTTAAATAACAAAACTATAGGCAAAAAGGAAGAACAAGCCGAATGTACAACAAGCAGTGAGAGCAGGTGAGACGCTGGAGAGCTGAGACATCTCTTGTGAAGTGGGGAGACTTGACTGCTGCCTGCACTCTGCATTTGTAGGGCGTGGTGCCTCATCACCACACCTGTGATCAATTAAAAAGCGGCCATTTTAAACAAGCAAAACCAGGAAGAAACAGTGTGTCAATCAAACCACCAATTAGTGACAGCACACTAATTACTGTACTACTAACTGTACACCAAAAAAACCGTGACCCACAAAGCGAGCCACTACCACAAAGTGATAACGGGTCGGCCCCTGTCGAACACGACCCTCAACTCCGTCGAATGCTCCCTATTGAGGAACACTTGACACCGTTGTTTAGCACAAACAACCCCGTCCTGATACCCGCTCAAGCAAGACCCCTCCAAAATGTATCCAGCTGGGCCTGGATGGAGCGGAGCTGGTGGAAACATCCGGGCAACTAAACCCCACTCAGCCCCTACCGAGGCGCAAAGCCTAGAAGTCAATCCACCCACCAACACATCACCACCAAACAAAAAACTCATGACAACAGGTCCCTCCGCCGATACAGACCTGACAAACAGAGACAAAACAGGAAAACAAAAAGAAATACGTCCCCGTGGCACCGCCACCGAGTCCGCCTCCCCCACTCCTGGCGTCACACCAGGTCAGGAGATAGCAAAGCAGGATGAACCGCCACAGGCATGTCGTCCTCACCGCTGGAACACAGTAAACCATTATCCACAGAAACCGACATGACATCCCCACCACAGAAAATGGTGGCACAAAAATCAACGTCATGACTCAAAACGGAGGCACAAAAGTCTGCACGGTCATAAGCCACAAATTCTACTTCAACAGGCCGCTCCACCAATACCGACCTGGTAAATAGAGACAACAAACCAAAGTTATGTTCTTGACAAAAGTCAAACTCATTGCGCTCAGGACAACCAACAGGAAAACCACCAGCATACTTCCCCGGTACCATCACAGCGCCCATCTCCTCCCCACCTGGCACTGTCAGTACAGGAGACCGTACTGAGGGCTGTACCCCCGTCAGCTGTACAAGAGACTGTGATTCACGAACATCCAGAGCAGGATGTACCGCCTCAGGCATGTCCTCACCGTCCCTGGAACATAGCAACACATCGGTCACAAAAGCACTTGGAACACCATTCAAAATGGTGTCACAAAAAATAACGTGGTCAGGATCCAAAATGGTGTCACCCAAATCAGAACTGTCATGAGCAACAATGGTGTCACACACATCAACCTCGTCATGAAACAAAACGGTGTCAGAAACTTCTCTACTGTCACAAGCCAAAATGGTGGCACACACAGTAACATTGTCATGACACAAAATGGTGGCACACACACCAACTTCGTCACGATCAAAATGGTCGTCAACCATTAGACTAGGTTGTGAAGACTGCTCCTGCTGCACAGGACACAGGTAACTAGGTTGACTAGCATACCCAGTGCCTGGCAGAGAGTCAGTGTGGTCACATGAATCAATATCAGAACTACTGACCATACTGGGATCATCACTGCTGACAAGTGAGACATCATGAACGTCAGAGCTACCGTAGGAAGGCCGGCAGCCCAATTCTGGCCTTGTAGCCTCCTCAACCAGAATGGTGCCACATGAAATGTCAGAAACGGTGCCACATGAAGTAGCAACATCCTTCTCACTCTCATCCTCCTCATTCTCCTCCTCCAATCCGGCTGTGGCCTCAGCCACTGTAAAGGCTGGGAAGCCCACGAGACACTGCTCCGCCACTCGAGTATCTGGCACGCATGTCACCTCCGGTTTCACCAGTACTTTACCTCCAGCCAAGTCATTGCCCAAGAGCAACGTTACCCCCTGCATAGGGAGTTCGCCAGCCGTCACTCCGATCACCACTGGTCCTGATACAAGGGCACAATCAAGAAAGACATTATGCAGCGGCACATTCATCGTGTGCATTCCAAAAGCCTCAATAACAACCCCTGCACCCAACTCAGAGTGGTGCGTAAAGGGCAGGACACTACTTTGCACAAAAGATTGGGATGCGCCAGTATCACAGAGAATTGTCACCGGTACTTTAGGACCCCCCTCTGTCAATGAAACAAACCCTGTACTCCTGAAAGGTGTGTAAAGGTCATCCACTCCTCTGCCATCTAGTGGAGACAGAACAGGGTTACGTACAGGTGTATTTATCAACATCACTGGTCTGGGTGGGTTAGACGGGCGCTTTTCTGGGTGCAAACGATAACAATTTCCCATCACATGTCCTGCACTCCCACAATACTGGCACTTCCGGGCATCATCGCTTCCCCATGCCCCATTAAACTTACCACTACCCCCAGCACTGGACACTGTAGGCCTATTAGGAGTCCATTTCGGCCTCCCCTCATCATGCACAGGATAATGCCGTCTCTCAAAAGACGTCCTGTGGGTCAAACTCCAATTTCCCTGTATCCACAAAAAGGTGTAGCACGTAATTAAATGACAGTGATGTAAGATACACGGCATAACACAGCACGCAATTAAACTCACAAGCAGTAGTTGAAAAATCACACTGTATTTAAGACACACGGCATAACACATACTGGATCAAAAGGTCAAGCTCAATAATGCACACAGATCCTATACTAGAGAATCACTACTAACCACACACAGATCCTATACTAGATAATTACAGCAGACACTGCTACTGGACACTAGCTACAGGCCTCTGCTGAGACGAACCACCCACAAGACTAACCCTGTGGTAGACATTTATCCCAAAATACTGGAACAAACGCTCTTCAGTAACAAACCAAGTGAGGCAAAACCCCTTGTGTTACACTCAACAAATTCAACAAACAAATTCAAATAATCCAAACAGGTGCTCCATACAATCTGATTTGACTCACAAATAGCTTCTAAAACCTATACTGCAGTCAAAAGAAGGACTGCTAGGCCCACCACATGTCTAATCTAACAAAAACACTTACATCAGGTCCTAACACACTAATTACATTCTCCGGCCCCCTAACCTACCTATATTGAAAGCTAATGCACTGTAGACCTAGCTTTCTTCAACCACACCTGCTACCAGCCAAAGATCATATACCAATCACTTCTTTGACCGCCCCAGGAGTACGTGGTACACAGGAGGCTAACAGCCAGAAAACAATGAAATTACCTACCTGTGGTGTCCACTAAACTAAATATTTTAAAGCATACCAGTAGTCAAATCAAATTATAAATTAAGAGCATACTTACCTGTTTGAAGACCGGCTAGAGCCCCCATGTTACATTCAAGCCTAAAATATGGCTCGTCAAGGCCTTGAATGCGACGTGGTGGACACAGGACACTGGACAAAAGTTTATCAAAAATAACTATTTATTTACAACTAACTAAATGGACAGAAATAGTGGGAGCTGGGTGTTCCAGACTCCAAAGTTAAATAACAAAACTATAGGCAAAAAGGAAGAACAAGCCGAATGTACAACAAGCAGTGAGAGCAGGTGAGACGCTGGAGAGCTGAGACATCTCTTGTGAAGTGGGGGAGACTTGACTGCTGCCTGCACTCTGCATTTGTAGGGCGTGGTGCCTCATCACCACACCTGTGATCAATTAAAAAGCGGCCATTTTAAACAAGCAAAACCAGGAAGAAACAGTGTGTCAATCAAACCACCAATTAGTGACAGCACACTTAACCACAATGTGAATATGCACCACAGACAGTAAGTATCCCTCCACCATGTGAAAGTAATACGTAACAGTGGTCAACATCGACCAATGGCACAATCCGCAAGTCTCTACGACAAACGGTTCAAGAGATACACTGAGGGGGTGTGGCCTAAGGGGGCGTGGTCTAAGGATCGGGGGAGTGGTCAACATCGACCAATGAGAGGTGGTCAACATCGACCAATGAAAAATGAAAGAGGATATCCCTACTGAGTACAATGACACAACCCACAAGACAGAGGGCGCTGTCCAGCAATTCAGTACTGCAACACAGTGATGGGCAATGATGGGTTAAGTGGATGATGTCATTGGCAGGTCAGCTCAGCCATGTTAAGGCATGTCACAGCTGTTAAGGCTGAACCAATCAGCCGTGAGCACAATGACTTGCATATTCTGAATTTTCTTTACATGACTGCATTGTCACGTTGATTAAAAGAAAACTATAAGAGATGAAGCGTTGTGACTCGCACAGAAGCACTACAATGAGTAGGCGAAGGGTTGTGTGCGATATTGTGGCATTCGTGCGATATTGTGGCACGCCTTCGGCGATCGGAACAGAAGGCTAAAAAATAGTGTGAAAAAAGAGATTTCTAGGGTGCGATTGCATGGCGGTCAATGGAGAGGAGAACCTTCAAACAAATGGTCGTCAGTTGAGATAGAAATGTCCAATTCCATTTATTTTTCTTTTGTGAGCGGGCTGACAGCCGTGTCATCGTTTTGATGTGTTTGTTTTATTTCTACGTCCAAAATTGAGATCACACTCGCAATTCACCCAAGGTAGGGGAAAAAAGATTATTTCAGCTGCTACACTCTAAATTGCAATGCATTTCCAATGGGGCCGAAATGTTACCGTTTAAAGTCGATTCGTAGCCAGACGGTGCGGTGAAACTTTACGAGTTCGAAAACCGCAGTTGCCATAGGCAGGCCGGTCGTTTTGATACCTTTCACGTGTATGGGGCGCGAACGCTCTGGCACGAGTGGTGTTGGCAAAATCGGTGGAATAAAGAATAAAAAGACGTACAATAACTACAGTGTGGGTGGCAACCTGGCTTCGCCAGGTCACCCACACTAATAATAATCATAATAATAATCATAATAATAATCATAATAATAATCATAATCATAATCATAATAATAATAATAATAATACTACTACTACTACTACTACTAATAATAATAATATATTAATATATAGTAATATATATATGTTCTAAAGCCTAGGGGTTGAGGTCCATTAGGATTCTAGGAGAGCAGGGTTGATCATCAGACACATTTTGTCAAATCCATTTGACAAATAATGTATGTGAAATAAAACAATGTTTTAATGGTAGGGCAGTGGACGATTGTTGTTGTGTTTGACGAGCATGAGACGGGCGTGGCCATCAGACAGACCGGCAGGGTCCGGCACCGTCCTGCAACACAGAATGAAATGATGTTGGTTCAGTACGTGGGTCAAAGGTCAGTAGGGAGATATGGTTTCAACCCTTTCACTACCACACTACAGAAGGTTAACCCTTTCACTACCACACTACAGAAGGTTAACCCTTTCACTACCACACTACAGAAGGTTAACCTTTCACTACCACACTACAGAGGGTTAACCCTTTTACTACCACACTACAGAAGTTTAACCTTTCACTACCACACTACAGAAGGTTAACCTTTCACTACCACACTACAGAAGGTTAACCTTTCACTACCACACTACAGAAGGTTAACCCTTTCACTACCACACTACAGAAGGTTAATCTTTCACTACCACACTACAGAAGGATAACCCTTTCACTACCACACTACAGAAGGATAACCCTTTCACTACCACACTACAGAAGGTTAACCCTTTCACTACCACACTACAGAAGGTTAACCTTTCACTACCACACTACAGAGGGTTAACCCTTTTACTACCACACTACAGACGGTTAATCTTTCACTACAGAAGGTTAACCCTTTCACTACCACACTACAGAAGGTTAACCCTTTCACTACCACACTACAGAAGGTTAATCTTTCACTACCACACTACAGAAGGATAACCCTTTCACTACCACACTACAGAAGGATAACCCTTTCACTACCACACTACAGAAGGTTAACCCTTTCACTACCACACTACAGAAGGTTAACCCTTTCACTACCACACTACAGAAGGTTAACCCGTTCACTACCAACTACAGAAGGTTAACCCTTTCACTACCACACTACAGAAGGTTAACCTTTCACTACCACACTACAGAAGGTTGAACCTTTCACTACCACACTACAGAAGGTTAACCCTTTCACTACCACACTACAGAAGGTTAACCCTTTCATACCACACTACAGAAGGTTAACCCTTTCACTACCACACTACAGAAGGTTGAACCTTTCACTACCACACTACAGAAGGTTAACCCTTTCACTACCACACTACAGAAGGTTAACCCTTTCATACCACACTACAGAAGGTTAACCCTTTCATACCACACTACAGAAGGTTAACCTTTCACTACCACACTACAGAAGGTTAACATTTCACTACCACACTACAGAAGGTTAACCTTTTCACTACCACACTACAGAAGGTTAACCTTTCACTACCGCACTACAGAAGGTTAACCCTTTCACTACCACACTACAGAAGGTTAACCTTTCACTACCACACTACAGAAGGTTAACCTTTCACTACCACACTACAGAAAGTTAACCTTTCACTACCACACTACAGAAGGTTCATCTTTCACTACCACACTACAGAAGGTTAACCTTTCACTACCACACTACAGAAGGTTAACCTTTCACTACCACACTACAGAAGGTTAACCTTTCACTACCACACTACAGAAGGTTAACCTTTCATTACCACACTACAGAAGGTTAACCTTTCACTACCACACTACAGAAGGTTAACCCTTTCACTACCACACTACAGAAGGTTAACCTTTCACTACCACACTACAGAAGGTTAACCTTTCACTACCACAATACAGAAGGTTAACCTTTCACTACCACACTACAGAAGGTTAACCTTTCACTACCACACTACAGACGGTTAATCTTTCACTACCACACTACAGAAGGTTAACCTTTCATTACCACACTACAGACGGTTAACCTTTCACTACCACACTACAGAAGGTTAACCTTTCATTACCACACTACAGACGGTTAATCTTTCACTACCACACTACAGAAGGTTAACCTTTCATTACCACACTACAGACGGTTAATATTTCATTACCACACTACAGACGGTTAATCTTTCACTACCACACTACAGAAGGTTAACCTTTCATTACCACACTACAGACGGTTAATCTTTCATTACCACACTACAGACGGTTAATATTTCACTACCACACTACAGAAGGTTATCCTTTCACTACCACACTACAGAAGGTTAACCTTTCACTACCACACTACAGAAGGTTAACCTTTCATTACCACACTACAGACGGTTAATCTTTCACTACCACACTACAGAAGGTTAACCTTTCATTACCACACTACAGACGGTTAATATTTCATTACCACACTACAGACGGTTAATCTTTCACTACCACACTACAGAAGGTTAACCTTTCATTACCACACTACAGACGGTTAATCTTTCATTACCACACTACAGACGGTTAATATTTCACTACCACACTACAGAAGGTTATCCTTTCACTACCACACTACAGAAGGTTAACCTTTCACTACCACACTACAGATGGTTAATCTTTCACTATACCACACATAAACATAAACCTTCTAAATGGATCCAGGTTTATTTCCCGTTGGAACCCCCTCTTCCAGAGAGTGGTCCCTCTAAATCTATCATTGTAAACATAACTATATCATTTTAAACAATAATAATAATGTGCATTGAAGGCACTTGTGCTGATTGAGTACCTCAGACGTTTTCAGAGGAACAATGTTTTATTGAAGCCAGGGCTCTCAGATTGTGCATAGCAGGATACATTAAAGGCTGTGTAGCAGGATACATTAAAGGCTGTGTAGCAGGATACATTAAAGGCTGTGTAGCAGGATACATTAAAGGCTGTGTAGCAGGATACATTAAAGGCTGTGTAGCAGGATACATTAAAGGCTGTGTAGCAGGATACATTAAAGGCTGTGTAGCAGGATACATTAAAGGCTGTGTAGCAGGATACATTAAAGGCTGTGTAGCAGGATACAGTACATTAAAGGCTGTGTAGCAGGATACATTAAAGGCTGTGTAGCAGGATACATTAAAGGCTGTGTAGCAGGATACATTAAAGGCTGTTGTGTTTTATAGCAGTATACATTAAAGGCTGTTGTGGTTTATAGCAGTATACATTAAAGGCTGTTGTGTTTTGTAGCAGTATACATTAAAGGCTGTTGTGTTTTATAGCAGTATGTGATTTGATTTGATTTTTATTTGGAAATTAAAAACACATCATAAAAACAAATGATCATGACCAATTTGTATCCCTGAGGATATCACCTAAAAGCATTCATTAAAACACTTATTTCCAAGGTGGTCCTCGATGGAAGACATAAAAACATAAAAACATAAAAACACAGCACATATAGCCCACTAGGAAGAACTAGAGTTTCAGTCCCCTGTCTATTCAGCCCTGGAATCTGATGTCCTGCCCTGTGGCTGCTGAGCCATTTGCTCTTCCCAAACTTGAGCCGTTACCTTTGTTTTAAAAATGCTTTTAGTTTGACTTTGCTTGGTAGGCAGAGGTAGTTCATTCCAAAGTACAACACCTGTGTAGAAAAAGGAGCTTCTTGCTATCTTACTCCTCGCTTTAGGAACACTGCAAGACATAATGCTAGCTCTGGTGTTATGATCGTGTAGCTCTCTTACCATAACCACATGACCTTTCATATATTCAGGGGCCCTGTCATTAACACTTTGATCGCCGGGGTTAAATTCATAATTTACCATCCCTTGCCAGCCCTATTTAACATGGAGAAGTTCCCCTTCTTTGCAGGGCTATAACTTTTTAAATTGTATTGCTAAATTGACATTACTATGGCCCATTCAACGTCCTATATCTATTGTTCAGGGTGTAGCAACGTTATACTTTTTCATTCACATATTCATACTAAAATACGGTCTAAAGTATGTTTTTATCGTTTTCTGCAGCTTTCTCCAGAACTTGATTTATAGCCCCAAATGCATTATATTGATGATGAAATACAGTTTGGTAGGAATCTGTGCGAGATAAAAAATGTCAACTGGACGTGCTTCTAGGAGTTACTACGTATGATCTGATGATGACCGGATGGGGGGGGGGTCGTTTATAATTCCGTGGCCAACGTTAGATGATTCATCTAGTGTGGGTGATATGATCATTAGAGCAGTTAGTATCAAAGACGTTAAAAAATAACGCTGAAACTCACCGTAGCTTCCTCGCGCCGTTGGGAGATGAGCGTGGAACAGACATTTTTCTATTATGGGAAGTTGAAATATCCGATCCATTTCCAGGTTGTATAATAGTATATACGTCCAAATCATGTTGTTTATCGAGTTATTGGTAACGGATTGCTATCCGTTGTGATCAGCTCGAGTCCTGGGACTATTAGCGAGTGATAAGACCAAATTGAAATGAGCACCAGCTTCCACTTCCTGTTTCTGCCCTGGGCGATCCGCCGATCGGCCACCAGATGGCGCTCTTGAACCGTTGGAGAGTTGAGAGGGGCTCAACAGTACATCTCATGTCTCCGGGGGAGAAATATGATTTCGATCACAGATTTTTGAAATAATGATATCAAAGACGCTGTCCAGCGTCTTCGGCAGAATGAGCATGGCGGGGAAAGACGTGTTTCAGCGTTTTCGGCGATTAAAGTGTTAACAATGTTATACATGTGGTTTAGCTTGAGTTGTTTTACTCTTTTATCTACTGGTAATAGTCCTACTTCTTCTCTTTCTATCGGTCGTATATGTGTCCTGAGAGGGGCGTTTAACACATTGTTCTGTGCAACCTGCAGTTTATTTTTGAGCTTTCTGGAAAGACCGCTATACCATGCAGAACAAGCATAATCAAAATGACAGGGGGACCCTGATGGAAACAAGACAAACGTCTTTCTCAGGTCTGCATCCCCTTAACAATTGTGTGTATTGAGCCGTACTGTATTGTACCCATTCTGCAATCTGTTAAATAAAGTTTTCATTCATTCATTCATTCACACTGGATTAGAGATGCAACTAATAATCTTTTAACTTTTAGGTTTAGATCACGTGTGCATCGATATAGAAATGTGACTTTCTTTAAGACTTTGGATAGGACTGTCACTGCAATTTCTTCTCCGGAGACAGACTGGTTGTTGGAGCCAAAATGCCCTTCTGTTTATTTAGTTTTACTTTAACTCACGGTGCAGAGGTTTGGCATTATCAGTCACCATGGCAACCACCACAGGGGGTGGTTACCCATATATACTGATCAGTGGGTGACGAGCCCCAGGTGCGCAAGGGGAATAGCCATACAGTTTTTGACCGTGTCTTGTCGTGTTCGTGTTGATGTGCCGTATAGGTCGGCGTTCAGTGTTATTAGTAAAAAGAGTTTTTGTATATATTTTTTGGTTGATAATGGTCAATAAAAGGATTGGCTTATCGAAAATGATAAGAGCTCTCTGGACATTGAATTCTTCAAGCACGCGTCTAACTCAAGCCAGCCCACTTGCCCCTCGCAGTAGGCTTATAGGTAAAGGAGTCTACATTAGTCAAAAACTGAGGCTCTTCGTTTGAAATGGACAATTGGATTTGTTATTTATTGGAAGACGAGGATAATCGCGCTGGGCGCTCAAGATTCATTCAACAGCTGATCAGCGAGACAGCGTGCTCTGCGCTCATGATTCAACAGCTGATCAGCGAGACAGTGTTTTGATTTCTGAGGCCGCTGAAAGACATTAGTGACAACTGTTTGGTTCACCGTTTCGCTTGGAATTGCGCGGAACGTGGACAATTTGGACCAAGACCGCCAGCACCGTCAGGACGAGCGGACGGATCTCCAGCTGCCCCAGCACCATATGGGCGAGCGGACGGATCGGGAGCTGTCCACCACCGTCAAGGAGCGGACGGCACCAGCTGCCCCAGCACCATTTGGGCGAGCGGACGGATCGGGAGCTGTCCACGGTACCACCGTCAAGGAGCGGACGGCACCAGCTTCTCCAGCACCATTTGGGCGAGCGGACGGATCGGGAGCTGTCCTGCGCGCAAGCAGTTTATTGAATAGCGCTCGGACAAGGAGCGCTGTTTGAAGTTGAATAGCGCTCGGACAAGGAGCGCTGTTTGAAGACTTTTCGAAGTTCAAAGAATAAAGTCAAACGGCCCCGACAGCGCTGCGCAACGAACAGGTATGTAGCGCGCTACCAGGTATATCTTATATGGCCATATAAAAAACAAATGTGTGCACACAGGGTCAATTGAGAAAAATATAAAAAGGGAAAATTCCAATGCATTGGTGGTATATGGTTGTGCAACCCGTTCGTGTGTGTGTGTGTCAAGGTTTGGTTAGAACGTCATGTGATGATTAACTGTGGGTTTTGTTTATTGTGATTTAACCAAAGGTACCGTTTCATATTGAATCTGTTGGTCTTATATTGCTGATATGAATTCTGATAAAGGTGTTCAGAATCCAACAGAGACCAGCGTTATGGTTGAACAGCCCGCCACGGCTGAAACTCATTGTAAAGAACCTTCATTGGTTGAAAAGTCACAGCCTACACCCACAGTGGCTAAAATACAGTCCGAGGTGGACACAGGTCAAATCACACACAATGTTGATACCGATCAGCAGGTCACAAAACGCAAGAGCAAATTAACACCAAAAGCCCTATTGGATAAAATTTACACATTACATAAATCTAAATTTAACAAGGCTTCTAACTTGCAAAAAACGATTTTGGGGTTAATGCAAAGTGGATGCAAACAGGAGGTGCAATGCGCATTTATGCAATATCTCCACATATGCAAGGAAGCAGCAACAAACCAGGAGGCTCTGTTGCCAATAGTACCTCCTGAGGAAAGGGGAAAACATGACATTTGGTTCAAAGCCAAAATGATCAATGTCAATGACTTTATTGATCACATGAATCCATGGACAAAAATGACAACCTGTGGAAAGTGTTAAAGGCCAACCTTCACGTTGCATTTTTGTTCAATAAACAATGTGGACTAGGCCAACGGTGACTTTCATGAAGAAGGAGAAAAAAAAGTATTGAAATTGACCCAGTTTTAGCGTTTTTATCAAACATTTTGTCTGCCCAACACAATCACCACGCATGTGGATATTTTAATCAATGGTTCATAACGTGCGTGTGTAATCGAAAAGATCTCGTCTCAACAGGTGCAGGGCACCAGGGGGCTCACCAGGGGGCGCTGAGAGTCACACACAGCTAGTGGCAGGCACTGCAGGCAGAGAGCCTTGCTACCATAGATATATGCTTGCTACTACTAGCCGAATGAAAATGTATCCGTTTCACCTAACACCATTGCTCCGTGATTATAGCCATCCATCTCTAAAGCTAACCACTATTTGTAAAAGCCACAACCACGTTACCATATTTGTAATAATGTAAATCATTGTGTCGTTGTACATATTGTGTTTATAACGTTAGTAGCTAACATAGCTTAGCTTGGTAGCTATTGTGCTAACAACATATCCCGACATCCGGCTCGCTGGCCGGCATGAACGGCCGACCCAAAATGGTTCTCTCCTCTCTGTACACCCCGTCCCCACGGGTACCCTGCCGGGGGGCCCATGGACGCGACAACGGCGGCAGCCGTAGGGTGCTCGAGCCCGTAAAGGCTAGTGGTACACGATAGCTATGAGCTAACTAACGCTACAGGCTCAAACACCCTATGGCCGCCGCGGTTGTCACGTCCACAAGCTCCTCCGCAGGACACCCGCGAGGACGGGGGCACACAAAGAGGAGAGAACCACCCGCAGGGACGGCGGAGCTATAGGCTAACGTCAGTGTAGTGGTCCCGACTGTAGCAGGGACGGCGGAGCTATAGGCTAACTGTGATGCACCGAGTGGGCCACCATTGATATACATGCCCCGATCTCAAATGGTTCACAACAGTAGACATAATGCTAACGTTAGCCAGCGCCATATATCGAGTAGTACTATGACCCGGATGGGCAAGGCATACGTTTCCTGAAGTGACGTCACGGCCGTGCTAGCGTCTGATAAGCTTTTAGATTCGGCTCATTAATATGCACCTGTAGTGACGTCTGCGTTTGATACGCTTTTTTGATTCGCGCGTGCATGTTATTCGTGCGTGGACCTTTTTTTAACTCTTTCGGAGTGGCATTTCCGGTGTCAAATGGAAAAAAATAAATAATGAAATTATATACCAATGATGTAAACTACCCATAATTGATCAGTAGGGTTTAACCTGGATGTTGGGCTTTAATGAGGATGAGGAGGATGTGCAAAATCTAATTAATCCAAATGACAGCATTTCTAATGTGGAAAGTGTTAATAAGGATGAGGAGGACGTGCAACATCTAATTAATCCAAATGACAGCATTTCTAATGTGGGAAGTAAAAAATCTGCTCACAAAGGTCACACAAGGTCTGGTACCAGCAGGTCCAGCAGGTCCAGCAGATCTTCTACCTCAGCAGCTCGCTTACAGGCAGAGGCAGATAGAGCTTCACTTGTGATTCACGCTGCAGCGTTAAAGGATAAACACGCTCTGGAGGAGCAGGAACAAATGCTAAAAAAGGATAAACACGCTCTGGAAGAGCAGGAACAGATCCTGAAACACGCTCTGAAAAAGGATAAACACGCTCTGGAAGAGCAGGAACAGATCCTGAAAAAGAAAAAGGAAACGATGGAGCTTGATGCACAACTGGCAGCTACCAACGCAAGAATAGCAGTATTACAATCCCCCAGTCACCAAGCTCTTTCACTCACACAGTCCGATGGAATGGACTCCTACTACAGGAAAGGAACAAGGTTAAAGGAACCCTCAGTCACTCTCAATCCTCATGCAAAAGAATATACATCACTACCACAGCAACCGTCTATGCAGCCACCAGAACCACAGCAACCATCTATGCAACCACCAGAACTGCAGCAACCATCTGCACAGCAATCATATGTGCAACAACCATCACTATGGAAACCACAAGCTATGCAACAGCAACAAGCACCCATTCAACAACCACCACCATGGCAAATACAACAACCTATGCACTTGATGCAGCCAACACCCATTCAACAACCACCACCCTGGCAAATACAACAACCTATGCACTTGATGCAGCCAACACCCATTCAACAGCCCCCATTTTGGCAAAGACAACAATCTATGTTGTTACAGCCAACTCTCATTCAAACACAACCGCCATCTTTACAAAGACAACATGTGTCTTGGGATGGAGAACAGGACAATACAACTCACATGGACCCTCCTGTGCAGCTAACAACCCCAACTGTAATTTCACCTCAAAGCAATGAAACCTCAGTTGTATGCAACCTATTAAAAAGACAAAATGAGATAACAGCAATGCTAGTGGAGCAGCAAACCACTCACTTACTGCCACCAAGAGAGATTCCATATTTTGATGGGGATCCTCTGCAGTACAGAACCTTTGTCAGAGCCTTTGTTCATTGTGTGGAGAAGAACACGAGAAACAGAGGTGATTGTTTGTACTTCTTGGAGAAGTACACCAGGGGTCAGCCTAAAGAGCTTGTGCGTAGCTGTCAACACATGGCTCCAGACAGAGGCTATGATATGGCTAAGTACCTACTTGAACAACACTTTGGAGATGAATATAAAATCACAGCAGCTTACATGGAGAAGATGCTCAACTGGCCGCTAGTGAAGGCTGAAGACATAAAATCTCTTCAAGCCTATGCTCTTTTCCTTCGAGAGTGCTGTAATGCTATGGAGAATGTCCAGTACATGAGGGAACTCGATATGCCAGCGAACATGAAAGTATTGATTTCAAAGCTTCCATACAAGCTCAGAGATAATTGGAGAGTCTCTGTATGTTCGATAATGGAAAAACACCATCGCAGACCACAATTCATGGATATTGTCACATTCATTGAGCGCCAGGTAAAGATTGTCTCAGACCCAGTCTTCGGAGACATTCAAAATACACCACCAAGTACAGGAAGTAGACCTATGAACATGAACAGAATGAAGTCACAAATCAAACCCAAATTCACAGGAGACAGTTTTGCAACCACAGTTACTATCGAAACCCCTGCAAAGCAAAGAAATGCATGTGCTCACAACACCAACACTTGTGTATGTTGCTCTAAAAACCACACACTGGATCAATGTCCTCAGATGGAGGAGAAGACACACAGGGACAAGATTACTTTTATAAGGCAAAAAGGAATCTGTTTTGGCTGCCTTCGCATTGGACATCTTAGCAGGAATTGAGAGAAGCGCTTGACTTGCAAGGTGTGCAGCCAAAACCATCCCAGTGTTCTTCATATAAATCAGAAGGAGAGAGCAAGCAACACAAACCAGCCAAAAAAACCTTCGGTGAGTAACGCACAGATCTCTTTGCAGACATGTGGACAAACAGGGGCCGGAAGCAGCAATGGGGCTCTGTCAATCTTGCCTGTACAGGTGAAGTCCGGCGAGGGAGACAACATCATTACAACATATGCATTTTTAGATCCAGGCAGCACTGACACATTTTGTTCAGAAACCCTAATGAGAAGGCTGAACCTTACAGGAAGGAAAACACAAATCAGCTTACATACCATGGGCCCAAAGGCATCTGTGTCCAGCTACATACTGACAGACTTGGAGATCTCCAGCCTCACTGGGAAACAGTTCTATGATCTGCCCAAGGTCTACACCCAGAAGAGGATGCCCGTAACCACGAGTAACATCATTAGCCAAGAGGAGTTGGCTAAGTGGCCATACTTAGATGGGGTTGCCCTTCCTCGGATTCAAGCTGATGTGGAGTTATTGATAGGTACCAATGCCTCCAAATTGCTTGAACCTTGGGAAGTTGTGAATAGTCATGGCAATGGGCCATATGCCATTAAGACCCTATTGGGGTGGGTCATTAATGGTCCCCTGTCAGGCTACAGTGAGCAGCGGAGTGAGAATGTCAACCCCGCTGCTATTGTTAATAGGATCTCTATAACAAATCTGGAGGAGTTGCTGAACAATCAGTACAACCATGATTTTAATGAAAGGTCATCGGAAGGCAAAGAGGAAATGTCGAGGGATGATATGAAGTTCATGGAAATCATGACTGATTCATGCAAACTTCAGGACGGACATTACACCTTGGAGCTTCCCTTTAAAAGGAAAGCAGTGTCTCTGCCAAACAATCAGTTTGTTGCTAGGCAACGCATCCTTGGACTGAAAAGGAGGTTTGGGAGAGATGAGAAGTTCCACGAGACAGGTTTCTGCCATCCAAAGAACATCTGATGTCACGCAGTGGAGGTACATTCATACCACTCAGAACCCTGCTGACAAAACTTCAAGGGGAGTTCAGGTGGATGATTTGCTGACCAACAGAAGGTGGATTGAGGGCCCTGAGTTTCTTTGGAAACCAGAGGAAGAGTGGCCAGATGGTATCTTGGAGTACAACAATTTCTGCTGATGACCCTGAGGTCAAAAAGGATCTCAACATCAATGCAGTAATTGTCGATGCACCAAGTGCCACACACCAACTGATCACCTACTTTTCTAACTAGAAAAGGTTGAAGAGGTCAGTTGCTTGGATCCTGAAACTACGAAAGACTCTATTGGAGATGAGTCATAAAAGAAACGGAGTCATGAGGATGCAGACAAAGTGGAACAGGAAACACTGGCTGAGAGAATACTTACCTTTGCTATAGGAGCAGCAGAGGTGGAGTAAGGAGAGACAAAGTCTTGTCCCTGGAGACATTGTATTGATCGCAGACGCTACAGCCCCATGTGGTTCCTGGTTACTTGGAAGAGTCCTGGAGACCTATCCCGACTGTTACGACCCTGGCTCAAGGCCCGCAACCTATGTGCAAAACCGACACCAAAACCTGTGTATTAACTCAAGTGCTACTATATTAAGGAATTACTAGTGTAAGCTAAAAGGATAAGGACTGGAAGAACGTGACAATCTATCTGGTAACCCACACTCTTCTAAACACAGACCCTGCATGTGTGTGTGCCTGGCTGGTTTTAAACCTCCCAGCAGGTAACCAATCAGCACTAATTAACTAAGTGGCAGCCCTCACCTACATGCCCCGTGACACAGAGTGATCAGGCCTCTAGTACATAACACCTCCCCCACCAAACTGGTTGCCCAAGAGGCAACCACTACACAACAACTCATAGACAAAACAAAAAAACAACTGTGACCCCTTAGTTGTCAGGGCCACTACCACAACAGTGATAACGGGTACCACAAACACCGGTACTATGATCGTGAGAGGGCGTCTGCTAGCACGTTGTCCCTCCCACGAATGTGGCGAATATCCAAGTTATACGCCTGGAGGAACAAACTCCATCGCATCAAACGATGGTTCGAGTTCACCATGCTGCGAAGAAAAACCAAAGGGTTATGGTCTGTATACACAACAAGGGGTAAACTGGATGATCCAACGTAAACATCAAAATGGTTCAAGGCAAGAACCAAAGCGAGCGCCTCCTTCTCTATAGTAGAGTAGTGCAGTTGATGCCTGTCAAACTTTTTAGAAAAGTAGCACACTGGGTGCTCCACCTCTAATGCATCCTCTTGCAGGAGGACGGCTCCAGCACCGAGGTCACTAGCATCCACTGCCAACTTGAATGGCAGTTGAAAATCGGGAGCTGACAGAACGGGAGCGCTAATCAGAATACCCTTGATGCTCTCAAAAGACTGTTGACAAGTCTCAGTCCACACGAAAGGTACCTTAGGACTGAGCAGATTGGTCAAAGGGGCAACAACAGAAGCAAAGTTCCTACAGAAACTCCTATAGTACCCTGCCATACCTAGGAAGCGCTTTAACTCCCGCCTGGTGATGGGAGCAGGGAAGCCCACTATAGCCTCCACCTTAGCTGTAATGGGGCACACATGCCCACGTCCAACCACCTTACCCAGGTAGGTAACCGTGGCCTGTCCAAATTCATATTTCGCAAGGTTAACTGTCAAGTTAGCATCACCCAACCGCTTGAACACTTCTGCCAGATGCTCCACATGTTGTGACCAAGAGGAACTGTGGATAACCAGGTCATCCAGATATGCCTCACAGAACGCTACTCCGGCCAGGACCTTGTTCACTAGCCGCTGAAACGTCGCTGGGGCATTTCGCATGCCAAAGGCCATCACTGTATACTGGCAGAAACTCTCTGGTGTGACAAAAGCGGATATCTCACGTGTTCGCGGAGTAAGCGGAACCTGCCAGTATCCCTTCAGCAAATCCAATTTACTTACAAAGGCTGCTGAACCCACCCGATCGATACAGTCGTCCATCCGAGGAAGAGGGTACGAGTCCGGCTTGGTTACTGCATTAACTTTACGGAAGTCAGTACAGAACCGATGAGTGCAGTCTGGCTTATCAACAAGCAGGCAGGGGGAGCTCCACGCACTAGAGCTGGGCTCCGCAATGCCATGTCTCACCATATAGTCTACTTCCTTACTCAAGATCCGCCGTTTTTCCGGATTCACCCTGTAGGCATGTTGCTTAATTGGCCCTGCACTACCAACATCAATGTCGTGCTCGAGTACACTAGTACGACTAGGGACATCAGAAAACAAACGTGTATGCTGTCTAAGTAGGCGCACCACATCCGCACGCTCAGGAAGTGGCAAGTACGACAGGTGTGAGTCCAAGTCACCTAGTATCTGGGTGTTTGGCAACCTGCCCTGAGAAATCTCCTTCGACACAGAACAGTCGGCCACAATAGGAGATGCAGAAACTGTCAGAATAGCCACAGGCTTGACCCCTGACTGGTCCATCTGAGCCCTATCATTGTACGCCTTCAACATATTGACGTGACATAATCTACTCTTGCGCCTGCGGTCGGGAGTTTTAATCAAGTAGTCGACCTCACCAACTTTGCGCTCAATGGAGTATGGCCCACTGTATTTAGCCTGTAATGCAGACCCAAGAATAGGCGAGAGAACCAACACCTTGTCTCCCGGTGAGAACACCCTATGTCGGGCCCGCCTATCATACCACACCTTCATTTTTCCTTGGGCTACCTTTAGGTTCTCTTTCGCTAGCTCACATGCTCTACTAAGCTTAAGCCTGAAGTCACACACATAGTCCAACAAATTAGTAGAGGAAGGAGTCTGGTCAGCCAACCACTTTTCCTTCAGCAGTTTCAAAGGACCCCTCACTGTGTGGCCGAACACCAGCTCAGCCGGGCTGAATCCAAGAGACTCCTGGGTTACCTCCCTAGCAGCAAACAGAAGCAAAGGAATTCCATCATCCCAGTCTTTGTCGAACTCCGTACAATATGCCCGCAGCATTGTTTTGATAGTCTGGTGAAATCTCTCCAGCGCCCCCTGGGACTCTGGATGATAGGCAGAGGAAGGGCAATGCTGGATAGACAACTGCTGGAGGACCTGAGCAAAGAGACGGGACATGAAGTTAGACCCTTGATCTGATTGAATGACCTTTGGTAGACCAAACGTCAAAAAAAACCTAACCAGAGCTTTGGATATAGCTGGGGCTGTGATCTTGCGTAAAGGAATGGCTTCAGGAAAACGGGTCGCTGCACACATAATAGTCAAAAGGTACTGGTTCCCTGTCTTAGTTCGAGGGAGGGGACCAACACAGTCAATGAGGATCCGCTCAAAAGGTTCCCCAACGGCAGGGATAGGCTGCAGAGGAGCCTGAGGGATCTTCTGGTTTGGTTTACCAACCACCTGACACACATGGCACGAGCGACAATATTGTGCCACATCTGACTTCAAACCAGGCCAACAAAAATGTCTCAGCACACGGTCATAAGTCTTCCTGACCCCCATGTGACCAGCAAGATCATGATCATGTGCTAGATGCAGTATATCAGGACGATACACGGCTGGAACAACAATCTGAAACACACTGCCCCAGTCATCCAGACTGGACAGGTTAGGTGGTGTCCACTTTCTCATGAGCACGTCATTGCTAACAAAGTATCCTTGAGACGTATCTACCATTGCATCCTCTAAAACCGCCTCTTCAAAGAGGGACGACAAGGAGACATCCTTGTTTTGCTCTAGTACCAACTGCTCATGAGACGGTATCACCTTACCAAAACCCTCATCAGGGCCACTTTTCAACTCAACAAAGAACGTGTCACTAAGTGTCATATCACCATCTAAGTTAACAACCTCATGGGTGTCACATTTGACCTTTGACATTGCGCGTGTTACCGCACACACAGGAAACACTCCTGGATGCTTCTGTGCGAGCTCATCAGGAACCTCAGAAACTACAGGGACGGGAACTACAACTGGAGTAGCCAGCACGTTGCCACCGGCCAAATCGTTCCCTAGAATGAAGGACACCCCCTTTATGGGAATGTGAGAACACACTCCTACGACAACATTGCCTGATACTAAGGGAGAGTTTAGCGAGACCTCATGCAAAGGAGTATTCACAAAGCCTCCTCCAAAGCCCTGAACAATGGCACCGGAATGCAATGAAGAATCTTCCGAAAATGGCAAAATCCCATCCAGAATGAGAGACTGGAAAGCTCCTGTATCTCTCCATATTGTAATAGCCTGCCTTGATCCTAATGCACCAACCAGTGAAACAAAACCATCCATCATAAATGTTGAGGAGCCCTCTAGCTCCCTGTCTGCACCTTTGATACTTCGCACCCCACCCTCCAATGTCGGCATAGGTGTCCTGTCCATGATTTCTACCAGAGCCACCGTTTTTACATTTTTCTGCTTAAGCACAGGGCATCCAGCAACGATATGACCAGGCTCCTTACAGTAAAAACAGATAACCCCCTCTGGGAATGCACTAGCAGAGCCACCTTGCCTAGGAGTCGAAGTAAACCGACCAGCAGACACGGGTGCCGGGAACCGGCTCCCCTGAGAAGGACGCCTACTACCCCTGGACTCCACACGGCCCTCCTCTACAAAGACAGATTTTGTGTTAACACAAACTCATCAGCCAAGACAGCAGCGTCGGCTATCTTCGATACCTTATGCTCATTTAGATGTGTGGACACGTTATCAGGAACACACCTTTTAAATTCCTCTAGGAGAACCAACTGTCTGAGCTGCTCCCTTGACTCTGCTTTCTGCGAGGTGCACCACCGGTCAAACAGGTTCTCCTTCTCTTTTCCAAATTCAACATAAGACTGCCCCTCCTGCCTACGATAACCTCTAAAACGCTGACGATAGGCCTCGGGGACCAACTCATAAGCCCTCAATATGGAAGCTTTAACAAGTTCATAATCAGCGCTTTGTTCAAGGGACAGAGCAGTGTAGGCTTCTTGTGCCCTACCAACCAAAACACATTGCAGCAGCAGTGTCCAGGCGGTATCAGGCCACTTCAATGTGGTTGCCACCCGTTCAAAAAGGGGGAAATATCTTTCCACGTCTTTCTCAAAAAACGGAGGCACCATCCTAATATTCCTGCCTACATCAAAACCGGAACGTGACTCTGGATGCAGAACACCCGCCTGTAAGGCAGCATGCTTATACTCAAGCTCCTTCTGCGCACGCTCGTGCTCCAGCAACATTTGTCTCTCCTTAAGCTCCCGCTCCTCTTTCCTCTCTCTAAGCTCACGCTCCTCTCTCCTCTCTCTCTCCTTAAGCTCACGCTCATGCTCACGCTCCTCTCTCCTCTCCTTAAGCTCACGCTCCTCTCTCCTCTCCTCACGCTCTTGGTGTAGCTGCCTCTCCTTAAACTCCAACTCTCTAACCCTCCATTCACCCTCTGCACCAGATAAAAGCGGAGACGCGTCAGACGAAGGAGGCTGCTCCACCCTCTCCTCAAGCACCTGCCCTCTAATGAGCAACACCCTTAAAGCACTCAAGGCAGATGGCTTCAACCGTTTCTCACTGGGAGAAAGCTCCACCTTGTAGTGTACAGCAAGCTCCAGAAGCTGTTCCTTGGAAAACCTCTCCAACAAGTCATGCGAAGGGAGATCAACAAAATCCCTAACGGAAGCCATCTTTCCTACACCAGCGCCACCACCCGTTCACCATAGAGTCACCAAAGAAACACCAAAGAACCACCGAAGAACCATACTGAATGCCAAAGCCACTAATAACAACCATAAAGGGACGCTGTGGCAAGGACGTAAAAAAAACCAAAAAAAAAAAAACCACACCCACCCTAAATAGACGTGACATACACTCAGGGTGTTAGGTGCTACCAGGTATGCTCAACAAACACTCAAACAAACAAAACAAAATAAATCCAACAAACAATTCCAAACGGGTGCGCCTTCTAACCTGATGTGACCACATATGCTTCTACGTCTAAACTGCAGGGAAAAAAAAAACCCGGCCTACCACATGTCTACCCTAAGAAACACTAATTCAAGCCCTACCACACTACCTGTGTTTCCTGGCCGCCCTAACCTACCTACCCTTAAACTAATGCCCTGTAGACCTAACTTTCTTCAACCACACCTGCTACCAGTCAAAGATCATATACAATCATTTCATTGACCGCCCCAGGAGTACGTGGTGCACCGGACGCTAACCCACAACCAGAAAATAATGTCCCTATCTACATGTGGTGCCTACTAAACTATATATTTTAACAGCATAAGCAGTCACACCAAATTACAAACAAATACGGCATACTCACCTGTTTGATGAAATGGCTCAGCCCCCACGTTACACCAAATGTAACGAACACCACCCAAACCATAATATGATGACACCCCGTGCAACACAAAAAAAAAAAAACACCAAACAAAGTTCTAGGGGTAAAAGATCCCGGATGAGCGCCCAATTGTTACGACCCTGGCTCAAGGCCCGCAACCTATGTGCAAAACCGACACCAAAACCTGTGTATTAACTCAAGTGCTACTATATTAAGGAATTACTAGTGTAAGCTAAAAGGATAAGGACTGGAAGAACGTGACAATCTATCTGGTAACCCACACTCTTCTAAACACAGACCCTGCATGTGTGTGTGCCTGGCTGGTTTTAAACCTCCCAGCAGGTAACCAATCAGCACTAATTAACTAAGTGGCAGCCCTCACCTACATGCCCCGTGACACAGAGTGATCAGGCCTCTAGTACATAACACCGACAGGAAAGGACTGGTGCGTTCTGCACGAGTGTAGACCAGTAACTAAACTTGTCTTGCTTCAAGAAGCTGCAATTTAAAGCTTCTAATTCAGAGAATTGTTTTTTGAGTTCTTTTGTATACATTTATTGGCTCCATTATGTAAATATTATTTTGAATTGTTCCTGGCCTCCTGCCATTCTCAATTAGGGGCCGGTGAGATGGAGCCAAAATGCCCTTCTGTTTATTTAGTTTTACTTTAACTCACGGTGCAGAGGTTTGGCATTATCAGTCACCATGGCAACCACCACAGGGGGTGGTTAGCCATATATACAGTACTGATCAGTGGGTGACGAGCCCCAGGTGCGCAAGGGGAATAGCCATACAGTTTTTTACCGCGTCTTGTCGTGTTCGTGTTGATGTGCCGTATAGGTCGGCGTTCAGTGTTATTAGTAAAAAGAGTTTTTGTATATATTTTTTGGTTGATAATGGTCAATAAAAGGATTGGCATATCGAAAATGATACGAGCTCTCTGGACATTGAATTCTTCAAGCACGCGTCTAACTCAAGCCAGCCCACTTGCCCCTCGCAGTAGGCTTATAGGTAAAGGAGTCTACACTGGTCATTGTTTATTCGGTTGATTGATATATAAGTTAAAATAAATAATTCTGTTAATTTGCTTTCACGTGTGGTCTGACTCCCTTTTTGTAACATTTTGTGACACTATCTATCTACAATATCTATCTATCTGGACTTGGTTGGTTTATTATTTCCGCGAGTAGGCTCACTTGCGTTACCGGCATGCGGGGAAAACGAGCGTAGCGTCACGTGGGGTCAGTGGGCCAATCAGAGCAATGCGGAAGGACAAGTGGGTTGCCGAAAGTATTCACACGTCCCAGATGGGTGGAGGAGAAACTCACATGGTGTCAGGTAAGGAGACAGAAACATACTAAATTGTAGTGGTGTAACTATATATATATATTACACAACCTGATTTGGCTCAGAAAAATACTGATTTTATTTCAAAGTTAAACTTAAACAATGAAAATTAGGTAAAAAGAGACGTAGGGAAGAGAAGATGGAACAAGAGGAGAATGTGTCGATGCGTGTTTGAATTTATTGAACATAATCTTTTACCCAACATTTTTCAATTCTCTATTTGAGATTGTTACATACCCAATTCTTTCTCATACTTTTCTTTGATTATAAGTTACCTTTTTGTCACTCATTGTTGTATCATCTAGACCAGTGGTTCCCAAAGTCGGGGTCGCGACCCAAAGGTGGGCCGCGAGCAGCCACGGATGGGCCGCGAGATGATAAAAAAAAAAAAAAAAAAAAAAAAAAAATTTAATTTAATTTTTTTTGTCAGGCCACTGAACTTAGAAGCAGGCCAGGACAGTGTTTCTAGTTGTATTCTAAAATTCTATTCTATTGTATTCTAAAATGTGACTATATGGTTTTATATTAACTTAATAAATAAACAAAAACGAAAAATCTACTTATTTCAACGAACATTTCAAACTAAATAACAGATTATGCACATAAAACGCTGAAAACAACCGAAGCAACAATAGTATTTTAATGAGGCTATTATTATTATCATTATACAAGTTAGCCCTCTCATAAATAGCACATATAAATGAATAACTAACTTGAACTAACTTAATAGGATTGAAGTGATATTTGGCTTAAAAAATCGGTCGCCTGGCAAAAAAAAAAAAAAAAAAAAGCCAGACGATGTGCATTGGGCCGCGGCTCTCTGACGCCTTATTTTCTGGGCCCCGGCCTGAAAAGTTTGGGAACCCCTGATCTAGACCACACTAGAATTCATTATGTCAGGCTTCAAGTTATGTGCTTGTGTCTGAAACAGCGGTTTGGATGGCCTCACTATTGGAACTCCGTGAAAATGAAAGTGATGTCGGAGTATTTCTCCACTGTGAGCGTTTCCAGGGTTAGGTTAGCTTCCGTTAGCAGCTTAGTTAGTAACCTTAGTTAACATCTTAGCTTAGCGTAGTTAGCGTTAGCAGCTTAGCTTAGTTAGCGTTAGCAGGGTAGCTTAACGTAGTTAGCAGCTTAGCTTAGTTAGCGTTAGCAGCATAGCTTAGCTTAGTAAAATAATACGTTTGTCCTTGTTGCACACATTAAATCTGTCTGTGCAAGAAAGAAAAAAGGACCCAAGAGGTGCCAGGGGCCCAGTCAGCTACCTCTCCTAACCCGCCCCACCGAACCTAGAGGATAAGAACCCTCCTGAGTGACTGACCAGTGGACAGTTTATATAGCTTCTCACCTGAAACGTTCATGATGACTGTTTATTTCATAATGAGGACTGACATGCAGAGTAGGGGCCCCTCGAGGGCTGACAGACAGAATGTACTCAACAGCAGCGACATCAATGGATGATATGCAATGAAATTACAGTAGGAAACCCCCTTAGGGGCCCATGACACTCATGTTTAAATACATCACTGAGCAAAAAGCTATGATGCGTATGGTGAAATTCTTCATCCTAGATTAAGATTACATTAGATTAACATCTAGGCATTCCATATTAAAAGTATAACCACACCTCTATGACAAAAACACACAGGGAACATACACCTTTAAAATGTTTATTTCACAAACACAGAGAAGACAAAACAGTCATGTTTTGTTGTTAGTCCATGCCGACCTTTGAATGCCACCAACGCTATATAGCGTTTTTATGTCGTATTTTTTTTATTGGCGATTTGAATTCATATTTCATCAATCGAGCCTCACGCTAGTGTTGCAGAGTCTCTCTGACCTCATTTGGGAAGATACCGCCCCCTATCGTCTCTCCCTGTGTAACTGCACCCCATTAGTTTAGACTGATGAAGGGGGGGGGGGGGGGGGGGGGCGCGCGTGTGGCTTTATGACAGGTCATGAGTGCAAGAATGTGACAATTTGACCATGTGACCGCGGCAACGCGGGAGAGCGGCATTGCGGAAATAGGCTGTCTCTAAGACAAACTCTAACCTTAACCAGCTCCTTAACAGCGCCTAAACTTAACCGTTCTAACCTTAACCAACTCCG
The DNA here is from genome assembly GCF_963971535.1 of Notolepis coatsorum. NCBI lineage: Eukaryota > Metazoa > Chordata > Actinopteri > Aulopiformes > Paralepididae > Notolepis > Notolepis coatsorum. Next base: position 109,291,772 of record NC_140175.1, read on the forward strand.
AAACAATGCCTAACCTTAACCTTAACCTTAACCATGCCTAACCTTAACCATAGAAAGAATATTGCCATTCTCTTTGACAAACTCTAACCTTAACCAGCTCCTTAACAGCGCCTAAACTTAACCGTTCTAACCTTAACCAACTCCGAAACAATGCCTAACCTTAACCTTAACCTTAACCATGCCTAACCTTAACCGGCGAAAGAATACACGTTAAAAAAAAAATCACGTTAAAAAAAAAAAAATCATGGGATTCGAACTCGTCAACAACGAACCGCAGGGACCGCGGACCGCTGCTATGCCAGGTGAGCTGAAGCGCCAAATGAAAATCATGGCGGATTCCTGCGGCGGTTACCTAATTCCGCTCGCGCTCTGCCGCTCCGCCGCTCCGCCGCTCTGCCGCTCTGCCGCTCTGCTCTGCGGTTGCCGCGCCTGCCGCGGGGCATGGCGCAGCCAATCAGGGAAAACGCGGAAGCAAAAGCAGCACTCATGACCTGTCATTAAGGAATAGGCGGGGGGGCCAGTTTCCTCATTTTACTTTTCCGTCAAGCCAACTGAAGAGACCCAAGAAAAACGAGGGCTTTTCAAAATGCTATAAAACGGAAATTAACCGATTAAAAAAACAATCCGTTTCGACAATGTTGACTGCAAACAAGTCATTGATAAACGACGGGCAGATTAGACACATAGCCATAATTTAAGACAGAGATTATGCGTTCACGACGCATACAGTTTGCTGTAACTGTTTTTATTATAACCCAGTGGTAACTTTCTGTTGAGAATAATTGTCCAGGCGGTCTATAAAAAGAAGTTGAACTGCCTCATTCTTCACTTCAAGATTCAAGATTCAAGAGTTTTAATTGTCACGGCATACAGGTATACAATGAAATGCGGCTGGTCTTGCCCGCGACGATGTGCAATACAGTGGTACAACATATAATAGAATCCAATAAAATACAGTGGTACAACATATTAATAGAATCCAATAAACAGTGCAATAAACAGGTACATGGTGTGCCATCTCGGTATCTGTACATTAGTATTTACAGAGCATATAGGACATGCTAGTTAGCTTTAGTAGTGCAATACACTGTTCCTGATGTTATACTATTTTAAGTGGCCTTTCCTCTGGCCATAAGTGTGCGTGTGTGCGGCATGAGTGTTAAAGTGGCTGCTAGTGTGTGAGCGTGCTCAGCGTGCGTGTCGTGTATGTACTTGTGTGTGGATAGTTCAGTTTCTGTGTCTCTCGATGTTCATTGTTCAAGGCTCTGATGGCCTGGGGGAAGAAGCTTAGCCTAAGCCTCTCCGTCTTAGTCTCTAGAATTCGCAGGCGTCTGCCTGACCTCAGCAGCTGGAACAGGCTGTTATTGGGGTGGTGGGGGTCTTTCATTATCCTGCAGGCTCTGGATTTGCACCTCTTGTTGTATAGAGCCTGCAGGGGAGGTAGCGCAATACCCGTGGTACGCTCGGCTGAGCGCACCACACTCTGTAGGGCCTTCTTGTCCTGTGCCGTGCTGTTCCCATACCAGGCAGTGATGTTTCCGGTCAAGATGCTCTCTACAGCTCCTGAGTAGAAGGACTGAAGTATCTTCCCCGATACTCTGAACTTCCTTAACTGTCTCAGGTGGTAGAGGCGCTGCTTCGCTTTCTTTACTACTGTGCCTATGTGTGTTGACCATGTCAGGTCCTCTGAGATGTGGACCCCCAGGTACTTGAAGCTGCTCACCCTGTCCACGGTAGCCCCGTTAATCCTCAGTGGTGTGTGTGTCTCCCGCTGTCCTCTCCTATAATCCACGATCAGCTCCTTGGTTTTACCAATGTTCAGGAGCAGGCTGTTGTCCTGGCACCAACGTTCCAGTACCTCAACCTCCTCCCGGTAGGCCTTCTCGTCGTTGTCCGAGATCAGCCCCACCACCACCGTGTCGTCGGCGAACTTCACAATGGAGTTGGAGCTGAACTTGGCCACACAGTCGTGTGTGTAGAGTGAGTACAGATCACTGATCGCCACAGTATGTTTTCAGCAATGGGATTGTGAATGAGTATTTTAAATGTTATGGTTTCATCATTGGCAACAATTTATTTTGTCTTTTACTTTCAAATACAGACTCTAACCCAGGGGTGCAGTCGTGCACACACGCGGTTACACGGCGTGTTATTAGTAGTCACTCAGGGCAGAAGTGCGCGCAATGATAAGTACCCGGCCATTGTAGAAAGCTACCCGGCCGGCGGCCGACACTTCTCACCTAGACTTTGCATAATAATAGGAACCTACGAGAAGGTGGGGGGCTGCTTGATCTCCATTGTTATGCATAATCATCATATGTTCTGTGCGCAACTGAGGGAACATGTATGCGCGTGCGCGGGAGCGCGCATGCACGTGGCGTGTAACCAGTTCCCATATTACGACTGCACCACTGCTCTAACCTAAATGATACATTGAAAAATAGGGACAGTGCAGATCGAGAAACATCAAAATGTTTGCTAGATATTAGCCCATCGGTCCCTTGCAAAAGAAATTATTTGCTAATGGCCATATAATGTGTTTTGAATATAAGCATGGTTTAACTATTTGGCACCCACTTTGGGAAAGCCTGCCCTAGTAAGCTGCATCACATTTTATCCACTAACAGAGCACTCATTAAGACATTATTTAATTTTCCTGCTATGTTTTCCCATGTGAAGGGCAGCCGATAAGGCATGTCCTCTAATTTTACCCACTCAATAGGGCACTTTAGCGTGACGTTTTTCAACTGTGGGGGCACATGGTCAAGTTTAGACCATTGGAAGGGCACCAATAGAGCACACCATATCGCTTTTCAACCGTGGGGGCGCCAGTGTACCTTGGTGTTCCAGCCAGCAGACCCAGACAGTGCTTCACTGACACAGAGGAGATTTTGAATCAGTCCCATCTCATTTATGGAGTAACCAGTAACCATGACACCCAGTAACCACCACAGCCAGTAACTACAAGATATGTGAAGGCCACCCTACCCTAGGTATAAATATCTGTGTACTATTCTCATTCGGCAGCACTCCAGGAACAGACTGCCACTGTTGTACTCTGTAACTGTGTTTGCTCTTACTGGCCAGTTTCAAATAAACTTCTAGTCTACCTCGGACCTCTGACCAACCAGTAGTCTCAGCCGGACTCTTGGTTTCAACTCGGCCGGCGGTTTGCCCTGTGAGCTTCACATGTGATTATCACTTATTGATGAGGTGGATAATCTTCCTGTCAGTCACCACTGGTCTCTTCACATGTAGATCTGTAGATAAGGATGATGTCATATAGAAGCAGACAGCAATCTGAGTCCATTGAGCCTCCTGAACAGGCCATTACAGTTTGCTTTATGAGCTTTAGCAGGTGTGAAAAGTAATTCAGTACCTGGCTTTCAATTCTACCTCTTTCAGTTTCTTTTATGAGCTTTAGCAGGTGTGAAAAGTAATTCAGTACCTGGCTTTCAATTCTACCTCTTTCAGCTTCTTTTGACCATTTAAGATAACTACTTAGTCACTTTAACAGAAAGCAGGGCCAGCCCTGTTACATTTGGTGCCCAAGATGAGTTTTTATTACATGTATTTGAATAGGGACAGTGCACATTATTCAACAGTAATGAGACAAAGTACCACCACTGTAAATGAGACGCTGAACACTAAAAAGACGGTGGGACTCTCATGTCGGGGTGGGAGCACCTCGCTACAGTGTCAGCACTCTGTTGGATGTTGGGGGGAGGGTTCGATCGCGATCAGTTAGGACCGCCGGCGATGAAGACAGACAGACAGCGGCCCCCAGGTTCCTGTTAGTGCTGAGGAGGGGAGGCTTAACCTCCTGGAGCCAACCATCCAATAAAGATTTATCTTTGTGCATTTGATTATTTAAGGGCTTTGACAAACCGCAGTATCTCCTGCTTGTGGTGTAACCCACTTTTTATTACAATAGTATCCCAAATCAGCTTAATGTTTCCATTTGCTTAATTGATTATGCCAATAAAAACAGATGCCTTTGCCTGTCTCAGTTATTTGGTCACCTTATTTCTTAGGGTTGTAAACCTACATTTGTTGTGTTCCATGTTGGACTTGAGGGCTATTTTTAGGGCATGGTCTCTTTCTTTAATTGACTTTCTTAAATTTTCATTTATCCAAGGGAGGGTGCTCTTTTGGACACATTTTGATTTGATTTCTTTAAGAAAGCTGTTTATTGTAGATTTGATAGTGGAGAGGAACCGGTGACTGTCAGTTTCTACATCAGTCCCTGATCGTATATCACTCCAGTCAATTCCATGTATTGCTGCTTCAAAGTGACCTTGCTCAGCCTTAGGGATTCTGAGGTAAATCTGCTTTTTGGTGGTAGTCAGATTAAATCCATTCTTAAGGTCAGATAGGCCAGTGACTAAATGTAATGATTTAGTAATCCTCTCTGGCTTGTTACTAAAGACTAGGTTGATTTGAGTCTTATCCTAGTTGGCCCTTTAATCATCTGAACAAAATCTAATTTCATTGTAAAACGTTTGAGGGCTTTTCTACCACGTTTATCTTCCCAGTTTATGTTGAAATCTCCCATCAAAAGTACTTCTTTGTCAAAGTTGCACTCTCTAAGTATGATGTTTAGCTGGTCAGAAAATATAGCTTTGGAGTCTGGTGGTCGGTACAGCCCTAGGAGGGTAAAGGACATTTGAGGAGACACATTCCTTATCTGAAAAGTGGATCTGGGTAACAGTGGATGTTATCTTTAACATAAAACATCACACCTCCCCATCTCCACTCAGGTCGCTCTAAATATATTATAGCCAGGTAGTCAGAGCATCAGAGGGAGTTATCATGAAGCCAGGTTTCAGAGAAAGATAAATAATCCTAATTTGATTCTAAGAGTAGTTGTTTAATCCGTTCACTTTTAGGGGTGATACTGCATGTTTATGTGTCCCACTGGAAGGCCTTTAGGCTTGGCATGGGGGTCCCAGACCACTCTGGCATGATTAACAGACTACATTTTAAAAGTTTTTTAATTGCTTCTTCAGATTGACAACTTTCTAGTCAACAGCAGAACATTTTCTAAAAATGTTGCATTCAGAAGATGAAGCCTTTCATACAAAGTAGGTTAATAAAGCATTACATCACGCGCAGGAGTGGGTTGTGAGAATTAGACCATGCGTAGGGGTGGCCGTTAGACCCCCCTAGGCATGGTCTAATTCTCACAACTGCACGTGGTATAATGGCTTTTATACAACTGGCGCATTCATCCAACCTTATTGCTATACAATAAACACACATTAATTGAAGATTTATTGAAAAAAACATCTGCAGAAAAAGTTGTTCAAAAAAAAAAAAAAAAAAAGGAGAAGTTGCCTCCACATCCAACTTTTCTTTTGAACCTACTTTCTAGGGCTGTCTTAAGTACTTCGTTCGATGGCACAAGCTTCGAACATAAAAAAAAATATCGAAGTAAAAAAACTAAAAAATAATAATTATATTAATTTTTTTTAATAATTTTTTTTTGTACCTCCAAAATCTTGTGCCTCCATTCCAATGAAACGAAAGTAAGCGGCGCCTTCCCGCCTCCATTACAATGAAACGAAAGTAAGCGGTGCCTCGACTCCACCTCTCTACAACAAGCACGTGGAGATTATCTGTGTTGAAAACAACAAGGACACATGTCGACGAAGAAGCGAAGCAATGCCGTTTGTTATTTAAGACTATGTCGGACAGATTTGTGTTCATTGTGCTGCTTTTTTAAAGTGTCCCGAACCATATAAAAATATTTCTTAATAAAACATGCTTAATTAAGTCGAATTCTGCCATTGTCTCTATCAACTACATATAAATATTTATATAATTGTTTGCTTGATAGACGAAGGTTGCAACATAATTATGTAATGTCATGTCGTTGGCTGTGAGAGCAGCCCCACTGCACCCAGGCAGGGCAGCCGAGTGAAACCTTGTTGGCTGCGTCACAGTCACGAAAGGGGCTACTTAATTAATTAATCCAATCCACTTTATTTATAGAGCACATTTAAAAACAACAAAGTTTACCAAAGTGCTGTACAAGTCCCACAACATAAGATAAAACATTTATATTTTTTTATTTAATTTTTTCTCGAAGCTTCGAATTAAAATCGGAGCTCGGCCCCGAAGCTTCGATTGCCAAAAAAAGCTTCGGTCAGCCCTACTTCTTTCTATAGAACTTCATTCTTAGATGCTTCTATAGAAAGTAGGTAAAACAAATAAAAAGTTATCTTTTTTTTTCTTTTTAAACCTACTTTCTATAGAAGCAGCTGGAAGGTGCACTGTTTTAAGTGAGCGTGGATTATTGAATTGATTGATTGCTAATTGTATTACTGTACGCCTTGTTTCCAACTGGTTAAGTTTAGAAAGTAAACAATTTGTTTTTTGATTTTAATTGATTGGATTGAAAGTAGATTCCAACCCTAGAACGTTTTGATAGTTTCATCAATGCTACAGCCATTACTCGTCAATATACACACAATAACGTTAGTAGGGCTGTCTTAAATACTTCGAAGCTTCGTTCGATGGGCATGGGATTCGAATATGAAAATAAAATTTGATTATTAAAAAATAAAATAACAAAATCAATTTTTTTGCAAAATCAACTCTGCCTCTCTTTGTTAATTACAACAAGCAATGCTGTTTGTTATTTAAGATGAGGTCGGACTCGGCACTGACAGATTTATGTTCATTATGCTGCTTTTATAAAGCCTCAAATGACTGCTTACAATATTTCATGAAAGCAAAATGTTTCGTTTGTCTAAGATTTAAACTTTACAGCACTGACAAAGTTGAACAAAGTGCTGTACAAGTCCCACAAAAAACTAAAAAAAAATATTTCAGGCTTTGGACACATACTGTAACAACGTCCATTCCATAAATCACCAAAGTTTTACCAGGGAGAAGCACTAGGCTTGTCGGGCCCTACCCCTGAAGACTTACGTTTAAATTTTTTAATTTTAAATTTACATACATAGTAGATACATAGTACACATTTAGTACACATTACAGTATAGTATACCTGCAGTATATAATAGCATATATAATAGTATATACCGTAAATCCTCTAATAGTGACCTCTATTCAATAAAAAACCGACTCTCTATTAATGACCGGGTGCGCTGTTGAAATAAGCTATTATAAGCCGACCTCCTAATACAAACCGGGTTACTAATATACGCGTGAGCGAACCTCTCCTTACTTCCGTATATATGGAACACGGGTCGCACGCAGCACGTAGCACGTAACACAACACCACCAACAGAGCAAGTATGGCTACCGGCAGGCATGCGTTCTTCATGGGACGGGGTTGCACTCCGTGCCACCCCATGATAAGTACTCGCTATTTGCATATCAATTGCGCCGGTCGTCAGGTGTGTTAAATACGCTCTCACATACATTCACACCCAACCTGTTGTGAAGACATGTGTTACATTACATTCGTAGAGGCAATCAGGCACTGTCTCCAGTCTGCGCTCAAGCGAGGGGACATTAAATGCGCATTCGCGGGAGCGCGCGCATGCACGTGGTGCGTGCAACCCCTGATGATTTTAATAACGCACCACTGGCTACCGGTACTAAACAGAGACGAAGGTTTGGCAACCCGTGTTACCAAGTAAACAAATCACGGTGCTCTCAGAAGGTAGCCAGAAGCCTGCAGCATCCTAGTACTACTATCGTTAGCTCTCAGAATGGTAGCCAGTTAGCCCGCAGCACTAGTAACGTTAGTATTGTGTATTCAAAAACACACCGGACTGCGACGTAACATTTTACCGTTTTTTATTTGCTTGCTCCACCAGTGCACAATTGACGGTATTGATTTTGACCACCTGTAATTGCACTGTTTACTATTTCATACAGTACTTGGTTTCAATAAATGAACCCAGTACATTTTACTGGGTTCAAACTGACACAAAATGTTGATTTATTCATTATGATCGGTTTGAAAATAGGCCTCTCTCTTATACATGCCTCCTTTCAATAAAAGCCTGGTACCCGCTACAGTTGAAACAAATACAAGCCCGGGTCACTATTAGAGGAATTACGGTAGTACATAATAGTGTATACAGCATATAATGTGATGTGAGATATATAGTACATGATATATACAATACAATACAATAATATAATAGTATATACTGCAAATATAGTTCAATATAATATACAAATTAATTATATGATTATATAATGTGATATGATATAGCGCACAATACATATTTATTATAATTTTTTTTATATGCAACTAAAGCTGAAACATCCGTTCCTTTAACCCATTGCTCGCCAATACCGTGTTAAGGCGTGTTTCTCCGCCATGCGTTGTCTGCCAATCACGCCGTAAGGAGTGTTTGAGATCAATATTTCATATTTTGGTCATGGTATTCATATTTCACCCACTGAGTCTTGGCTGGTGCTGTAGGACTCCGCTCAACTCTGCAACGCTTCAATACTGCCACCTGGTGGCCGATCGGCGAGTTGCAACCGGAAGTCGATAATCGTGACCCCGGTGTGTCTCCATATTCCGTCCGGCCACTCGTTTATCGACCCGGGACTCAATCCAGACACCGTGGATATCGATCCGTTGCCATAACGCAATAAACAACATGATTTGGACGTGTATTAGTAATATACAAACCGGAAATGGATCGCATCGATCCCCACCACATAACTGGGATCTGTTTGCGCCAGTGTGATCGACCAATGGTAAGAGGAGGCTGACGTGGGCGGCTAGGTGGTGTAGTGGGCAAGGCACTCGCCACCAGTGTGGAGACGCTAGGATTCGCGTGTTCGAATCCAGCTCTCCACATTGTTTTCAGTTTAGCTGGTCGTCCGCAGTAATACGCATTGGCCGTATTACGGGGAGAGAAAACTGAAGGGTGGGGATCGAACGTTGTGAACAAGCGACTCCTACAAGTCGGTTGGTGCGCCTGCGCAGTAGAATCAGGAAGTGTCGGGGGCAGCGTGAGCCTCCCACGCGTTACTCCTCGACACTGAGAGATCGAGCTGCGCAGGTGAAAAGATGCGACTGCTGTTACCTCAAGTACCGGAGGGGACTTGTGCTATGTATGACTTAGTCCACATTGCAGCCGGCTTGTGGGAGGCAAGAAACAGCGTTTGTGACAGGGGAGGGTTGAATTGGATGATACGAAATTGGGATGGGAGAAAATATAGAAAAATGGGAGAAAAAGTGGATAAAAAAAAAAAAAAGGAGGCTGACGTTACTTTCAGCCTGTTTGTTTATTATTAATATCCATACAAACTGCTCTGATCTATATATCACCCATACTACATAAATGATTTAACGTCGGCCACGGAATTATAAACGACCCCCCCCCCCCCCCCCCCTCCGTTCACCCGCAGATGATAAGTCATAACGTCTAAGACCATGTACAGTTGACATTTTTAATATAACATTGATCAGTGTCAAACGGCATTTGATAATCTAATATATGCATTTATGTCTATATCTCACGTTCTATGAAATACTGCAGAAAACGATAAAAACATATTTATACTCTATAGACGGTATTTTAGTATGAATGTGTGAATGAAAAAGTATACACGTTGCTACACCCTGAACAATAGATAATTGATGTTGAATGGGCCATAGTAATGTCAATTTAGCAATACAATTTAAAAAGTTATAGCCCTGCAAAGAAGGTGAACATCTCCATAGACAAATAGCGCTGGCAGAGGATGGTTTAGGATGGATCAAAGTGGTGGCAGAGAATGGGTTAATAGAATACAAATGAAGTCAATACATGGAACATTACTCTAAAATAAACACTTATTCTTGTGAAAGTAAAAAAACATGTCCTACTAGGAATGTTGACAATATGTGTGACATTAGTTCAATACATCACTAGTGTCCACATAAAACTATAGAAGTCAATACCAGAAGCAGTTTTCCCCTCCAGTGTGTACACACTAGTGTTGTCACGATACTGGAATTTCGACTTTGATACGATACCTTGAAAAGTATCGATACTTCGATACCATTTCGATACCCAAAAAAAAAATATATATATATATATATATATTTTTTTATAAACAAATTTAGCTTTTGTTGCTGGTTGATTCTCCTCAGCTTCGAGTCTGGTACTATAAGAGAAGATAAATATAACACTTTTAAAACCCTTTGTTTATCTTTATATCACACATTTAAAAATAACTGTTCATCTCACTTCAATCATTTTTATTGCAAATGCAGAACATGGTATTTTCTCAAGCAGTAAACACTGTAATCTGTGTTGCATGTAGCTCACAAACTGAACAGTTAGTAACAGTTTCGATTTTTATTTAAAGATAACGAGAGCAAGCGAGAGAGAGAGAGAGAGAGAGAGAGGTAGAGAGAGGTAGAGAGAGAGAGAGGTATCGAGAGAGAGAGAGAGAGAGAGAGAGAGAGAGGCTATGCTCGGAGCATTTAGTAACGTTACATTTTCAACAAGATTGCTGCTATTTAAACACTTGATGGAAACGGGGTAACGTTAACCTTATGTCGACTGTAGTATTGTATGACCTCGACATAACGTTTACACGTTAACGTTACTCCGTTTCCATGCAGTAATTATAACGGTGGCCAGCTAAGCTAAGGGAGCTAACTGCTAGCAGTAGCTAACGTTAGCTTGTAGCTGTAACGTTACAACGAATCAGCTGTTGATATTATGCGCCATCAGTAGACAACGTATCATGTATTAAACTAGAGTTAATGGTTTAATGCTTCAGTCACAGTGACGTTGAAAGAGCAGCCGTCACGAACCTCTCATTTCTTTATGGAGATCCGCGCTGGCACTGCTCTAACACCGCTTGCAAATAGCATTGGGGAAGCTTTAGCTTGTCCTTCGTTGTTTACTTCAAACCCCAAGTACCTCCAAACAGCACTTCTGCTGTTTTCTTTATCCACAAGCACAAGTTGCGGAGGCTCTGCATTTGCCATCATTTTCAGCTAAAAGCTCTTGTTTACAAATACAAACTGAAGACTGCTCTCTGAGCGGGAGGGCTGGACTCGGAGCAGGCGGAACAGCGCGTCAACAACTTGCTGTAGAACACTCGCCAGCTGGTACCGATACTGCAGAAAGTATCGGTATTTCTGGAAATGAGTATCGAAGCCGTTTTAAATATTCAGTATCTATATGTATCGATACTTCGATATTTTTGACAACACTAGTACACACCACATGTTTGTTAACTAGCTTGGCTTTTGGATAGTCACCCCATACTGAAGTCAGAAAGTTCCTATGATCCCAGTATTTAAAACACTAGAACAATGTGTGTTCACTCTTATACCAATGACATATTGTCCCAGGAACATCCACACTGTCTGTCTCACTCCTCAGAGCGACAGAAACACAACTGTTGTCGTCAATGACAACTGTGTCTAGTACTGCTTCTCTCTCACAGAGGCTTCTGTGCAGGTCAAAAGCTCTTGGTAGTAGTTTTTCAATTTAAAAGAACGGTCAAATATTATTCTTATGATTGTTGATGGACCGATAGCTGTAATGACGTACTGAAGCGTTTTTAACACTGGGCCACACATTCATTATGAGTAGGGGTGTCACGATTCGACGAGTTAATTTAGTCGATTTGCATATTCATGTTTGACGCGTCGTATTGTTAATTGTATGTGCCTTTTGCGGTGGAAATGGCAGACGTTCAAAGTCATAACATGCCACTATTCGTGATTCTGCCGAGAGCCAGGACTCGAGAGTTACATAACTTCCGTGTTTCGCACCAGCTGGAAGGGAGGGGCTGCTGAGCCTTAACAGTTTAGAAGCAGCTTGGCAGCTTTGGACATTTACAGGGGCCAGTTTCGAATAGCAGCCTCCCATAGGTGCTCTTTGAGAGTGGTTTTGAAGGAGGGTAGGGATTCACATTATTTTACAGCTGTGGGTAGGGCGTTCCACATTGATGTGGCATAATTGCGAAACGTGTTTAGTCCCTTGTTTGAGCCGAATCTGGGTTGAACATGATTTGTGGAACTCCCTCTGGTGTTGTGGTCGTGGTATTCACTGACCTTTGGGAAGTATTTCGACATGTACATGGGTACCTTAGTGGTGTAGTGTATCTTGTAGACCAGGCCCATTGCTGTACTCTGTCGTCTACTCTAAGCCATCCTAGGTTGTCAGTCGGTAGGGGTGAGGTGGGTTTTAGGAGTGAGGTAAATCTGTGTCTGACCAGTTTGTTTTGTGATGTTTGTAATCTTGTTTTTAGTGCCTTTGAGGTGCTTTGGTACCATGAGGTGCAGGCATAGTTGTAGTAACCTTGAATGAGCTCCTGTTAGAGTCCTCAGGGTGTTCTTGTTTACCAGAGAGGAGATCCGGTACAAGAATCTTGTTTGTTGGTTGACCTTTTTGATTACATTGGTTGCCATTTTGTCACAGGAAAGATTTGCCTCTAGGATGGAACCCAGGTAGGTAATTTCATCTTTCCTTGTGACAATATTGTCACCCTGATAGTTGATAATACATATTTCACTTCATTAGCAAAAATATTGTAACATCAGTAAGTCTGCTATAAGCTATTCTCCCTCTCGTGTGTGTGTGTCAGGGTTTCCGTTAGAAAATATTGGGGCCGGTCTCCGTGTCCTGGAAGATTTCAATCTCAAATGTAAGAAATTCCGGTCAGTTTATTGAGCTTAAAAACTATTGATAGGCAGGCTATATAAAGAATGACATCCTCAAGGCATGTAGATTTATAATATTTTTACTTAAAACTAGGCTACTTTTGCATATACAGTCATTAATATATTCCAAATAAAATAAGTCCCTCGAGACTCCGTGCTGCTGGCGCTGCCGACTTGAAATCAAATAGGTGTCTATGGGCAGTCGGCCCGACACAGCAGTCTGTTATAATCACATTTTTATGAGCTAACGAATTCCGTTATATTGGACATTTGTATTAATTATATCAAGCAAAGAACTGAGAAATTTAGCAGAGAGAGACGGCAACATTATTGTGGGGTTCAACGTTGCGTGATCGCTGAAACCAATGACGATCTCCGCCTCCCAACGAAGCGATAAACTCATCCCAGTGGTGTGCAGCTGCAGAGCCGCAGAGCCAGCGGCGTTCTCATGGTCCGGTCTGGGGACCGCTCAGCAGCGCCACCCACCCAATGGCTGAATTGCCAATGGCTGAATTGGAGTATTGCACTATGCGGGCACAGCTTTGGGCTCTGCAGTTGCATGCTACAGACATTATGACCGGAGATATTTAAATGTCGGACTTCAACAGATTTTCCCGGTAAAAAAACAGTAATTACCGGACAACGGAAACCCTGGTGTGTGTGTGTGTGTTTCTGTGTGCATACATTTACTATATGCTACTCTTTTTCACATGGATTAGGCTAATTAGCTTTAACAATCCTGATTCCTGAGCCTATTTTATTCAAAAGGAAGATATTGATTTAAATATGTATACCCTATTAATAAAAAAACATTTGAATCGTATCTCCTGTGCTGGCACAACCACTACCATAGCACACACATAATACATATAACAATTAATGGAAATATACTAAAAAGCCATTCATGGCCGGTAATAATCTCTCTGGCTGGTATTCTTTAAAATATTTTTTTATCTAAAGCTAAAAAGGATGAGGATACTCATTAAACATTTTGAAATATTAAATTGAAATAGATTTTTCTGGTAAATTAATAGTTAATGATTAATCAACTAATCGTTAAAATAATCAACTGAATAATCGATAACAAAATAGTCGTTAGTAACAGCCCTAATTATGAGTGGAACTCTTCTAACACTGGCTACAGCTGTAAGATTTCTCTGCTCTAAGAATGTGCAGGTGAATTGATAGGTTTGACATTTCCCTGAATCTTCTCTCCCAAGTGTATTTTCTCATGTTTTCTGAAATATGCTAATGTTCTGAATCTCTTATCACACAAACCACAATGATGTGGCTTCTCTCCTGTGTGAATTATCTGGTGCGATTTCAGACTAGAAAAATTACTAAAGCTCTTCTCACACTGGTCACAAAAGTAGGGCTTCCATCCTGTGTGAATTCTCTGGTGTGTTTGCAGATGACTCAGTTGCCTAAAGCTCTTCTCACACTTGTCACAGGAGTAGGGCTTCTCTCCTGTGTGAATTCTCTGGTGTTTTTTCAGATTACTCAGACGACCAAAGCTCTTCTCACACTTGTCACAAAAGTAGGGCTTCCATCCTGTGTGTATTCTCTGGTGTATTTGCAGACTACCCAGATGACCAAAGCTCTTCTCACACTTGTCACATGAGTAGGGTTTTTCTCCTGTGTGAATTCTCTGGTGTCTTTTCAGATAATCTCCCTGACTAAAGCTCTTCTCACACTGGTCACAGGAGTAGGGCTTCTCTCCTGTGTGAATTCTCTGGTGTAATTTCAGATGAGACAGTTGACTAAAGCTCTTTCCACACTGGTCACAGGAGTAGGGCTTTTCTCCTGTGTGAATTCTCTGGTGTCTTTGCAGATCACACCGTTGCCTAAAGCTCTTTCCACACTGGTCACAGGAGTAGGGCTTTTCTCCTATGTGAATTATCTGGTGTTTTTGCAGATAAGCGCCGTGACTAAAGCTCTTTCCACACTGGTCACAGGAGTAGGGCTTTTCTCCTGTGTGAATTTTCTGGTGCGTTTTCAGATAATGTCCCCGACTAAAGCTCTTTCCACACTGGTCACATGAGTAGAGTTTCTTTCCTGTGTGAATGTGTTGGTGTTTATCGAGATTCATCTTTGAACTGAAGCTTTTTCCACACTGGTCACAGCAGAGACCTTTTCTTCCATCCAAGCCTCTTGGTTTCTTCCCAGGCCCGACAGGACAGCTCTCTGGATGGAGAAGAGTGTCAGAGGAAGGAGAGATTTGGTGATTTTATTCAGCTTTAATTTCCATGTAAGAGGGTTGTAATGGTACGTAGCTGGGTTTTATAGTTTGTGTAGGTGCCTAAATGCCTAGTCTGGTAATTAAGAGCAATTTCAGTTAATAGCAGTTAATAGAAAAGCATTTTGGCCTTGTATTTCATAGGATAAATAGATGGATATTATTATTATAGAAGTTAAAATGTTTTCTTTGTTGTTAGTTTGTTTCTTACAGGATATTTGGCTGATAGGCCGAGGGACTTTTAGTTTGACAGGATAACGGTGATGTCATTGATTACTGTCAGCTGCGGCAAGGTGACAGCTTTTGGTTTAGAAAGAAAACAACACAGATTTTACCGGTGTTCAGGCCAAGTGATGAGAGAGTGGAGCCAGACAGTTTTTAGACCTCTCTCTCTGGATAAACTTTGTTAATCTCGCTGCTCTATATATAATTAGGAAACAAGAACGTGTAAACCCGAGTTGGACATTAAATAGTTGATACTACTTCGTGGTCGGTGCTTTTCTTGTGCGTGGATATGGAACGGGAGGATTCAAAGACTGAGAGCGTCTGAAGCTTACGGCATCAACAAGTTTCGGATACTACATTTTGTCTAAAAACTAGCTCATTAAAAACGGAACTTGGATTTGGACAGGCCTGACTGGAAAAAGGAACTTTTCGCGGAACGAAAGAAAAAAGAAGTCGTCAACAAGTAAGATGTATCTTGTATGATTTGCCTGAAAGAAGACGTCAAACAGTAAGCTGTACTATGCTGTATCTTGTATAATTTGCCCGAAAGTGGCGTATCCCATTGGAGCTATAACTAACGTTACAGAATATGATCAATGGAAAAAAAAGCATAACACTAACAGCTTGCGGTCTGGATTGAAAGTAAAAGTAATTAAACGCGCGTCTGGCTTGCGCGCTCTCCCCAGGTGACTGACATTTTACTAATTGTGGAAAGCGACTGCCGACCGGTGATTCAATAACTGTATCAATATGGAAGGAATTGAAGTCGGTGGCAAAAGGATAGTCAAATTGACGGAGAAAGCCATGCAGGAGCAAGCTGCTAAACGTGAAAAGGCACGCAAACACAAATTATCAACGCTAAATAACATGATGAAAGAAATATTGACATTAAAGGAAGATGATGCAAACGTCAGCATTGTCAATAATAAAATGCGTGTTGATTTCAGTAATTTGCAACAAGAGCTAATACAAGTCAACACTGAACTGGGTCGTTTTGTGTCAGAGGAAGAATATGAAGCTGATCAGAAGAATTTTGAGCCTAAAATTGAATCACTGAATTTATTCTTCTGGAAATGTGAGGAATGGATGAAAGAGGTCACAAAACGTTCTGAACCGGCTGAAGATGGTAACAATCAGGAAAAACCTATGGATACCAAATCTAAGTCTGGAACAGTAACAAGTAGATGCTCATCAGGCTCTCGCTCAACAAATACAATCAGACTGACTGCACAGATGGAGCGAGCGGCTCTACAAGTAAAGGCCACCGCTTTAAATGAAAGGTTAGCTCTTGAGCAGGAAGAAGCAGACTGGTTAGCACAAAAACGATGCAAGGAGGCTCAACTACAAGCTGAGGAAGTGAGGTTTGAAGCAGAACAAAAAAGAAAGCTAGAAATACATGCAATGAAGACCGCTCTCGCTGAGTCAGATGCAAAAATGGGAGTTCTGGAAAATTATGAATGTACTACATCAAATGACAGGACTGTCTTAAACATTGAAAAGACAGACGAAAGAGAAGAGAGGAACTTCCAACCGCTATATCAGCGTGCCTCACCACCTCCCCCCAGTACACCAGAGGACGTGCAGCTTCCAGCAGCACCACTAACGACCAGCATATTAAAAGCAACAAAAAGGGAATTCAAAGAAGGATGGGAGCTTCATAGCCTAAGCAAGGCTATCTCCCAACAGGCAAATGTCACAGAATACCTTGTGAAGAATCACAAAGCTTCATTACTTCCTGAGCTCACCATTCCAACATTCACTGGTGACCCTCTAGAATACAAGACATTCATCAGATCTATGGAACATGGAGTGGAAGACCGCACCAGTGACAATCGTGACCGTCTACAGTTTCTGTTGCAGTACACAAGTGGACAACCACATGAGCTGGTCAAAAGCTGCATTCACATGGAGCCTACTGCAGGCTATACCAAAGCAAAACAAATGCTGAAACAGTTCTTCGGCGACGACTTCAAGATAGCGGAAGCCTACATCAAAGAGGCTCTGGAGTGGCAGACAATCAAGCCTGAAGACGGTGCAGCATTGCAGTCATTTGCATTGTACCTCACAGGCTGCTCCAACACAATGACGGATATAAGCTACATGGAGGACTTGGAAAACGCATCCAACATAAGAGCGCTGGCTAATAAGCTACCATACAGACTCAGAGAATCTTGGAGAAGACACGCCTGCGACTTACAAGAAAGAACCAACAAAAGGGCAAGGTTCAAGGATTTCGTAGACTTCGTCAACAAGCAAGTTAGATACGCTCTACACCCGCTCTACGGAAACATAAAGGACAACACTACAGCCACAAAAGAACCAAGTCAACAGAGAACAAAAGAATACAAGACAAGGACACACAAGTCACAAAAGGTGTACGCTACAGCAGTTGACTCCCCCAAGGCTGAAATGACTAGAGGCATGAAGGAGAGCGACGAACGTGCAACACCAAAGACTCCAACCGCTGCAGTGGACGTAAACCGCAAGCCCTGTGGCTATTGCAACGGAGAGCAGCATACCCTTACAGTTTGTAGAAAACTCAAGAGCAAACCACACAAAGAGAAGATAGACTTTCTAAAAGGCAAAGGTCTATGTTTTGCGTGTTTGAAACATGGTCACATGAGTAACAGCTGCACAGACAAAGTGCAGTGTCAAGAATGCTCTCGACAACACCCCACACTGCTTCACTACAACTTTAAAGATCGCTCTAAAGACTCTCAAGAGGAAGCGAAGTCAACGGAACAAGAAGTGACAAGTGCTCTTGTACAAATGATGGAGGCCTTCGGTGTCACTGGGGCCGGAAAGGAAGATTGCGCTCTCTCGATTATTCCAGTGCGCGTCAAGGCACAGAAGGGAACCAAGGAAGTAACGACGTACGCGTTTCTGGACCCGGGTAGCTCAGCTACTTTTGCCTCAGAGTCGCTGATCTCACAACTGAACATGGATGGACGCAAAGCAAGCATCTTGCTGCGAACAATGGGATCAGAATCTGTTGTGGACACAAATATTGTGAATGGACTGGAAATAAGCAGCCTGGATGGAAAACAATTCATCAAGCTTCCAGAGGTGTTTTCTCGGAAAACCATTCCCGTCTCCAAGGAGAACATTCCCCGGCAAGAGGATGTCAGCCGATGGCCTCACCTAAAGGAGGTGAAGCTTCCCACTATCCAAGCTCAGGTTGGATTGCTCATAGGAGCAAACGTCCCGAAGGCAATGGAGCCGCTCCAAGTGGTGAGCAGCGTGCACAAAGGACCATATGCTGTCAGAACGATCCTAGGCTGGACAGTTAATGGACCGCTCAAAGGCGGAAGTGACGCAAGCCAGAAGAGCAAGCGGACAGCAGTGACCGCAAATCGGATCTCAGTCGCCAGGCTAGACGAGCTTTGGCAGCAGCAGTTCAAAGTAGACTTTCCGGACGCCGGACAAGATGAAGACATCGAGATGTCAAAGGACGATCACCAGTTCATGAAT
The DNA here is from genome assembly GCF_963971535.1 of Notolepis coatsorum. Lineage (NCBI taxonomy): Eukaryota > Metazoa > Chordata > Actinopteri > Aulopiformes > Paralepididae > Notolepis > Notolepis coatsorum. The sequence continues at coordinate 109,310,317 of NC_140175.1, forward strand.
ATGGTGTCACAATCCTCAAAACTTGTGGATGGACATTACAGTGTTTGCCTGCCAGTCAAGAACAAAACACTGTGCTTGCCCAACAGCAGATCAGTTGCCGAACAACGTGCGCTGAACCTACGAAAAAGATTCTCGAAAGACGACAAGTTTTGCACAGAGTACGTGGCGTACATGGATAATATCCTCAAGAAGGGCTACGCCGTGAGAATCGACAACGCTGATCAGGAGTCAGCAAAAGGAAGAAAGTGGTATCTGCCTCACCATGGAGTCAGACATCCAGTTAAAAAGAATCTACGTGTCGTCTTCGACTGCGGAGCAAGCTTTCAAGGAACATCACTGAACCAGCAGCTTCTGCAGGGACCGGACCTGACAAGCTCCCTAATAGGGGTCCTGACAAGGTTCAGACAAGAGACTGTGGCGGTCATGGCCGACGTGGAGGCTATGTACCACCAGGTCAGAGTCAGCGACGAAGACACTGACCTCTTCAGATTCCTCTGGTGGCCTGAAGGGAACTACGAAAAGAAACTCATCGAACACAAGATGTTAGTCTTTGGTGCAACATCATCGCCAAGTGTTGCAACGTTTGCACTGCAGAAAAGTGCAACGGATCACGAGGAAGAGTTTGGCCCTGAAGCAGCCAAAACAGTCAAGAAGAACTTTTACGTCGACGACTGTCTTAAGTCGACCGCCGACGAAGAGACAGCCATCACTCTTTGTGCTGGCTTACGAAAGATGTTGGCAAAAGGTGGATTTCGCTTGACGAAATGGTCGAGCAATAGCCGAATGTTGCTCAACTCGATCCCCGAAGAAGAAAGAGCCCAAGGGTTTCAAGACCTGGACTTAGACGAAGACAACCTGCCGGTGGAGAGAGCATTGGGGATCCAGTGGTGCGCCGAATCAGACCAGTTCAGGTTCAAGATCAACCTCAAAGATCGCCCGCACACTAGGAGAGGCCTGCTTTCCCTCGTCAGCTCTATCTTCGACCCTTTGGGGTTTCTCGCTCCAGTGGTGCTGCCCGCCAAAATACTCCTACAGGATATCTGCAGGCAGAAGTATGGCTGGGATGAGGAGCTACCAGATAACGTCATCCAGACATGGGAAAAATGGATCTCAGGACTGCAAAGGCTTGAGAACTTCGGAGTGGACAGATGCATCAAGACGAAGCAGTTTGGAGCTCCAGTCTCCGCACAGCTCCACCACTTCGCCGACACAAGTCTAGAGGCTTATGGAACAACAAGCTACCTGCTACTGCGCAACGCGACTGGCATAGTTCAAACTGCCCTGATGATGGCAAAGGCGAGGGTCGCACCCTTAAAGTCTCCAACCATACCAAGGATGGAGTTGACCGCGGCCGTAGCTGCCGTCAAGATGGACAAGTTTCTCAAGAAAGAGCTCGAACTCGAGCTGCAAGATTCTATCTTTTGGACCGACAGCACAGCTGTGCTGAAGTACTTGAACAGCGAAAGCACAAGATTCAAGACATTTGTGGCTAATAGAGTCATAGCTATCCTGGAGCATTCTCAGACCTCACAGTGGAGGTATGTCAATACCACTGTGAACCCCGCAGATCTCGTCTCAAGAGGACAGACTGTCGACGCATTCCTGAAGGAACAAAGCTGGCTGTCGGGACCAAGTTTCCTGCACTGTTCACAAGACCAGTGGCCCAAGAACCCAGATCCTGGAATGCTGGACGTCGATGATCTGGAGATCAAAGGAGTAGCTCAAGTGCATGTCATTCAGGCGGAAGAGCCGAAAGACGCAACAGGACAGTTGATGAACCATTTCTCATCCTGGACAAGGCTTAAACGCGCTGTTGCCTGGTTTCTGAAGCTGAAGGTCCTGCTTAAAGAGCTGAAAGAAGAGAGAAAGGCACCAGATGGAAAAAGCAAAGTGAGCCGGTTCAAAAAGGCTTTCCAAGGAACAGGCCTCACCTGCAAAGATCTAGCCGTGGCAGAAAAAGAAATTGTCAAGCACACCCAGAAACGAACCTTCAAAGAAGATTTGACAATGCTACTGGAACAAGGAAGGGTGAAGAAAAGTAGCTCACTCTTCAAGTTGAATCCAATACTGGAGGATGGAATCCTGAAAGTAGGAGGAAGGCTGAGCCGAGCGGCAATGCCTGACGAAGCCAAGCAGCAAGTAATCTTGCCCAAAGACTCGCACATCACAAGGCTTGTGCTGAGACATATTCACGACAACACAGCTCACGCAGGAAGAAATCACACGTTGGCTCAGCTGCGTCAAAGGTTCTGGATACCTGGAGCAAATGGAGCCATCAGACAAGTGCGTCACCTGCAAACGGCTACATGGAACAACTGGACAACAACTCATGGCAGACCTACCTACCTGCAGGGTCCTGCCAGACGACCCCCCCCTTTACAAGAGTCGGCGTTGATTACTTCGGCGGCGTCCTTCTTCACGAGTCTGAGGACTTTTGATGAACTTTATTCCGAAGGCAAAGCCTCACCTCGGGTGGGGAGAAAAAGATGATGAACCGAAGTCAAGTCTCGGTCATGGGCAGAGCGAAGATCAAGATCTTCACTTCTTCAGTCTAGTTTAATTTTGAGACTTTAGATTGTGATGTTTAAGTTAAATGACATTTAGACGCCTTAAGTTTATATTTTTTGGGTAATTGTTTCAAGGCTGTTGATAACAATTAGGGGCCGGTAATGTAGGTGCCTAAATGCCTAGTCTGGTAATTAAGAGCAATTTCAGTTAATAGCAGTTAATAGAAAAGCATTTTGGCCTTGTATTTCATAGGATAAATAGATGGATATTATTATTATAGAAGTTAAAATGTTTTCTTTGTTGTTAGTTTGTTTCTTACAGGATATTTGGCTGATAGGCCGAGGGACTTTTAGTTTGACAGGATAACGGTGATGTCATTGATTACTGTCAGCTGCGGCAAGGTGACAGCTTTTGGTTTAGAAAGAAAACAACACAGATTTTACCGGTGTTCAGGCCAAGTGATGAGAGAGTGGAGCCAGACAGTTTTTAGACCTCTCTCTCTGGATAAACTTTGTTAATCTCGCTGCTCTATATATAATTAGGAAACAAGAACGTGTAAACCCGAGTTGGACATTAAATAGTTGATACTACTTCGTGGTCGGTGCTTTTCTTGTGCGTGGATATGGAACGGGAGGATTCAAAGACTGAGAGCGTCTGAAGCTTACGGCATCAACAAGTTTCGGATACTACAGTTTGATTCCAGCTTCCTGCAAGCAAATTACTTCTGTATGAATCTTTTTTATTTATCTTATTTCTCTCGATTCTCCATCACAAAACTGAACGTTATTGGCATAGATTGGAGCGCAGTTAGTGTGTCACTGTCTACCTTCTGTGAACATTTAGCAATAATCCATTGCAATCCGATCCAAAATGGCGGAGCCATATCCATTATAGGGATGGGCGTGAGTACTCGTAGCTATGAGAAAAACCAAAAAAAATTAAAAAATATCTAAATTATAAATTCTTATGATTTTTCTTTTTTCTTTTACATATCTTTTCACATGTATGTGTAAGATTATAACCGTTTGTTGGTTTCCTTAAACATATATACGTGAATGAACAAAAATAAGTAAAAAATTATATTATAAAATTATAAAAATATATATATATTTTATTTTTTCCTTTTCGAGTAATACACGATCAATCGATCTGGATTTTTCTTTAAAATGCCCATCCCTAATCCATTATAAGAATGGAACTGTACATCCAGTAGATTTCATTCTCAGTTCTTCCTGCACGCCTGGTGATACTAAATCCAAATTGAACTCTGGCATTGGAAAGAGTAGATTTGGCCCGATCCATAGATGTGCAAGTTGGCTATAATAAGGTAATTTATAGGCCTGATATTCTATAATAATATTTCAAATTGCATGTGTCCGGATGGCAGAATTCAGTATTGTATCTACAAAACCTTCTGTTTAATCATCTTCGCTTTATGATTTTTCGTGATCTCAAGAAGGTACTGCACGAGCTCAGTGGCAGTTTTTTTTTTTATGTCTGGTCATTTTTAGCATGGTGTTATTCACTAGGGATGCCCCGATCACATTTTTTGCCACCGATACCGATCACCAATCGTCTATGAGCCATATCGGCCAATACACTGCCGATACCGATCGTTTTTGGTTTTATAAAAAAGAATATATATATTATATAATTATACTTGTATTATCTGCGAGACATCGCCACCACGCAACAAGTCAAAATGCTCGCTATCTGCAAACCTCCACGGTCTGTGTGTATACTCTGTTTTGGTCAAATCACATTCAGCATGCCCTCATCCACACGCAGCCTATGCAACATTGTACCCCGATGTATCTAGGTTCCCTAGATAGATGAAACTTCCCTTCTCAACCAACCCACTGATGAGAACCCATATAATAGCCGTGTTTATGTTTGTTTTTGCCCGTGTTCTTGTATATAGTGTAATATAGTTATATTTAGTTTGTTTGTTACGTTTAGGGATGCACCGAATATTCGGCCGCCGAAAATTATCGGCCGGAAATGGTTAAAAATGCTGGAAGGGAGCGTGTGAATGAATGTTTATTAGAGTAACTAATCAACATTAGTTACATTAGTTACTAACTAATCGACATTCATTAATTTCATCCCCCCGCGCTCTTTCCCCCTCCACCTCCTCCTCACTCTCGTAAAAAAGAGTCACGGGAGATGTAGTAAATACAACAGTATTTGACTTTAATGCACATTTTGTTGTATGCAAAGAGAAAATGTTTAAATTTTACAATCTTTCAGCAATCAGTCTGGAATTAATGTATGCATTCAAAAGTGCTGAATAAATGTTTTATGGGCCCATAAGATATTATAAATATTATTTAAGTTAAGTTTTGCCATAATCATGTCTTTTGCCATAATCAGGTAGCAAAAAAATAAAAGTAAAAATGCATTATATATATATTTATAATCATTTTCGGCCTTTCTGCATTTGGTTTTCGGCCAACTGTTCGTTATTTTCGGTATCTGGTTTCGGCCAAGAATTCCCATTCGGTGCATCCCTAGTTACGTTTGTTAGTTCGTTCGTTTAAACTTTAGGATAGTCGTAACGTTAGTTTAGCTTCGTTTTAACGTTAGATAATGTACAAAATAAACGTCTTTCCGGTGTTTTATTTTGAAAACCCCCGACCGGAAGTATTTATGATGCTTCGCTATCTGCTTGTGTGTCCGGTTCTGTGTTTGTTCAGTTGGTGTCTGTAGATTGTTGGTGAACAACTAACTTTAGGTTAGTTTTAACGTTAGCTAGCAGCAGGGATGGACGCCGTTGTGCAAATGCAGGCAGCTACAGGCACTCGAGGAAGAGCTGCTGAATTTAATCGGCAGGAGAGAGAGAGCTCGTCAAAGCCATTATATCCCTGTGGCTGTGGTGCGGTCCTATAGGCACGAAAGTGCAGCTCGAACTACCTGTTGTATTAAATTAATTGATTGCTGTTTAACTTGTCCGTGTCCAGTCCTTTCGATTAGCCCCACCGTTCATTGTAAACAATGATGCATGTAATTATATTAACGTTACGGTGTTGTTGTAGCTATGTTAATAAATTCTGAATGGCATTAACGTTAGCTAGCTGGCTGGCTACAACGAATTCTCACAAGCTGACATCGTAAAATATCACCACCAGCCATGGGTATACTGTTTTCTAAATTGTGGAGGCTTTTAATCGTCAAGGTAAGAGGATTTGAAGGCGTATGCTATGGAAGTCCCACTTTGTTGAAATGTACATAACTAGGGCTATAGGATAACCACCGCTTAATTCACGATTTTTTATTAGTTTGTCATGACAAACCAATTACATAATCCAACATATGTGTAAGAAACTACATATTCCAGTTAACGGTATATTTTTTTAATGATTCGTTACGGCGAAATCAATACTTCCATTTGTATAAATTACGTTAACTCGAGGATAGTATTCCTGCCTGCGGGAACAATATTATTCTATGACAGCCCCGCCCCCATTCACTAACCAACCAATCAACGCAACGGTTGTTCAGATTAGATTTGGGTGAAAGGTACGCATGAGAGAGAAGCAGGGGAGGGAACTAACTTTTTGGCTTACCAGCCAACTGGCGAGTATATGATTTTTTTTACCAGCCAAACTGATTTTTTACCAGCCATAAATAAATCGCTAATTGTGATAATGACTTCTTTGTAGGTCTTCGTCTAAATTGATTTTCAATCATAATAATAATCACACGCGTCTCTACTCTTTAAAATATTTATTACCATAAAACATTAATAAGTGTCTCTACTTCACAATATTAGCATAAAACATATATTAATCACACCGTCTCTACTCTTCAAAATATTAGGATATCACATATAGGGCTGTCTTAAATACTTCGAAGCTTCGTTCGATGGCACAAGCTTCGAACATTAAAAAAAACGTTAATACATTTCTTTTCACATTTTTCTTTCACATTTTTTATTTAATTTTTTTTGTGTGTGTGTGCGTGTGTGTGTGCATGGGGCCATTGGGTGGGGCCGGGGGACAAATACACTGGAGGAAAGTAACCCAGCTCAGCACTGCCCAAATTATATCATCACTATTGCCTGTTTGAAGGATATCATCCTCAAACACATATACACCACCTACACGCCTATTCTCAGTCCTTGCCCCACAATGGTGGAATGAACTACCCACCCCAGTTAGGACAGCCGAATCCCATCCAATCTTTCGCCGTCGACTAAAGACGCACTTCTTCAACCATTATCTGAAATAAAATTTAATTTTTTTTTTTTTTTTTTAATCTAACCCTAACGTTAGGTTATGACTATAACCAAGTTCTGTTAGTTAGGGGCGATGCTTGGCTTCGCCTTCTGCACTATCTCGCGTACGTGCACGCGTACTGAATAAACCACAAATGTACCTCTAATACCAGTATTAGTCTGACCACACCCCTCATCAGCTTACCTTCATAAGCAGGTGTGTGGTCACCTGCTCTCCTCCTTCCCAAGCTTTCACCACAAGGTGAGGTCAAGGGCTGCAGCGGCCGTCCGAAGCCAAGCATCGCCCCTAACTAACAGAACTTGGTTATAGTCATAACCTAACGTTCTGTATCGTTAGTGGCTTAGCTTGGCTTCGCCTTCTGCACAAGGGAGGCCAAGCGGAGCCACTTGGCTGACAAATACACCCCGCTGACAGCCCCCCAAAACCATCAGAACAGGGAGGGCCGAGCCCCCCCGACCCCCCCTAATGGAGGGTAGCCCCCCTATTAGGGACGTCACGGGAGGGCGACGGACCCGACCGTGCGAAGAGGCACTCAAGCAACTCAACGCACAGGGTGAGCAGACCGTGGCTTGACCCACGACTACACACACGCACAACCCGCATGCCACCCGGGAACGAACGGAGGAACAACCTCGTTACTGCCCCCAGAATCACGGGGTCAAGGGCAAACCCAACCCCGTGGCAAGGCCGTAGCAGCGGAGCACGAAGGAAGACCCAGACCCACCAAAAGGACTGGACTCCCTGGAATGGGGGCCCGGAGAAGTCCATGATGCCAGCATCAAGACCCCACCAGGTGGGCACGTAGTGCCCCGCCCCCCACATCGCCAGCGTATTCGGACAAAGGCCCCTCAGTTACTGCACCTGGTATTCCCAGGCGGAACCAACCAGGCCAGTAAGCCGAGCGGGCCCCGTCCCCCCAATAGTACACCGCCTGGCACACTGACCCTGCAGAATAGGCAGTCAGCATGGCCGTAAGCACACAAAAAAGGTTAACCAACGGAAGCAGGCAGCGCACCGGGGAAAAACCAGGCAACAGGCTGTTAACCCTAGCCTGGAGACTGCGGACGAGACAGGCGCCAGAGGGGACAGCTGAACACAGCCGCCCCGGCGGAAGGAGCGTAAGCTGGCGGTGTTGCATGACCAAGCCTCCATTTAACAACCCCCACCCAGAGGGGTCGAGGCAGAGAAGGCTGACACGATTGGCAGACGTCATGAACGTGCAGGGGCACCCTCAACCGGTGAACCCGGGAGTTGACACTGCTCCAACACACCAGGGAACCAACCACCTCGGTGTTACCCAATGCGGTGGTTGTTCCTATAACCCCTCAAGAAAAAACTCCAAAACACACCTGCGGGTATACACCGGCTATACCGCAGTACAAGTGTTTCAGTTTCCAAAAAGGGTTAACCCAGGCCTACGGGTCGCAAACATCACTTCGGACCGGGCCTGGCGGTACGGGAAGCACAGGGTCACCAGAGGAGGTCAAAAAACCACCCCCACAGGCCCCTCTTCGCCATGCGTGAGAGAGGAGCGAAAAACAATGGAGAACCAGCCCCTAAGCACACCGTACCTGGTATTCCCCGGCGGTCTCCCAACCAAGTACTAACCAGGACCAACCTGTGTAGCGGCCGAGATCCGACGAGATCGAGCGCGTACAGAATGGCATGGCTGTAAGCCATGACGACAGTGCTGAGTAAAAAACATACCCAACCAGGGTCTCCATAGCGCTTAACCCTGTGACACCCAGACCGACCTGGCATTTTTCCCCCTGAAAAAAGCCCAAGTCCCTCAGGGTACCAGAACAGCAGATCTGCATCCCCGGCGGACAACGGGTTCAACTGATCTGGACCAGCGTGACCAGAACCAGTCCCGTGCCCTAACCACGCCGACATGCCCCAGGAAAAGGGCAGATATGCGTGTTGATCTTAACATGAAAAGAAGGCGCCACCCAGACGTCGGGACGAACCGCGCCTGGTGGCCCACCCCAAGGGCGTGAGACCCCACTACATATGTTCAGATCCATCCCGTCATCATCCCCCAGACATGAACGAGGATCCGTCGACAACCCACCCAGGTCATGGGATGTGGTCGCCGGAAGAGGAAAAACCCCCATCTCAGTTGCTTTATAAAAACGCTGTTTCAACCACAAGCAACTAAGGCGTGCCAGTCAATCGCCTGTTTACAGCGAGCTAGCACTATACGTGCGTCGGGACACACCCCCATCAATGAACAGGCTATTTAGACCTGCCATTGAATCCCCAAGGCGCCCAGGGGAACGACAAGAGGGGTGTGACACTCCCTAACTCCAACACTTCTGGAATAGAAAGAAGGAAGCATCAACAGTATGTATCCCAGTCTACACAGCCGGGGTAAAAAATGTTCACATTTTTACATCCCACCACCCTCCCATAGGAAAGAGACGGGGATCCCCAGAGAGACTTCCCACGCGAGCTGTACAGATTGAAAAGAATATATTGCACCTTGAGCCATGTAAAAAACTGGTTTTAGGGCCTCCGGGGAAGAGGCACCGAACCCATACACACTCAATAAACGAATTGAATCGAATATACATACAATAGAAAAGGACCCTTCTAGAGGGTCCACTCACTTTGACAATCTGAGGAGGAAGGCTCTGTACTCTGATGGAGGCTTCCTCACATGGATCACATGGAAGAAGGAGTCCGAACTCACAGAAGGCCTGAGTAGGCGCTTGGTGAGGAGGAGCCCTGACCACCCCCCCTGAAAACAGATCCATCACATGGACCTGAACAGCACACGGAAGTCCTACCAACAGAGACGCGCACGGTGACGTACTCTATGGCGGGGGAATTCCTGCGGTGCACACGCCCAATATACCAGGCCGTGGGACCAGGAACTCCCTCCCCCCCCCCCCCCCCCCCCCCCCGTAACGTGCCGAACCGCCACGTGACGGGAACCTTGAAGGACAGGGGGTGTACCCCTGACCGACAGAACAATGGGGAGAGGAAAGGTTACCAGTTCACCCCTTTACGACCCCACACCCATGATACGACGTAACGACAAAAAGAGAATATGACACAGTCATAGTCAGCTCTATGAAGCGTTTCACAGCTCCACACAGCGCACGAGCTAACCTGCTATCTGATTTTTACTAAGGAAAAACACAGAATAGAGAGGGCTCTAAGAACCCCGGTCCAACATACACATGTGCTTCTGTGGCCAGTACAACCCAGTTGTAGGTCACATGACACACACAACCCATCATCATCACAATGAGAGAATACATCATTCTTGATTAGTATCGACCACAGGCCTTGCTAAGCACACGACAGCAACCAAACCAATTTCCCTTTAGGAAATAAGTTTCTCCAGCAGATTTAGCACAACCTCAGCAATCAAGCTGAGAGTTACATCGTATCCCTACCACACAAAAGACACAATTAATGCACAACATGTCTGATAGGAGGTGATAAAGTCCCCAGGGAACCGGGGGGGGAAAAACACAATCCTCCTATTTTACCCTCAACACGGCCAGTTAAAACAGGAAAACCTGTTAATGTGTGAACTCACTGTTCATTGTCATTACAGTCTGAGAAAGAACATTCTTTTACTCACTCGTCACCAAGCATAGCTTCATAGGTTAGTTGCCTTAGTAGTGAGTACACGGTACACATAAACACCATGATGTTTCTCACACAACAACCAGATCAATACATCACGACCTGCACGGAGAAGCTACTGCCAGTGACAAAAACAGCTCACACACAACCCGCAACGTATCTCAAATGCATTGCAACAACACACGTTTTGGGAAAAAACACCGTCATTCACAATACATTTAGCAAGGTAAAACCAGAAGACGTGTTATGAGGGTCTGGCCAACCCCGTACCTGCCCGGAACGCAGATCAGCGAAGTGCAGTCATAAGCCACCGTAGAACACAGCCCTCTTTGTTGACGCAATCCCCGTCTAGGCTCAGGCAGGGTTGACGAACATCCCCTGTCAAAGATGACGTCGTGGTCAAGAGTGTAAAACATGTTAAAAATAAAAGCACGTTCAACAGAATAGCATCAAGCTAACGGCTGCTCCAACCGTTCTGGTGCTATCGCTTCCGCTCGCGAGACGCCGACCTACGACGCACGCGATCAGGAGCGAGCTCCCGGCGGCGCGCGAGAAGCCTAAGCTACCCCGCGCCAGGCCACCGACCGGCTAACCGTAAGCTATGAACATGTAAACAATGACATAACACTCACCCAGACAGGCCGCCGTTCTGAACCCTCCTCACTTTTTAAGAGAAAAGAGAAAACAAGACGTCAACACCGCTTCACAACGGCGACATTAACACGTCCGGCGGAATCAGCACAGTACCAACTGGCCTGTATAGCTGACTTTGAACATGAATCTGCCGCTATCGCACATTACATGCACATATCCCCTCGTGAAGGAATACTCTCATTTGGATATGAAAGATGGGGTCTTAACACGGTGACAGAGAGAATCCACTCGTCCAGAACACACAGGGATCACCAGTGTCAATGGTCGCGGCCCACTAGTTAAAACTATAATGGTCGCCAGACCAAGGCCTTCTGTCGCCTAGACGGCTAAACAAAGGACCCTAGCCTGGGGCCGGTTTCCATAAACTTTGTCTAGTAGCCCCCATAGCACTAACAGACAAGTGGAGCCCGCCAGCAAACACTACTCACCCAACCTGGAACGCACCGCTCCTCACAACAGCGGCATGTCCGACAGTTCAGCTGTGGCCTGACAGGTTTCACCCCAACAAACACAGCAAGGAACTGCAGTTGAGAAGCATGCAGCGGCGTGCTCCCAATACGAAAACCGGTGGAGGGTTTGTAGAATGATCATCATCTTCTAGACACTCCAGTACGAAGACAATATCGCCGTATTTTCTCGAAAATAGTGAGAGAGAAAATAAAGATATGATGTCAACGTATCCTTGTTTCCCAAGCTGTTCCTAATCCAATTTCTTCCATCATGGTGTCAAGTGTGGGGATCTACCGAGGCACCTCTTCCTTGTGGTGAAAGCGAGAAGGAGGAGAGCAGGTGACCACACACCTGCTTATGAAGGTAAGCTGATGAGGGGTGTGGTCAGACTAATACTGGTATTAGAGGTACATTTGTGGTTTATTCAGTACGCGTGCACGTACGCGAGATAGTGCAGAAGGCGAAGCCAAGCTAAGCCACTAACGATACAGAACTAACCTTACTGTCATGCACTTGTCCTAATAAACTAACCTACACTGTAACACGCAACACTTTGATGAATATTGTTACTCAGCTGATAGAGTTGTATCCTTCCTGATGACCTGTCGTACAGAACTTGTAAGTCGCTTTGGATAAAAGCGTCAGCTAAATGACTAAATGTAAATGTGAATGTAAATGCCTTGTAGAATTCCACACATAAGAAAGAAAGATACTGGGATGAATAAACAAAATAGGAAATAAAATGTAGAAATGCATGCAATACATAAATAAATATGAATCTCCATATATGAAATAGAACATTTAGATAAGGTGCTACTGAGATGTTTTGGTGAGTTCTTTGTTTTTTGTGGAAGTAGCCCTTCTTAAAAATGCATGAACATTCACTGATAATTGGTCTGTAGTGGAGTCTACAAGGTCTACATTGCCGGACCATGTAGAATCCGGACCTTGTAGACTGACATAATTCTGTGCATAGTTTAGTCTACACAGGCCATATTTCAAATAATCAAAATCTTACTTCATTCATCTTAAACATTCTTGATTTGGGGGATTGGTAGTTCCCATGAAATCTGAAGTTGTTCAAACGACAACAGCGATCCACCTTGAATTAAATCACTGTGTTGGCTGCGTCACAGTCACGAAAGGGGCTACTTAATTCATTAATCCAATCCACTTTATTTATAGAGCACATTTAAAAACAACAAAGTTTACCAAAGTGCTGTACAAGTCCCACAACATAAGATAAAAAAGAAAAAAAAAATTATAAAACATTTTTATAAAAAAAAAATAAAAATAAGAATTCGAAGCTTCGAATTAAAATCGAAGCTCGGCCCCGAAGCTTCGATTGCCAAAAAAAAATTCGAAGGTCAGCCCTAATCACATATTAACATGAAAGAGGGAACTATTCTGGACTGGGTTGGGCTGAACTGGGCAGTGAAAAATGCTGGGCTGGACGCCAAACATATTCTGGGTGTACTGTACTTGTGCTGTATGATTGACAATACATTGGAATCGAATCTCATGTCAACGCTAGGGGTTCAGCAGGTGTATTCTGAATGACAAGTATGACAACATCACCGTTGTGAAGGGCATATGGGCGAGTGGTGTACCCAGTAATAATTCTGTAATAATAAAATGTCACTCGGCTGCATTTAAGCAAAGCCGCTCAGTATAGTCGTCCACTATGTTGAACGCGCGTTATGGTAGCTTGTTACATGCTAGGTAGCTAGCCGGCTAATGCTGGTTGACTTAAGTGAGTGGAATCGTTTAACTCGTCATTCTCATCCGACTCGAAGAAGACGCGCTGTTGTTCGCCCCCATGTCAGACCGCACTGATATCCGAAAGAGACGACTCTACATGCAATTATTTTCATCCACTGATGTGTTTTTGTCTAAGTTTGTCTACGTTGTCAAGCCGGTGACAGGAGTCTGTAGGTCCGCACGCAGTGGTGTATCCACTTCCCCTAGATGGGCGGCATCTTCTAGAAAACGAGTGTTCATTGGAGGAGCTTAGAGCGCAACAATGATGTTAATTGGTTATGGATTATTATGAGGCGCAAATGGGAGAAATCATAAGGGGGAGTCAGAGTTTGGCTTGTGCCAGTGAGCGAATCAGCAGATTGCAGAATAATTTTTTTGTTTTGTTTCGTTTACTACTCGCCAGTGTGGCGAGTGCTCTTCATGAATCACTCACCAAACATAAATAATACTTGCATTTGGCGAGTAAAATGGCCTAATTTCCTCCCCTGGAGAGAAGTCAGCGAGTGAGAACTCCGCTGAGAATTGGATCATGTTTTCCGTGTCTTCGATTGGTTTTCACGATCGGCGAAAATAAAGAATTATCGGAATTCACCGATCTCATATTTATACTGAATATCGTCCGATACCGATCGCTGGCCGATCGATCGGGGGAACCCTATTATTCACTGTCAAAGATGCAAAGAAAAATCATAATTCATATTCTCCTTTGTTTCATCACAATTTAAGCAAGCCTAGTAATAGACACAATATTTCTGACACTGGGAATACATTCACTGAGGTCCATATATGTCCCTAGATACCAAGAACAGGCAAATGGACCTTGTAGAAGTGGAGCAATCTTCCATTTACTTAGGTATGTATTTTAGGCAGATTTTCAGAATAGGGCGCCGGGCTGCATGAACATTAAAGGCAACCAACGTGTGTTCAGCTTTTCTCTGATTGGCCACGACCCCCCGCCCCCTTTTGCCGCGAGCGTGGCAGACGAGCGGCAGAGATCCCAAATTAAATGAATGAAGCGCGGAGCTGTAATCTTTGTCCGAATCGAATCGCGCGAATACACAACGCATTTATCAAAACAACTACACGCTTCACTCGTCAGTGGAGGCTGTGGAGGCTGCTGACTGATTAACTAGAAACTGTACATTGTAACGTTATATAATGTTATTTCGCGAGGCTGCTGACTGATTAACTAGAAACTGCACATTGTGAAGCGCCAGCGGGGCGATGCAGTGGTTTCTCCCCGGCTTCCGTGCGCCGCCGCCGGCTTGACTCTGTCCAGCTCCAGCAGCAGCGGCCGTCTTCCGTTGTAGAAGCCCTTTCAATGACAGAGCTCTCATATTTTGCGAATTCATAAAAACTATTTCTTAAATTATGGCTATGTGTCTAATATGGCTGTCGCTTATCAATGACTTCGCGACAGCCATATTAGACACATAGCCATAATTTAAGATGTAGTTCATGCATTCGCAAATATGAGAGCTCTGTCATTGAAGTGGGTGGTGGCAGCGTAACAGCGTTCACTTCACCCTGATGTAAAGTAGCGATTTTTATTGTTTTGTCATGACAAACCAATTACATAATCCAACATATGTGTAAAGAAACAACATATTCCAGTTAACGGTATATTTTTTAATGATTCATTACGGTATAAATTAGGTTAACTGGAGCTGCGTATTGCTGGCTCTCATATTTGCGAATACAACAGCGTTCACCCTGATGTAAACAAAACAAGTCATTGCGACGGCCATATTAGACACATAGCCATAATTTAAGATATAGTTTATGCATTCGCAAAATATGAGAGCTCTGTCATTGAAAGGGCTTCTACAACGGAAGACGGCCGCTGCCGCGGGCGGCGCAACAACACACAGAGCGGCAGCACGGTCACGTGGCCGTGTGGCCAATCAGAGAAACGCTGAACGAAAGGCTGAACACAAGTTGGTTGCCTTTAATGTTCACGCCTCCGGGCTTAAGAGGTTAACACAGAATTCAGAATTATCGCGGAATGGCGTGGAATTTGCTTAAATTATACATAAATCGGTTTTCATATAAATCAATCTTCACTACGTCTTTAAAGCGGTCGTACAACGGTCTACGGAGACGCAGAAATGACATTTTACCAAATCCATTCCGAGACAACTGAGCGCTCCGCAATTCACTGACTCGCGTCACGCATAACGTCTCTCTCTCTCTCTCTCTCTCTCCCCCCTTCAAGTAGCCAAATGTTACACTATAAAACGAACTGGATAGTTGATTTAACTTTATTCATAAGCCATTCTCCCTTTCTGTGTGTGTGTGGGCACGAGTGCCCGTCCCAACTCTGGTCTTTGGAAAGACCAGTTGAGGTCAGAGGAGTTTGATAGTAGCCAGATAACGTTGATATTTAAACTTAAAAAAGAATAATGCATAATAAATGTATACATGATCATGTAACATAAAGAAATTGTTTTGGGAGAGGAAGGTAGGGAGGGGTTTTAGTTTGTGTGGTGTGATAATGTTGAAATTGAGAAATTTAGACTTAACAGAAATAACATTTTGTTATAGTAAAAATGTCCGCCCTGTGCCAATACCGGTATCGATTCCCAGGTACCGGTTCAAATGTGAACGGTACCCAACCCTAATTCCTACTGTACATGAGTAGGGTGAGTAACCTACATGCCATTACTGCTTTTTATCTATCGACTCATTATAGCTACTTTATTATTTTGAAATCATATAACAACCGCCCGTTACTATGACATTATTTATCATTACATACAAACATACATACATACTGTAGCTAAATGCCGTTTTTCATTCAGTGAACAAAATGTACTTTTTAGCTTTAGATTAGAAAATGACCAGCCAAGGCGGTTAGGTGGCCGAGCGGAGATTGCGTTCGTCACCAGCCCCGGAGCTGTGAGCTCGATTCGCCTGTTCGAATCCAGCTCACAGCTCCGGGGTTGTCACCAGCTTGGCTGGCCGTCTGCACTGATACAATTGGCTGTATCAGAGGGTGGGAGAAGCTGGCGGGGTGGGTCCGGGTCGTTGTAAACAGCGACTCCTACAGTTCGGTCGGGGCGCCTGCTAAGTGCGGATTGGACGTGAGGGGGATAGTGTGGTCCTCCCACACGCTACGCCCTCTCAATGAGAATCCGCGCTGCCAGGTGAAAAGAAGCGGTGATTGGCTGGACGTGTGTCGGAGGAAGCACGTGGTAGCCTCCACTCTCCCAGATGATCTGACTGTGGGGGGTAAGTGCGCAGCGATCAGGAAGGGACTGGGAATTGGCATACGACTAACATTGGGATGGGAGAAAATCGGAGGAAAATGGAGGGGGAAAAAGACCAAAAAAATAAAAAATAAAAATAAAAAATGACCAGCCAGAGATATTTTTACCAGCCAGAAATGTTAAATAGCTTTTTAGTTCATCTCCATGAGTTATTAAATGTATTGTGTGTCATCTCTCCACTGCACGCTATGGTAGTGCTTGTGCCAGCACAGGAGATACGATAGTTTATATATAGGCTATAAACATATTTAAATCAATCAAATCTTCCTTTTGAATAAAATAGGCTCAGGAATCAGGATTGTTAAAGCTAATTAGCCTAATCCATGTCAAAAAGAGTAGCCTATAGTACATTAACTCTTGGTTTTTTCCCAGTAGGGGTGGGCGATATGACAATATTAAATAAATATCGGGTACAGTTAATCAACAAACTTTTTAAACGTATCGTGGACATCGTGATGTTTTGCACAAACCATCACGTCAGTTTCTAAGCCGCCGCAGCTGAGATGAGACTTGGCACAGCGCTTTCCTGTCTCATCTCTCCCTCTCACAGAAAAAAAAGACACACTCGACTAACTTACGTACACGCACACACATACACACCCAGAAAGACGGTGCCACAGGTTTGTTATTGTTTGGAGGATACCAGAGCGTGAGAGAAGTGAAGAGAGTTTAGTGAGTTTAAACGTTAGCCCTACGTGTTTTATTCAGAAACGGCAATGGAATATGGAGGGCCCTAGGCAGACGAACAGGTTCGAAAAAATAGTAGCCTCACATTCTGTTAGCATTGCGCCTAGCGTAAGTTAGCTAATAAGGCACTGGTTTCATAGCTAGCTTCGAAATCCACTATTGTCCGTGTGTGTCGCATTGAAGATGACGTCATGAAGCCCTCGCTAGCCAGCTACACTGACGGGGGGGGGGGGGTCAAGTAGGTACCATGCAGACAGTAGAAAAGCATCATATGAGAATACTTCATAATGTTTCATGTAGGGATGTTCGATATTCGCTTTTTTTTACCGATAGATATACCGATTTGTCCAACTCTTCATTTCCGATACCGATATCAACCGATATATGCAGGGTCCCCCCCCCCCCCCCCCCCCCCAAAAAAAACAGAATAATTTCAGGTAATTAACATTACATATCTCTTGTATGTATGTATATCGTGGAATTAACACAACATTATGCATACTTTTGACAATAAATAAAATAAGAATGTGTTCTTACTTGCTTGCCTGGGTAAATAAATGTTTTTTTTTAAACCGATACCAATCATTTTCTATATGACCTTTTAATGCCAATATCGGCCGATAATATCGGACATCCCTAGTTTCACACAATTAAAAAGTAAGTATATATATATATATATTTAATACACATGATGCACACACACCTTTACAGTGTTTTGTTTACCAGTAGGATGTTATAACATTGCTGATAATAAAAATGATTATTATTTTCTCACAGTAGTGTGTGTGTGTATTTTTAGCTAAAGTGGATAGAAAACACAGTACTGTGCAAAAGTCTTAGGCACCCAAGAGTTTTTATATGAATAGTCTTCGATGTTAATACATTTTTTTCTGTATTAGTGTGTGTCAGTAGACTACTCTTTTAGATTTTTTTTAAAACTTTTAATTAAATTATTTTTGAAAGCATCTTCATGGTTTAATGTAGACATATGTTTCAGGGACTATTATAATAATCATCATGTTGGCGTCACTGTATGCATCAAAGGGTTAAATCAAGCATTTTTAAGTGCTTTAGAGGAAATGTCAAAATATCGTGATGTGGTGTCACATTGAGGGAGTCTCTCACTCCAGAGTTGAAGGGTCACAGGGGAGGAGATATAGGAGAGTGGTAGGTGTGTGTACAGCGGTGATTTTCTGAATGAATAAAGTAGGAAGTAACTGAAGGACCTGTCACGCGCCTGAAGGACCTGTATCGCCTCTTCCTTTGACTTCCCACATTGGTGACCCTGATCGTTGGATTATTATTATGAGTGATAATGACGAAAACGCTGTTCGCCCCGCTGCGGTGGCAGCTGCGGTGTCTGTCAAGCTGCCGGAGTTTTGGCAGCACGACCCGGACCCATGGTTCCAATATGTTGAGGCTCAATTCCATCTGCGCGGTGTCACAGTGGACGATACCAAATACTATCATGTAGTCGCTGCATTGGATGCACAAACCACCCGTCGCGTCATGGGATTTTTGCGAGACCCACCAGCCATGGGGCAATACGCCGCTCTCAAACAACAGCTGTTACGGCTGTTTCAGCTGTCGGATACGGAGCGGGCGGAGCGCCTGTTGTCACTGAACGGTTTAGGTGACAGTAAACCGACCGAGCTAATGGAGAACATGTTAGCGTTGCTCGGCTCAGGTGACGCATCATTTTTGTTTGTACATTTGTTTCTGCGTCAGCTTCCACCTCCAGTACGCACTGCCTTGGCCAGCTCGCCGCTCGTGAGAGCCAAGGATTATCGGGGGATGGCAGAAGAAGCTGACAGAATATTGCTGGCAACCCGCCACTATAGCGGTAACGTTAACGCTGCGCTGCCGGCGGGGGAGATGACGGGGCTGCGGTATCGGATCGCCGGAGGGAGAATGAACTGTTTTTTTTCATCTGCGTTATGGTGCCAAAGCCAGACGTTGTGAGCAGCCTTGCTCTTTTGCCGGCCAGGGAAATGCCAGAGCCGGCGCTCATTAGCGGCTGTGAGTGCTGGCGACACAACGAGGCTGCTGTTCATTGAGGACACGTTGTCCAGTAGGCGCTTGCTGGTGGATTCCGGAGCCCAGCGGAGTATCCTGCCAGCTTCAGCTGCGGACGGCTTGAGTGGCAGTCACGGCCCCCCACTGGACGCCGCCAATGGGACTCCGATTCGCACCTTCTGCACCAGGTCAGTGACTGTTTGTTTCAATGGACATGCTTTTAATTGGGATTTTGTAATTGCTTCTGTGTCGATGCCCATACTGGGCGCGGATTTTTTATGCGCTCATAGACTTTGTGGATGTAGCGAACCGTCGCTTAATTGATGCTGTGTCATTTGCCACTTACCCCTGCACTCTGGGGGGGGGGGGGGGGGGGGCAGCTCGCCTTCGCCAACATCCTCGCCAGAGGGGACGTGTACCAGCGGCTTCTCGCTGATTTCCCCACTCTGACTGTACCCACGTTTTCTGCTATGGTCGCAAAACATGGGGTGGAGCATTATATTCCCACGGCCGGTCGGCCAGTTTTTGCACGCGCACGCCACCTTGACCCCGCTAAACTGGCCATTGCTAAAGGGGAGTTAGACACAATGGAGCAGCTCGGCATTGTGCGGCGCTCCGACAGCCCGTGGGCCTCGCCTTTGCATATGGTTCCAAAAGCTGATGGGAAGTGGCGCCTGTGTGGAGATTTCCGGCACCTCAATAGTGCCACGGCTCATGACCGCTACCCTGTCTACATCCAGGACTTTTCTGTTCAATTGGCCGGGACCACCATTTTCTCCAAGGTGGATTTGGTGCGGGGCTACCACCAGGTGCCAGTCCATCCCAGAGACGTGCCCAAGACCGCCGTTATTACCCCGTTGGGACTTTGAGTTTTTAAGGATGCCTTTCGGACTCATGGGGGCAGCGCAGACCTTCCAGCGGTTAATGGACTCTGTGCTGCGAGGGTTGTTATTTTTATTTGTGTATTTAGATGACATCCTGGGGCCAGCACATCTGCTGAGGAGCATGGTTTGCACCTCCGACAGCCGTTTCAGCGGCTGAATGAACATGGGCTGATTGTGAACCCGGCCAAGTGTCAGTTCGGCCGGCCAGACATAGACTTCCTGGGCCATCGCATCTCTTCACAGGGAGCTGTGCCTCTGCCCACCAAGGTGCAGGCGATCACTGCCTTCCCACGTCCTCGCACCATCAAGCCCCTACAGGAGTTCCTCGGTATGGTACATTTTTATAACCGATTCATACCAGGAGCGGCTCTCTTGATGCACCCCCTGTAGGGGGCACTAAGGGGCAAGAAGGACAATCAGGAGGTGGACTGGTCCCCTGAGAGGGTCCAGGCATTTGATAGTGCTAAGGCTGCTCTCGCTAACGCTACTATGCTGGCACACCCATACCCGGCCGCTCCAATAGCCCTCACGACCGATGCCTCGGACTATGCTGTGGGGGCGGTGTGTGATCAGTGGGTGGCCGGCGCCTGGCAGCCTCTGGCCTTTTTCAACAGGACACTGCGGGACAACGAGAGGAAATACAGCACGTTTGACAGGGAGCTGCTGGCCCTTTTCCTCGCCACGCGTCATTTTAGGTTCCTGTTGGGAGGGCCGGGAGTTCACCGCTTTCGTGGACCACAAGCCTCTGACCTTTGCCATGGCTAAGACCACGGAACCATGGTCGGCACGGCAGCAGCGCCAACTGTCCACCATTTCGGAATTCACCACGGACCTGCAGCATGTGGCGGGCAAGGACAACCTGGTGGCTGACTGCCTCTCCAGAGTGCGGGTCAACACTGTGCACCTGGGTGTGGACTACGCAGCCATGGCAGTTGACCAGTGCACGGACATGGACATCCAGGACGGCCACGACAGGACTGAGACTGGAGGATGTGGTGTTCCAGGACAGTAAGGCCACGCTCCTCTGCGATGTCTCCACCGGCCGACCTCGCCCGATGGTCCCCGCTGGCTGGCGCCGCCACATTTACGATGCTATACATGCTTTGTCGCACCCGGGGGTGAAGGCATCAGTTAAGCTGGTGGGGGCTAGGTTCGTCTGGCCGGGCCTCAGGAAGGACGTCAAGGGGTGGGCAGCCTCTTGTGTAGCGTGCCAGCGCGCCAAGGTGCATCGGGCTGGGGCCATTTCTCATCCCGGAGAGACGTTTTGATCACGTCAACGTGGACCTGGTGGGCCCGCTGCCCCCCTCCCAGGGGTTCACTCACCTGACCATGGTGGACAGGACCACCAGGTGGCCGGAGGCCGTGCCCCTGTCATCCACTACATGGGCGGGCGTGGCTCGGGCGTTCATCTCCACCTGGGTGGCCCATTTCGGTACCCCTGCGGATCTAACATCGGACAGAGGGCCCCAGTTTACGTCAGAGCTGTGGAGCGCCGTGGCGGAGAGTTTGGGGGTGAAACTCCACCGCACCGTGGCGTACAACCCGCAAGCAAATGGTCTCTGTGAGCGTTTCCACCGCACTATGAAGGCTGCTCTGTGGGCGGCTCTTACGGACAGTAACTTGGTCGACCGTTTGCCGTGGGTCATGCTGCGCTCGGCCCCAAAGGAGGATCTGCAGTCATCTTCGGCTGAGCTCGTGTTGGGTCAGCCGCTGAGAGTCCCTGGGGAGTTCCTCCCGGGTGCCACAGCCCCCTGGTCAGCTGCGACTCATCGCTTGGCCATCCATGACGCCGCCAGCACTTTCGCTCCCGTGCCCGCACATCACTGTTTTCCCCTGTCCTACATCCCCAAGGACTTGATGTCAGCCCTGTACGTGTTCATCCGCCGCGATGCCCACCGTTCTCCACTCCAGGCTCCGTACGATGGGCCCTTCCGGGTCCTGGAAGCGAGGCCCAAGAGCTTTATGGTGGACAGAGGGGGGCTTCAGGAGCAGATATCGGTGGACCGTTTGAAGCCTGCACACGTGGCCCCGGACGGGCCGGTGGAGCTTGCGGCCCGTGTCTACCTCTACCCAGGCAGCCCCGGACTCTCCCCCAGTCCAGCCTCGCCGCTGGCGCGGGCGGCGGCCAGCTCGTGCCTTTCCCCCTTCCCCCCTGACTGTTAAGCGCAGTCGTTATGGTCGGGTCGTCAGGCCTCCTACGAGGGGCTGAGTACTTTGGGGGGTTTTGTATGGGTTGGGATCAGGGTTAGAAAAAAATAAAAAATACAATGGCTTTTTTTGCCCCCCTTAATTGATTTTCGGGGGCTTTTTTTGTATTTCGGGGGCAAAAAATGTTTATAATGAAAATTAACAAAGATTATAAAACATTGTTTACACTTTTTTTTTTACAGTCTTCATCCCTATGTTTGATAACGTAACGTTAATGTCTCCATATATAGGGCTCTACGCTAACCTTTTTCCCAAGGAGCACATGTGCTCCTAAATAAAATGTTAATAAATAAAACCTAAATACAAATTTAGGAGCACACAAAGAAATTTAGGAGCACAGTGACAATTGTTCAAGTAACACACACACGATGTGTGACATGGCTTGGTTTCATGTTTTGAGGTACCTTCAATTATCTGTAAATAATACATACATACTCTTATCTAAATAGATTAAATATGATTGTCCTCGAGGGCAAGTTGTGTTGTTGTCTTGATATATCTACAAATAGCAGACGAATAGCCGGTTGCCTCTGGATCAATGAATGTCTAATATTGAATAATATTATTAGCTATTTTATTTTTAACATCCCTAATTCCAACAGTCAAGAGGCTTGTTTCAAATTGATACATGAAAAACCCCACACACGCAACAACATCCACCTCAAACACAACAAAAGAACAGAGCATCTCATGAACTTATGTCATGGACTCTATGGACTGTCAGTTGAACTCGCACCAATGCATAGGGAAATAGTCAGACATCCCAGAATTATTTCATAATACAAGTTTTGAATGGACGTTTGGATTAAAATCATCCCGAAGACAGCACTGGAACGTTTGCGAGTATAGGCTCTGGCCAGATCTATCAATGAAATACGTTGCACGCTCAGCGCTGTGGAATGAAGGAAATGCGCATCGGGATCGGATTTGGATGTTATTCTTTGAAGTTGAGTTACAAATGGAACGGTCTTTCCCCGCCGAACACAAGTTACTTAACGTTACACAGGTTGCGCTATGCAGATGCTTAGCTTGCTAATGTTAAGATAGCAGTGTAACTTAATGTTACACTATGCATGCTTGATGAAAGCAGAGCTCTCTGTCTGTCTGCGTTCGCACCTCTCAAGTACCCTGTAACACGCAGCGGGCCCCGCCTCCCTCCCTCCTTGCAACAAACATTCCACCCAAAAACTGAATTTCAGTCTAGTTTCTGAACTATTAACAGCGGAGCTGTTTTGTAATCTTCACTCGTCTCGCACACTGCAAGTAAATGATTTTTGCGGTTCGCACACACACATTATTAGGGGCAAATACGAGGGAAATGCTCGCACTGTAGAGCATATATATAATTATATATATAATTAGTAAACTGTCGGGGGCTTTTCTTGCCCCCCTTAACTGATTTTCGAGGGCATTTGGTAAATTATAAAGGGCATTTTTGCCCCAAGCCCCCGTTAATTTCGAACCCTGGTTGGGATTGCAGGGTATGTCTACTCTGGGTGTTCGGGGGGGGGCCTGTGTGGTGTCACATTGAGGGAGTCTCTCACTCCAGAGTTGAAGGGTCACAGGGGAGGAGATATAGGAGAGTGGTAGGTGTGTGTACAGCGGTGATTTTCTGAATGAATAAAGTAGGAAGTAACTGAAGGACCTGTCACGCGCGTTATTGTATCGCCTCTTCCTTTGACTTCCCACAGTGATATATATGTACTGAGGATACAGTCAACACTGTCATCCACACCACCCTCACCCACTTAGAGGGCAAGGACACCTATGCCAGACTATTATTCATCGACTACAGCTCTGCATTTAACACGGTCATCCCACATAAACACTCACTGTTTGTCTGACACCGGCTCTCTGTAACTGGGTACTGAACTTATACCATTTTTTCCAATTTCTGGGGAAATACTGGTACTGGACTACTAATTAGTTTCAAGTTTCAAGTTTCTTTAATAGTTGTCATTAGGGCTGGGCGATATGACGATATTATATAAATATCGGGTACAGTTCATTAACAATACACTTTTTCAATGTATCGTGGATATCGTGATGTTTTGCCCAATAGGATTGTGTCGCGTCAATCTGGTCCACACGTTACTCGTTCATATCTCAGCCTGTGTTGAGATATGCCCATTCCGCGGTCTGTTAATAAAGTTTTCAATCAGACAGATGTATGGAAAGGCTTTTATTATAACATTCGTTGAGGTAAAATCATTATGGCTCATTTAGTCATCCTGTGGTGCACTGGTCTCCTACTAGTCGGTTGCGGGGAGCTAATGTAAGTAGCTTTGTTGATGTCAGCACACCGGACATTCAGGAAGTCAAAAACTAATGGCGCTTGCCGATTGGTGCTAAGAACAGCAGGGCGGGTGCAAGCGGTGTGACGTAATTGGCAGACTCGACTGTCAATCAAAATTATTCTGTTGTCAGTCAGAATGAATGAATGAAAACTTTATTAACATATTGCAGAATGGGTACAATACAGTACAGGAGGATGAAGACCAGAAAAAGACTTTCGGCTTTTTTACATAAGGGTCCTCCATTTTCAATTCATCAAAACATTTAGAGACATACAAATATACAGTAGTTTCATAAAAATGCTAAAATGCTATTGATTGATTGATTGATTTAAAACTTTATTAACATATTGCAGAATGGGTACAGTACAGCTCAATACATACAATTGTTAAGGGGATGCAGACCAGAGAAAGACTTTTGTCTTGTTTACATCAGGGTCCCCCATTTTCAAATCATATTTCATATCTAAATCATATATCTCATTGCTAAATATATGCAATATATTATAATCTAATAATCCAATAATCTAAATCTAATATATAATATAAAAATGCTAAATGCATGGGTATTTTATTTTGTCTTTAATGTTAGCTTGCAAACTCAAATACTGTCTTGGTAAGCCTCATAATGAATCGTTTGGGGTAAAAAAGAAAAACATCGTGATGTGTATCGTGTATCGCCGAAAGGTCCGAAAATATCGTGATATCATATTTAGGCCATATCGCCCAGCCCTAGTTGTCATACAGAAGTACAGAATACTTTTATACAAAATGCTTCTTTCTGTTACGCTCCAGAGACTGTGCTAGACAAAGATAAGTGTGAAATAAAATAAGTATAGCAAGTAAAAGTAAAAAATAGAAGTCACGTACGTAGACACAAGTGTTCAGTATGTACATATGTACAATGTTCAGTGCAGGATAGCAGTAACTGAGTTACCATACAATATACTATGCAATATACTAATATACAATATAGTGCAGAGCAGAAATGGGATGAGGTACAATTTAGGTACAATTTACAGTAAGGTGTCCTGAGGTATGGGTTGTAGTGCAAATTCTGCTGCAGTGGGTTGATTGTTTATAGTGAGTGTGTGCGTGTGTGCTGTGGGTGCATTTGATGGTTGTTGCATAGTGTTATTGTTCGTTGAGCAACCCGATGGCCTGGGGATAGAAGCTTCTTCTGAGTCTTTCTGTGCTTGCCATGAGACTCCGGTATCGCTTGCCTGACCGCAGCTACTACAGAAAATGTGAGTAACAAGTTTTTCTACAACTCAAGTTCAGACCTATGTTACACTATTTCATTAGCACTAAAAGTGAATTCTCTTTATTGTATCAGAACCTTCAGAATGTCCTCTTTCAAAAAAGACCAGGCTCATACATGTGCTATAAGTATAAAGTATAGTGTTTTGGTTTGCAAAAAAAGTATGCAGTCCTCAAAAACGAAAACTAAAATGGCCAATTTTGGGGGTGCCTGTTAACCCATTCACTGCCAGCTATTATCCTCATTGTGTAGAAAATGCACCACGCTTTAAAATAGGCATCTTCCCTGTGCGTCAGTTTGCAGGGCTATATCTATATTAAAGCTATGGAGACAATACTATGGCTCATTTGACAGTAACTATCCCTTGTTCAACATGTAAAAAAGAATAAACGTGTTCATATATTTTTTTATATACGTTCGCGTGTTATCCCCTGGTGAATATTGTATAGTTTCAGAGTGATCCTGGCTAATTCCTGGTAACTGCGTTATGGAACGATATGTGAATTTAGCTAAAGGCATTCGCGTTGCTCGTCTGGACGGGTTACTATTTCCAAATCAAAGGTATATAATAGACAGCCTGCCTGCAAAACAAACAGAGGGAAATTTGGGTTTGTACCAGAGGCCATTCGACTGGTGAATGGCCACAGTACAAGGAAAGGTCAGTTTACAAACGTGCACCCTTTGACCCCTTGATTTTAATATTTTGACGAAAGTGCACTTTTTATATACCGACCAAATCTATTTATTTATTTATCTATTGGACTGACAGATCAACAATTAGGGATCCCATTCTGGCAGTGTCATGTCTTTTATGCTTTGAGTATGTCTCTTGTACCCGTTTTGTCCTGTTTTGTCTTGAATGTATATAGAAATGCAGCCGTTTGTGATATCATGCCTTAAATTGCCCCTTGCGGGATTAATAGTTATTTTAATTGAATTGAATTGAATAGAACGGTGTGTAATACCAAAAAAGTTTAAAAACGGATTTGAATTGATCAGTTTATTTTTATTTACACCCAAACTTGCCCCACAAGAATGAACTACTACCCACCCCAGTTAGGACAGCAGAAACCCGTCCAATCTTTCGCCGTCGACTAAAGACGCACTTCTTCAACCATTATCTGAAAAAAAAAAAAAAAAAAAAAAAAAAAACTAACTAACTAACCTTACTGTCATGCACTTGTCCTAATAAACTAACCTACACTGTAACACACAACACTGATGAAATATAATGTAAAACTAAATAAAAAAATAAAAAAACATTTTACAATTATTATATACTGCATATGTATTTCTTCTTACATAATACAGCTGCAGTGTTCATCAACTCCTCTGGGATAAATGGGGAAACAATGCTCCATAAGCAATAAGTTAAAGCTAATTACCTTAGCATATTTGACATACAGTGTCATGTACAGTAACTGACTTATGTTTAATCAATACAAATAAACTATGGGATTAGAAACTACAAGGCTAAATTAATTCATAATGCAGTAGTTTGTTGAAATGTGGTGGCCGGACAAGATTTTTGTAATAATTTCTGTATCAAATATGAAAGATATGAATAATATATTACTTTGAGCATACCCACAAACAGATATTCATCATAAACCCATTCAAGTTAATTTTCAGATGGAATTGTTTTATTACTATCACTATAATTATCATAACTTTTGAACAATGAATTATATTTCTAATCCGTCAGCTGTTCTATATTGCCCACATAATTGTCTATATCCCATATCCTCTAGGTTTCCTGCTAGCTTGTCAGTAAAGTGGTTGAAAATGCAGTTGTTTGTTGAAATGTGGTAGCCGGACAAGATTTTTGTAATAATTTCTGTATCAAATATGAAAGATATTAATAATCATGATAATCATACAGATATTTTATATCATTTGAAAGCCCTAGTTGTTATCTTCAAAATGGTACTATATATATTTACTTTGAGCATTCATTTTCATAATGAAATGTTGATGCCTAGGGCTAAAGATAATGTGCGATTTTGGCCACTGGTAGCGCTTATGAGCCGAAGACAACTCGGGCCGTGTTCGGTAGCGCCGAAGAAGAAGCTTCACACCAAAATCCACACAGGGAAAACAGTGAAATATTTGTCTCAAAATTCTGTCCGTAACTCCAAGCAGATCAAGCGTGTCCTTAGAATCCCGTACGTAAATCTAAGCAAATCAAGCGTGTTTTTGTGATTTATGAAACACAAATTGAGGTGTGTGTGGATCGTTTTTACGATTGTGGATTCTACTTTCGCGTTTGTTTATTTTTGAGAGAAATCTACCCCCATAGAAAACAGCTCTGATTATCCCAAGACCGGTAAAATAGATTGCTTACCTCAGATCAGATGTTCTCCAAAAAGATTATTCCAATTCCTGATCGCCATTCCAAATAACTAAAGTTAGCTGCTAACTAAGCTAAGCTAAATAGCTCAAAGACACAGGAGAAATTAGTTTCGTGGAGTTCCAATAGTGAGGAATGGGGGGGGGGCGGGGGCTGAGCCAGTCTCTCTCTCTTTCTCTCTGTAAGTTCAATGAAGTAGCCAAATATTACACTATAAAAACGAACTGGATAGTTAAATTATATAATAAATATTGTAAAATCATTAAGTCTGCTAGGAGCTATTATTTTTTTTATTATTTTTCTTTTATGTATTTTATTTGGGAGACCAACAAGTATGTTTCACATAATTTCAATTCATATCAGTTCCCATTTTAATAATTTTTTTACCCCCCCACCTCCCCATTACAGAAACAAACAGACGAGAGACAAAAAAAAAAAGACAATAACAAAATTTAAAATATATACCATTTACAATTTCAAACCCGTACCATAAGTCAAGGATTCTTTAGGATGCATTCATCGCCATTGTGAACTTAAATGCTTAAGCCTGCATAAGAAACTACATCGAGCTAGTCTCCCTGAGGGAAGAACTTCATATTTGGGATAAAGATTATGAGAAGGGTCGTGTAAGATTCTCTGTGCCTGGCTGACCACTACTTTCTCGAAGATAGATTGGAGTGACGGATACATTGTGTTTCCGGTCACCTTCATCGCTGCTTTCACTAGCCTTTTAATCTTCGACTTACACTGTACTGTGAGCGTACCAAACCACGCCCCATCTCATCATGCTTTCTAGGACAGCTTTATAAAACGTGGTCATGATCGCTGTGCTCACACCAAACAGTCTGAGACTACGGAGGAAGTGCAGTCGTTGGGCTAGTTTGGAACACAGAACATCAACATGTACATCCCATTTCAGTCGATTAT
Source organism: Notolepis coatsorum (assembly GCF_963971535.1). Classification (NCBI taxonomy): domain Eukaryota; kingdom Metazoa; phylum Chordata; class Actinopteri; order Aulopiformes; family Paralepididae; genus Notolepis; species Notolepis coatsorum. Next base: position 109,339,424 of record NC_140175.1, read on the forward strand.
CCATGTGGATTCCTATATTATATGATGCAAATGCAACCTGCTCTATATAAGGCTGTCCCCGAACGCTGTTTTTGGGATTCGAACTTCGTCAGGGTTTTTCGAATGAACGTTCGAACCTTCGTTTAAATCTTTTTTTTTTATTATATATTTTTTTAATAATATTTTTTAATGTTTTAAATATCCTCAAACTAAATCCTCAATTTGAATAAAGTGATACATCTGATTAAATTAGTATTTTTTTATTTTATTATATCAACTTTCCAGCCCCAGACCCAGCCCAGGGAGAAGCCCCAGCCCAACTAAATCAATTAAATCAACTTTCTTTAATTAATATAACTCAGTTTCTTTTAATACTATAATATTAGTGTAGCATAATCTTTATCTGCAACTGTGAAGAAAAAACCCATTGGTTTAAACAGAATTAATTAAAAGAAATGAAAAAAAAATGTATTATAAAAAATTCGAATGTCGATTTAGAATTCGTATGCCAACGTAACGAACGAGGGTTCGAACGTTCAAATGTTTGGGCTCAGCCCTATATCACAGTCGCCAATTATCACAGGGTCATGTACTCTCACTTCTCTGGGGTCATAGATCATCTCTTTGGTTTTGGTGGTATTGAGAATGAGATGATGTCTCTCACAGTAACACCAGACCTGAAAGGAGTCGATCTCTTTAAAGTAAGTAGAGGGGCAGTCGCCAGCCTTCAATAGGATTAGAATAAATGTGTCGTCTGAACATTTCAGGACATGATTGTTAGGCTGCCTGCTACACTCATTGGTGTACAGTGTAAATACGTAGGAGAGGGGAGCTCACCGCATCTTGAGGCACCCCGGTGCTGCAGAATTTGACCTCAGAGTGTGTCATTCACCTTGACTTGTTGTGTCCTGTTGGTAAGAAGAGAATAGAACCATTTGATTATTGAGGGGTTTATCCCCATAAATTACTCACTCACTCATACTTCTGGACAAACAGGTGAGGGCGAACAGTATCAAACGCAGAGCTAAAATCTGCAAATAGCACCCGTTCGCCGTTATATTATTTCAAGATAATAAAGTAGCTATGAGTCGATAGATAAAAAGCAGTAATGGCATGTAGGTTACTCACCATACTCATGTACAGTAGGCATCCACACTACACAGCATTTATAGACATAAAATAAACTTCATGGCTCATCTCCTACTCTGGGTATTCAGTAGGTGGTGTCAAAGAGGCAACTACCCATGTGACCTGATACTAGTAAAACATTTTGAAATATTCAATTGCAAATAGGGCTGCACGAAAAAAATCGCGATTCATACATACATGCAATCTCATTTCTAAATGAGGACAATTCTGATGTATTTGCATCAAAAAGGAGATCAGTTGCATTAAAACACTCGCTCCTATTACCCTATGTATTCACGTCACGCTACATTCACGTGTTGACTTATTTGCTTCGGAACAATCCCAGTTGCGATATCAATCACTTACACGATGTAAAGTAAAACACGCTATTAATTCAACATTCACGTTACTCACATTGCGTCCGATAACCAGTGGCGGCTGGTGAAAAATAATCGAGGTGGGTCGGTGCCATATTCAATCAGTTTCAGTAACTACTAGGGGTGAAACGGTACACATTCGAACCATACACCGTTCGGTACGACCTCCACGGTTCGGGGAATGTGTGTATTGTTCGGTTATAACGTTAGCCACAAGCTAGGCTAATGTTAGGTTAGCCGCAAGCTAACTAGCGTTAGCTGCAAGCTAACCGTGGAAATGCTCACAGCGAAGTGACTCCACAACACCAGTTCCATTAATAGGGAAGGGGGGGTATTGACGAGGCTTGACAACAGAGGTTCAAAGATAACTTCACATTTATTGGCTGTTTATATTAGGGGTGCACCGATGTATCGGTCGGGTATCGGTATCGGCCGATAAGTGCCTTGTTGACTGCAATCGGCCTATAAGCTCGAATGTGCCGATGGCAGTAGCCGATAAATATCCATCAATTTGTGTAGCGTCAAGACAAAAGAAAGTTCACTCGTGACCTGCACAACGCCGTCCCCAGTCCCCCCCACACACACACGCTACTGCATCAAAGTTACTACTTATGATTAACAAGGCATTCGTTTTGTGGCATTAACATTATATAGTTAGTGTTACACGTTCAATAACATCAGCATATTATTTACCCGAACGTAGCAAGCGTTCATACTAGCTCAGTTCCTTCCGTTGCTCACAGAGCCCTGAGTTTTACCCGACAGACACATGTATAGAAAGGCTTTGTTTTATTATAACATTAGTTGCAGTAAAATCATTATGCCTCATTTAAGACATCCTGCGGAGCTAAAAGCTAAACGTCAGCCGCGCCGCCATTGTTGTAGAAAAGCTTTCGTCAAAATCAATGGCGGACAAAAGCCGAAGTAAAAAATTTATACGCGCTTGCCGATTGGTGGTAACAGCAGAGGCGGGTGCAAGCGGTGTGTGACGTAATTGGCAGAATAGACTGTCAATCAATTTCATTGGTTGAGACAATAGTATCTAGCTGCAGCCCAGCAGGTAGACCATGCTGGGAGAACTAGTATCTAGTATCTATCCTTTTTTTAAGTAAGTAAAGAGGCCTATGTTCATATCGGTGAACACAATTTGTAACACAAATACACAGTAGTTTCATAAAGAAAATTAAAAATATTACAAAAAAAAAATTACAAAAAGAAAATATTTAAAAATATTTAAAAATAAATGTGTTGCCACAAATATTGGTATCGGTATCGGCCGATTGTGTTAGTTGAACAATCGGTATCGGTATCGGTGGCACATTTTCATATCGGTGCATCCCTAATTTATATTATATCATCAGGGCTTCTCCTTCCAACGCAGTGTTGTGTTGCTGTTGACTATTTACTTCCTTGTGTGACGTCACTTCAAATACGGCTACCAAGACACTCAAAAAGCTAAAGCGAGTCGAGTCGATTAGGTACCATGCAGTGAATAAGCTGCACCTGAATATAAGCCGCAGCAGCTAAATTGAATGATGTGTACATATATAAGCCGCACTGGACTATAAGCCGCAGGTGTTTTAATGTTTAATTACCATACTGTATGTAAGGGTTCATGCACAGAGGGGATTAACATTTGTTTAAACAGGAACGATAGCCAGTTAGCCAGCGCCGGGTACAGTAGGTAGCAACGTTAGCTCTCATAACGTTAGCCAGTTAGCAGCTCCGGGTATAGTAGGTAGCAACGTTAGCTCTCATAACGTTAGCCAGTTAGCAGCTCCGGGTATAGCAGGTACAGTTACAGCATTGCAAATTGAGGTCCCTCCTACCGCCGTTTCAACGCCCTCTGCCGCCCGTTAACGGCTCTCGTCAAATGGTTTTATTAGGGTGGGTGCGGTTTCTGTTTTGTGCCGCCAGGAGGCGCAAAGTCAAGTTGGAATTATATCCATCCAGCGCCCGCCCCTACTCTGCCTCATGTTTACAAAATCAGCTGTTTAGCCATTAGTCATTAGCTATTAAACTAGCGTTAGAGTCGAGGAAAAGCAATTGATGCTTTGGATCTAATGAACGAGGGCATATTGGACTTTGTTACAGCTGTACTCAAATGTAACTGGCCCGTCGATTATTGTGACCAGGCTGTCCTGTGGATTTCAGCTGTCGCTGTACTGAATTTACTGGTAAGCTAACTTCGGTTTAACGTTAGTTTGTTTACTGCAGTTATGTTAAGGTAACGTTACAGTAGAAACTGCTCAAATAAAGCTGTATCCACATTGCTGTCAAGTTAACGTTATGGTCTCTCGAAAATTGAATGCGACCTCAAGGCTTTTCAACACTGGCCGCGTAATATTAGTTAACGTTCATTTAGCAGGATGTAATGTGTAACGTTTAATCAACGTGAAATGGCCCTGAATACATCATATAATGTGTTTCCCAGCTGCTTATATTGTAAGTGTATGCCCAAAAATATATATCACTGAATTGAAAATGGGGGACCCTGATGTAAACAAGACGAAAGTCTTTCTCTGGTCTGCATCCCCTTAACAATTGTGTGTATTGAGCTGTACTGTATTGTACTCATTCTGCAATCTGTTAATGACATTTACATATCTGTAGATACTATATCTATATCTGTACATCCCTTACCTACTCTTACATGCGGCCCTCACCGACGTTCCATGCGGCCCCAGACCAATATTTATAAAAAAAAAGAAAAAATTATAATTTTTTTTTTTTTTTTTTTTTTTTTTGTATTGTATTCGACTAAGAAGAGTTGGCAGTCGACTATGGCTCCTTTCGATCGATTAGTCAACTATTTGACTAATAGGGGTCAGCCCTAGTGTGGACATATGAAACGCTGTTGAAAGTGCCGTGCAGCAATATGGGGGTTTTGATAAACTGTCGGCTGTTGTTACCGATGGAGCACCGGCAATGAAAGGAAAACGCACAGCATTATACATCAGGTAAGTTCGCTAACATAATTTCCATCTATTGTGGGTCACTATAATGACCAATGCGAGTCGAGTGTAGTCAAATTATATGCGAGAGTCGTTAAATCGTTTTTCTTTTTTTTTATCTGATGACTCTCTGTGCCAAGAAGCTTGACTACTACAGCCATGTTATGGATTTGGTTACCAAGGTTACCAATCTAATTCGTGGAGGCAACAGGTCACTAAACCATAGAAAGTTTGTCTCCTTTTTGGAAGAGATGGACACTGATTATGGCGACTTGCAGCTACACACAGAAATCCGATGGCTGAGCCGTCGGAAAGTACAGGAGCGACATTGAAACACTGCAAATGCAATTCAATGATCGGTTTGAAGATTTCAACGGCATGCAGTCACGGATAGCGCTGTTTGCCGGCCCCCTCACCGCTACGGTGTCAGAGCAGCCCCCCACCGTTGCAGCTTGAACTGTGCGAGCTACAGTCAGATCCTTTTTTTCAAGCAAAGAGAAATGAGAGGGGAATTTCGTTTTGGAAACTGCTACCTGAGCCCCGCTTCCCACTCCTCAGGGACTTTGCCCTCTCTATGGCCAGTATGTTTGGGAGCACATACATATGTGAGAGCAATTTCTCAAACATGAAGCACATCAAGTCAAAGGAGAGAAACAGGCTGTCGGATGAAACATTATTTCATCTGATGCAGATTGCATGCACAAACATTGAAGTTGACATTCCTGCTATTGTGCGCCAAATGGAGAGACCACAAGTGTCTCATTAAAGACAGGGGGGAGGAGGAGATGATGAAGAGGTGTAGAGGGGGGGAAGGAGATGATGAAGAGGTGTAGAGAGGGGGGAAGAGATGATGAAGAGATGTAGAGAGGGGGGGGGGAGATGATGGAGAGGTGTAGAGAGGGGACCATTATTATTATTATTATTATTATTATTATTATTATTATTATTATTATTATTATTATTATTATTATTATTATTATTATTATTATTATTATTATTATTATTATTATTATAACCATTATTGACCCACTGTGGGGCGAGGGTGAATGTCATGCCAGTTTGATAAAGGGTCAATGGGAGGCATGTAGTATTGCACTTTACTTTACTTGCACTTTACTTGTTTACTTTTGTAGTGTTCAGATAACACTAATAACACAAACACAAAGCAGCATTCCTGCTGCATTTCACTACAACAGTAAATCAAAAGTGCAATAATAAATGATTTTGTTAAATGTATACACTTTTATCCTGCTACTAAACAAAACATTCCTGAGTGCTTCATATCCATAACATGCATTTCAGTGTTATAATGTTTTGTTTAGTAGCAGGATAAAAGTTTATACATTTAACAAAATCATTTATTATTGCACTTTTGATTTACTGTTGTAGTGAAATGCAGCAGGAATTCTGCTTTGTGTTTGTTGAGCAGTGGGCTTTAAGTTCATACATTTATTTTATTAGAAGCCTTAATTATAATTGATAATTTTTTGTATATATTTGGGGTTACACAGCAATACTTTTAAATTCAGCTGTTTATAAATTCATAAAGTTGAAATTGCATTACTAAATGCATTTGAAATGGAATAAAAACAAAGTTACAACAAATTATAATTGTTTATATACCTTGTGACTATTAGGGCTATTTGAGTGATGGGGTACTACTGGCGGGACTGCCGATAAACAATGCGGCCCCCCAGATTGATTGTGGACATTTTATGGCCCTCACCATATACAAAGTTGCCCACCCCTGCATTGAGACATCGGACATTTACGCATATAACGTAGAACATTTGCGCATATTGGGGGACCCTGATGTAAACAAGACGAAAGTCTTTCTCTGGTCTGCATCCCAAGACCCAACACACAGTAACAGTACTGTATATTGGAATACCGTTTATGTCACAAATGTATCAGTACTAAATACCTATATGTCCCTATGCCATAAATGCCATAAATGTCTATATGAATTGAAAATGGGGGACCCTGATGTAAACAAGACGAAAGTCTTTCTCTGGTCTGCATCCCAAGACCCAACACACAGTAACAGTACTGTATATTGGAATACCGTTTATGTCACAAATGTATCAGTACTAAATACCTATATGTCCCTATGCCATAAATGCCATAAATGTCTATATGAATTGAAAATGGGGGACCCTGATGTAAACAAGACGAAAGTCTTTCTCTGGTCTGCATCCCAAGACCCAACACACAGTAACAGTACTGTATATTGGAATACCGTTTATGTCACAAATGTATCAGTACTAAATACCTATATGTCCCTATGCCATAAATGCCATAAATGTCTATATGAATTGAAAATGGGGGACCCTGATGTAAACAAGACGAAAGTCTTTCTCTGGTCTGCATCCCAAGACCCAACACACAGTAACAGTACTGTATATTGGAATACCGTTTATGTCACAAATGTATCAGTACTAAATACCTATATGTCCCTATGCCATAAATGCCATAAATGTCTATATGAATTGAAAATGGGGGACCCTGATATAAACAAGACGAAAGTCTTTCTCTGGTCTGCATCCCAAGACCCAACACACAGTAACAGTACTGTATATTGGAATACCGTTTATGTCACAAATGTATCAGTACTAAATACCTATATGTCCCTATGCCAATCAATCTAACCTGCTTTGCAATCCTCGCCATTCCACTACTACTATATATAATAATAATAATAATTTATTTTGCATCCCTTTTTTTCCCTGTGCAGGCTGCAGTTTCAAGCGTGTTGACACCACAGTCCAATGTCGTTGGACCAACACCAGCAGATGCAGAAAAAACCATGACGGAGTGGTGTAATGAAATCGTCATGACGATAGTCAAAACATACTTTGCCAAGCTGGAGGAACGCCGTGAGGCGACGGAGAAAGACTTGGCCATACTGCGTACACAACATCAGGCCACAGAGCAACAACTTCAGGCCACAGAGCAAGGTCGTGCTACGCTGGAGAAACGGCATGAGGCGACAGAGAAAGACTTGGCCATACTGCGTACACAACTTCAGGCCACAGAGCAAGGTCGTGCTACGCTGGAGAAACGACATGAGGCGACGGAGAAAGACTTGGCCATACTGCGTACACAACTTCAGGCCACAGAGCAAGGTCGTGCTATGCTGGAGAGACGACATGAGGCTACAGAACAGCTGCACGCCACACAGCTTAGACAGCTACGCAACCAACTAAACAGACCAAGGCTAGTCGAACCCTCTGTCACTGCTCGGGCTTTTCACCGCCAGCTATTCACACCTGAAAGAGATGAAGGTTCTCCATCTCCGTTCGAAGCCGCCACGCCTGCAGCAGCTGATGAAGGGGTTACCATAAGCTTGACGCTGTCGCCGTCGCCACTCAAAGCCGCCACGCCTGCAGCGGTTGAAGGGGTTACCATAAGCTTGTCGGTGTCCCCGTTCAAAACCCCAGAACCGTTCAAAACCCCAGAACCGTTCAAAAAACCCCAGCCAGTGGCTAAACGAAAGAGGCCGACAAATGGTGAACTTTTGCCTGACATACAACTGCAAACCATTTCAGCAGAAGACGAGCAAAGGTCGTACGAAATGTCTAGCAAAGCCGGCAATCGAGCCGATGACTATGCAGCTCGAATGTTCATGTTGCTAATTGACTTTCCAACATACCAACTGTGGGCTCAGAAGGTTAATTGGAGCGGCCTACAGGGAAAGTCTGCCTTACCTCTCAAACTAAACGACAGTCGTTGCTCGCTATGGTTAAACGCCGCTATAGTGTTTTTGAGTATGGAGCAGTTCGTGATCGGATCAATGAGCGTTTACCAACGCCACGGACAGAGGATCCCAGGAAGAACTCTGTTGTGATTTAATTATTCTCACATTTTAGTGTGAATTTGGAGGCATACAGGACCCTGATGTAAACAAGACAAACGTCTTTCTCTGGTCTGCATCCCCTTAACAATTGTGTGTATTGACTATGTTAATGTTAATAAAATTATAAAAAAAAAAATTATCTATTCTATTCTACTATTTTATTGCACTGCACTATTTTACTGTCTATTTTATCTTACTATTTTTATTATTGTCTATTTAAAACTTAAAAAGGGTGAAACTACAGAAGGTTAAACTTTCACTACCACACTAATGTACAGATGGTTAACCTTTCTACGTACTGTAGGTTCAGAAATGACCAGGTTTGTAAACACAAATGATATTTATTTATTAACATAAAGGAAGCACAATGGTAACTCAAGGATGAGCAACGTTATTCCTACAGTATTACTCCTCTCCTGCAAAAAAAAATTTTGGTTTATGGCTAAACAGACCTTTTTGTTCCGAGATCAAGGATTCACCTTTTCTAATCTCTGTAGGGAGGGAAATTGTGGTTCTGGTCTTATTTAAATTCACCGTTCTCAGCAGATGCTGTACATTTATTTATTTCTGAGCCGTCTAAATGCTGCCCAGTGAGACTGAATGAATGAATGAAAACGTTATTTAACAGATTGAAGATTGTTTCATCAACAAAATGAGAGGCAGAACACACAGTGAATGTATCCGTTTGTTTATTGCAGTTTCTTTCTTTGCTGAAAATATATGTTCCGTTGGCAAAATTCTTCTTCTTCTTCAGTGATTTAATGGCAGATCGCAACCACAGGAAGTTTAGTGAGCGTTCAGCCTTCATGTCTGAACAACATCGCCGCCTACTGGCATTGTACTAAATTAACAGATTGCAGAATGGGTACAATACAGTAGGCTACGGCTCAATACACACTGGGTACAATACAGACCAGAGAAAGACTTTCGTCTTGTTTACATCAGGGTCCCCCATTTTAAATTCATCAAGACATTTATGACTTGTATGTTGTGTATGTCTACTGTCTATACACAACATACACTTGTACACACTACTGTTACATCCAGACATTTATGACATACAGGATATACAGACAACTCTAAAAGAGAATATATACATTTGAGGGGGAGGAAACTGTACATTGAACTGTACATAACTATCAATAGACTAGCTAGCTATTTGTCTGTATCTTTCACTGTAAACATTTTTTTATCTATTCTATTCTACTATTTTATTGCACTGCACTGCACTATTCTATTTTACTCTGTCTACTGTAGGTTCAGTGATGAGCTGGTGCAGGTCTTTGATGCCCCTGTTAGAAAAGATAAATATTAAATACAGTACTTTGTACAGTGATACAGGTATAAAGACACTATGGTAGTAAGTCATACTGGCCAGCAGCGTAACTAGTAAGAGTAGGTAAGAGATATGTACAGATATAGATATAGTATTAATATGTACAGTGATACAGGTATAAAGACACTATGGTAGTAAGTCATACTGGCCAGCAGCGTAACTAGTAAGAGTAGGTAAGAGATATGTACAGATATAGATATAGTATTAATATGTACAGTGATACAGGTATAAAGACACTATGGTAGTAAGTCATACTGGCCAGCAGCGTAACTAGTAAGAGTAGGTAAGAGATATGTACAGATATAGATAGTATTAATATGTACAGTGATACAGGTATAAAGACACTATATGGTAGTAAGTTATACTGGCCAGCAGCGTAACTAGTAAGAGTAGGTAAGAGATATGTACAGATATAGATAGTATTAATATGTACAGTGATACAGGTATAAAGACACTATATGGTAGTAAGTCATACTGGCCAGCAGCGTAACTAGTAAGAGTAGGTAAGAGATATGTACAGATATAGATAGTATTAATATGTACAGTGATACAGGTATAAAGACACTATATGGTAGTAAGTCATACTGGCCAGCAGCGTAACTAGTAAGAGTAGGTAAGGGATGTACAGATATAGATATAGTATCTACAGCAGGGGTGGGCAACTTTGTATATGGTGAGGGCCACAAAATGTCCACAATCAATCTGGGGGGCCGCATTGTTTATCGGCAGTCCCGCCAGTAGTACCCCATCACTCAAATAGCCCTAATAGTCACAAGGTATATAAACAATTATAATTTGTTGTAACTTTGTTTTTATTCCATTTCAAATGCATTTAGTAATGCAATTTCAACTTTATGAATTTATAAACAGCTGAATTTAAAAGTATTGCTGTGTAACCCCAAATATATACAAAAATGATCAATTATAATTAAGGCTTCTAATAAAATAAATGTATGAACTTAAAGCCCACTGCTCAACAAACACAAAGCAGAATTCCTGCTGCATTTCACTACAACAGTAAATCAAAAGTGCAATAATAAATGATTTTGTTAAATGTATAAACTTTTATCCTGCTACTAAACAAAACATTATAACACTGAAATGCATGTTATGGATATGAAGCACTCAGGAATGTTTTGTTTAGTAGCAGGATAAAAGTGTATACATTTAACAAAATCATTTATTATTGCACTTTTGATTTACTGTTGTAGTGAAATGCAGCAGGAATGCTGCTTTGTGTTTGTGTTATTAGTGTTATCTGAACACTACAAAAGTAAACAAGTAAAGTGCAAGTAAAGTAAAGTGCAATACTACATGCCTCCCATTGACCCTTTATCAAACTGGCATGACATTCACCCTCGCCCCACAGTGGGTCAATAATGGTTATAATAATAATAATAATAATAATAATAATAATAATAATAATAATAATAATAATAATAATAATAATAATAATAATAATAATAATAATAATAATAATAATAATAATAATAATGGTCCCCTCTCTACACCTCTCCATCATCTCCCCCCCCCCTCTCTACATCTCTTCATCATCTCTTCCCCCCTCTCTACACCTCTTCATCATCTCCTTCCCCCCCTCTACACCTCTTCATCATCTCCTCCTCCCCCCTGTCTTTAATGAGACACTTGTGGTCTCTCCATTTGGCGCACAATAGCAGGAATGTCAACTTCAATGTTTGTGCATGCAATCTGCATCAGATGAAATAATGTTTCATCCGACAGCCTGTTTCTCTCCTTTGACTTGATGTGCTTCATGTTTGAGAAATTGCTCTCACATATGTATGTGCTCCCAAACATACTGGCCATAGAGAGGGCAAAGTCCCTGAGGAGTGGGAAGCGGGGCTCAGGTAGCAGTTTCCAAAACGAAATTCCCCTCTCATTTCTCTTTGCTTGAAAAAAAGGATCTGACTGTAGCTCGCACAGTTCAAGCTGCAACGGTGGGGGGCTGCTCTGACACCGTAGCGGTGAGGGGGCCGGCAAACAGCGCTATCCGTGACTGCATGCTGTTGAAATCTTCAAACCGATCATTGAATTGCATTTGCAGTGTTTCAATGTCGCTCCTGTACTTTCCGACGGCTCAGCCATCGGATTTCTGTGTGTAGCTGCAAGTCGCCATAATCAGTGTCCATCTCTTCCAAAAAGGAGACAAACTTTCTATGGTTTAGTGACCTGTTGCCTCCACGAATTAGATTGGTAACCTTGGTAACCAAATCCATAACATGGCTGTAGTAGTCAAGCTTCTTGGCACAGAGTCATCAGATAAAAAAAAATAAAAACGATTTAACGACTCTCGCATATAATTTGACTACACTCGACTCGCATTGGTCATTATAGTGACCCACAATAGATGGAAATTATGTTAGCGAACTTACCTGATGTATAATGCTGTGCGTTTTCCTTTCATTGCCGGTGCTCCATCGGTAACAACAGCCGACAGTTTATCAAAACCCCCATATTGCTGCACGGCACTTTCAACAGCGTTTTCATATGTCCACACTAGGGCTGACCCCTATTAGTCAAATAGTTGACTAATCGATCGAAAGGAGCCATAGTCGACTGCCAACTCTTCTTAGTCGAATACAATACAAAAAAATAAAAATAAAAAAATAAAAAAATATTATATATTTTTTTTTTTTATAAATATTGGTCTGGGGCCGCATGGAACGTCGGTGAGGGCCGCATGCGGCCCGCGGGCCGCCAGTTGCCCCTCCCTGTCTCAATGTAATAATGTCCGATGTAATACTTACAGCTTTTTTCTTAACCATCCGAATCTTGCTCTTTGGCGGCTGCTTTTCTTTTATTGGCGCTGCCATTACGCACGGCCGATCAACTGTAGATATCTTCGTTTGTTTACTGTAAAAAGTCGTCATTGCATCTGCGACTCAGTAAGAATACTATACTGTAGTGATTACACTGAAAAAAAGTGTATCGCTGTGAAATAAAATGTATTCAGCTGCTTGTCGCCCATTGGCCCAAGCTCACCAACCAACCAACGTACATTGGAAGAGGGTGGGTAGGAGTGTGGGGGGGGGGGGGGGGGGGGGTTGGGTAGGAGGGGCCATACCTTGCCATACCAAATGGACGCCCCTGTTCCCCACCCCCAGTAATCTGTATGCATACTCGGCATGTAAGACATGGGAGGGGTCCGAGACTATTCTATTGGCTTACATTAGAGTCAGTGGCGTCCTTTCAGTGAAAGGCAAGGTATGGCGAGGGGGGGGGGGGGGGGTGAAGGTTTTTTTTTTGTCAAATCAGTTGTGCAATAGTCACTTTTGGTGAGTTGTTTCTATACAATTCAGTTATATGACATTTAGGTATGACACAGGACTACACAAGCATTTTAGTGTAGAAATGTGTCAACAGACTAAAGCAGGGAACCACAATATTTTGCATACGAATTATGCAGAATGTAATATCATAACTGTCTATTACTTTTCTTGCAATTGAGCCAATTTTCCTTAGGTACGGTTTTGAGGTGTGTTCAACAGAATGTAGTATCAAAAACACATTCACAAAAAGTATGGGTTACTGAATGCTGAACTGCACTATTATAATCACTAAGCCAGACCTTACCTGTGTCCCTGTATCACTTGTCTCTGCTGCCCTTTGATAAAATAATTTCCCTATGTCCATTTTCCTTTTTTTGGGGCATATTTCAGTTAGTCACAGTAAAAGCCACCTAGTAAAAGTGAGATAATTGCTTCGTTCATAATGTTGACATTCGAATTATAAATCAACATAAAAAATTGTAATTTTTTTACATTTTTATTTGCCAAGGTGTGCCATACCTTGCCATACCAAATGGACGCCCCTGATTAGAGTAAGTAGCCTGTTATACCGTATCTGATGAGACTCTCTAATACAGATTGGTAGAAAAGTAACAAACATTTTTTATCTACACCATGAACTCTAAGGCGATGTAGAAAGTGCAGTCGTTGTTGTAGTCTGCTACACAGGCTATCTACATGGGTGTTCCAGGTTAGTGTGTTATCGACAAAAATCACAAGATATTTATATGAAGAGACCGGCGAGATGGACTGTGTGTGGATGACCACAGGCCTGTGTGGTCCCCAACACCTCTGGGGTCAAACACCATCTCCTCAGTCTTAACTGATTGAAAATGTTATTAACAGATTGCAGAATGGGTACAATACAGTAAGGCTCAATACACACAATTGTTAAGGGGATGCAGACCAGAGAAAGACTTTCGTCTTGTTTACACCAGGTCCCCCCATTTTCTATTTATAATGAATTGTAAGTAGGGTGCAACTAGCACTGTGCAATCCATTCTCCAGCCCTTAATGTTGCTAGTCTTTAGCACTTTGTGATGGAGCAGTTTGTCAGCCATCAGTTGAGTGTTTGCATGTGTTTTACACAAGCATGTGTCCCTATCACGGACGGTTGGCCTCACTATCCAAAATGGGACTGTACGTTTCATTCAGAAAGCGCTTTTGCATTTTCACTTTCTTACCAGATACAGGCCAGATACACCAACTTGTACTTTTTCAGAATTCCCCCCCTTAGAATCTTTGAAATTACTTGCTTCTCTTTAGTGTTGGTGTCTCGCAGCTCTGACACTAGAGTATTGTGGAACAATAGTGTCTTCCTGAGATCACATTTCTTTGACTTCATTTGTTGTTTTGATTTTGATCGTGGTGATTCTTGTGGTTTGAGCTTATTTGACAGTCTTTCATATCGTTTTTTATATTTCTCCATATTTAGTTTTGCTCTCTCCAACATCAGGTTGGCTTCACACAGATCTCTGTAGACTTTACTTCTGTTTCTTTTTTCGTCCTCTTTGTTGTGGGGTTTCTTGTGGTGTAGGCTGATTGGGACTTTCACATCTGGCAATAGGGACAGGGACAGCATTGTGTTGCTCAGGTTGTTGTGTTGGTGACACTGGTGGCCTATTCACTGTTAGGTAGTCATCCATATTTCATATTTGATGCCTTTTATATCTTTGTGTGCATTTGGGCAGCTGAGATATGCATTGCAGCTTACCCGTCTCTTTTCTCTTTTTATACCGCTCTTTTTCTTTTTGAAAGTATGTTTGATTTTGTTCTGGATCATCTTTAAGTCTGTCTCTGTATGATTTTGACCTTTGGCCACACACTTCAGTATCTACTATTTAGGGTTACTGAATGCTGAACTGCACTATTATAATCACTAAGCCAGACCATACCTGTGTCCCTGTATCACTTGCCATACCAAATGGACGCCCCTGTTCCCCACCCCCAGTAATCTGTATGCGACTGTACTGTACCAACACCCCCAGATAGACCATTGTCACATTTCCATATGAATTCCCCAAGACGGCGAAAGATTGGATGGGTTTCGGCTGTCCTAACTGGGGTGGGTAGTTCATTCCAACATTGTGGGGCAAGGACTGAGAATAGACAAGAAGGCAGAACTAAATTTGAAAGTTTAATTGCATTGACAAGTTGACAAATACATAACTTAATGCATCTTAATGAACATAAACAGGAAACACATCTTTAGGCCATCCTATATAACAAAATAAGAACACAATAAATCGGCCTAACAATAATAGCCTACACAACATGTCTAGTAAAGTACCTGCACAGCAGGATGTCTGGCAGGATGTCTGGCAACACCACATTAAGTCTGTCTCTGTATGATTTTGACCTTTGGCCTGTTGATTTAGGTGCCATGGTGAAGACACTAGCATAAACAAATACAAAATACTGTCATCTTGATAGTTTTTAATAATAATGTAATCATACTGTGAGATATCTGTTTAAATAATCTAGTGTGTTCAATAGCTAAGTGGGGGGCAATAATATGCAAATAAAAAACTGCATCCAAATATCACAGTTTTCTCCTAATTATAAAATATATATGTGCGAATTGTATGTGTTTCTTTTAAAAACAGGTGGTTTACATAAAATATTTTATTTATTTATAATTTAAAGCAAACAAATAACCCTGTTCAGGAAAGGGACATCATACCTTTCTGAAAAAGTAATTTTCATCTTAATATTGCAATGAAAACATATTTAACAGTAATGTATTATTATACAACTTCAGTATCTACTATTTATGATAAGACATAAATGGAATGGGAATAGGGGGGGAGACACCCCACTAATACTTGTCTACGCCACGAAGCCCCGCCTCAAACCCGTGAATGGCCCGTCTGCATCAGACCAATCAGATCAATCCACTACTGTACTACTGTATATATAAAGTGTTATACTGTAGTTTGTACAGTGTGTTGTGTTGCTGCCCAAAATGACTAACATTTGCAAACAACACTCGAGAGATGTGCGCAGACTTCGATCTCAAGGCATGTCGACCAAACAAATTCGGCAACACCTTGCATCGGTCGGAATCCACGTTACACAGAACAGTTTGGACGCATTACAAAAGGAAAGAACCACGACCTCGAGCGCCTCCTAAATTGTCTGAGTAAGTACATGTAGAATGTAAAACGTTAGGTTGGCAATAGTTTAGCGATAGGTTAAAAGTGCATTTATATCATTTTAAGTTTTTATTTTCCACTCGTGTTTTGAGCTACAAAAGGTAACGTTTTTGACAAATATTGAAACGCAGCTACAACAGATTGCAGAAATGGGTACAATACAGTACAGCTCAATACACACAATTGTTAAGGGGATGCAGACCAGAGAAAGACTTTCAGTAGGCTACGGCTCAATACACACTGGGTACAATACAGACCAGAGAAAGACTTTCGTCTTGTTTACATCAGGGTCCCCCATTTTAAATTCATCGAGACATTTATGACTTGTATGTTGTGTATGTCTACTGTCTATACACAACATACACTTGTACACACTACTGTTGCATCCAGACATTTATGACATACAGGATATACAGACAACTCTAAAAGAGAATATATACATTTGAGGGGGAGGAAACTGTACATTGAACTGTACATAACTATCAATAGACTAGCTAGCTATTTGTCTGTATCTCTTTCACTGTAAATTTTTTTTTATCTATTCTATTCTACTATTTTTAATTTTAAGTCATACTGGCCAGCAGCGTAACTAGTAAGAGTAGGTAAGAGATATGTACAGATATAGATATAGTATTAATATGTACAGTGATACAGGTATAAAGACACTATGGTAGTAAGTCATACTGGCCAGCAGCGTAACTAGTAAGAGTAGGTAAGAGATATGTACAGATATAGATATAGTATCTACAGATATGTAAATGTCATTAACAGATTGCAGAATGAGTACAATACAGTACAGCTCAATACACACAATTGTTAAGGGGATGCAGACCAGAGAAAGACTTTCGTCTTGTTTACATCAGGGTCCCCCATTTTCAATTCATCAGGACATATGACATACATGACATACAGATAGCCAGTACTGCTACATCTATACATTTATGACATACCAGATTTGCAAATACAGTATATACATTTGACGTAGAAACTGTACATTGGAGGAGGTTGGGTGGGGGGGGGGGTTGGGTACACTGGGATATTGATGCAAACAAATGTTGCAGGGACTTATTATAAACATCATATTGGCGTGACTGTATGCATCAATTAATGTCCTCTTTTTTTTCTTTCTCTATAGCAATGTCATGGTTGCTATTGACGAGATGACCAAGGCACGCGATTGCATGGTTGCAAGACAAGTCCAGAAACAGCTGGATGACGTGTTTGGGGTCCGTGTCGGACTGAGTGCGATACGGGGAGCGCGTAGACGTCTTGGCTGGAAATATGGCCAGACAAAATTCTGGCCAATGATTCGGGAAAAGAATAAAGAATTACGACTTGCACAAGCTCACCTATGGCGTGACACATTTGAAACGTGGCATGACGTCATTTTCACAGACGAAAGCACTGTGTCACTCGAACATTTTGCTAGACAGTGCTTTTCCAAGAAAGGCCATCGAATGGGTAAACCAGCCCCAAAACACCCCTTGAAACTCCATGTTTGGGGCGCGATTTCCAGAGAGGGCCGGGGCCCTCTGGTAATTTTTGATGGGATCATGGACAGAGTGTTTTTTGAGGACGCAATAATCAAGGCAGTTGTCAGCCCCTGGATACGTTCAACCTTTGGGACACGCCACAGATTCTTCCAAGACAATGACCCAAAACACACAGCCGCACGACATTGCATTGAAGCAGAGGGAATTAATTGGGTCAAAACACCCGCCGAGTCTCCAGACCTGAATCCGATTGAAATCGTGATTATGTTAAAAGATTTCATTCGCAGAGAGGCGAAACCTCACACAAAGGAGGAATTGGTGGCTGCCATCAACTTTTTTTGGACAAATAAACTCACAATAGACATATGCAACAACCTCATAACCAGTGATGCCGGTAACGCGTTACTAAGTAACGCGTTATTGTAATCTGATTACTTTCCCCCGAAAATAGTAATCTAACGCGTTAATCTTTAAAAGCCAGTAATCTGATTGCAGTTACTTGTCCAAGTGGCTGTGCATTACTATTTCGTTACTATCTCATCATAAATTCATAATGCATGCGGAATGCAGTATTTTATTTCGTTTTCGACAGTCAAAAATACATTTTTGAGCTGTTTTTCTTATTTGGGAGTGACGTGGTGTGGCAGTGAAAGGGTTACACAAGAATGTGTCCTCGCGGCGTGACTGGACTCTCTGTCTGTGAGTGACTCTGCTTTGGCCCAATCACATTCCCCATCCACAGTCTGCGAATCAGAGGCAGAGTAGGGCGGGTCTTCACAGCACGTCATGTGACATATGCGCCAATCGTCTGACAGCAGGGCTCCGTTGCATTCGTCTGAGAATTCCACTCCAAAACGCTTGTCTAAACGAAGTGAAACCGCAAGAAGACTAGAGAGACATTTATAAAAACAATTTAATAGTTACAGTTGATATAATTGAATAGTTCAGCCTGCATTTGTTAGATGTGAATGGATACACTGGTTTTGTAAAACCACTGGCTGGCTGCTCTAATGCTCTCCCACAGTTCTTCAGGTGGGAGAACACGAGTGACAGAGAGAGGGGAGAGAGACACACACACACACACACACACACACACAAGCACAAGCACACGCACACACGCGCACACACATACACACAGAGAGGGAGAGAAGGGATTATATTATAATAATAATAATAATAATAATAATTATTATTATTATTATTATTATTATTATTATTATTATTATTATTATTATATTAGAGATGTAGGCTGTCTGGGTGGGGTTGGAGAGAAAGAGGCATGGGGTGAGAGAGAGAGAGAGAGAGAGAGAGAGAGAGAGAGAGAGAGAGAGAGAGAGAGAGAGAGAGAGAGAGAGAGAGAGAGAGAGAGAGAGAGAGAGAGAGAGAGAGAGAGAGGGGTGAGAGAGAGAGAGAGAGAGAGAGAGAGAGAGAGAGAGAGAGAGAGAGAGAGAGAAAAGCTCTTATTTGCCAGATTTACAGTTAATTTACATGTTAAAGAGAGACTGCTTGTATGTTTATAGAGAGACATTTATAAAAACAATTTAATAGTTACAGTTGATATAATTGAATAGTTCAGCCTGCATTTGTTAGATGTGAATGGATACACTGGTTTTGTAAAACCACTGGCTGGCTGCTCTAATGCTGTGAGCATCATAGACTGTTGCTTTACCATACTTGATGGTACAGAAGCTGAAGCACTAGTTTAACAATTTACGTTATGTGCAGAGAAACAAGTTAAAAACAATTTATGCACTTTCAATAAAGCGTTTAAAAAAAACTGTTGGGGGAACGACGACTTCGTAACCTAGTTACTTTCAAAGTAACTAAGTTACTCTGATAATCAAGTAATCAGTAAAGTAACTTGGATTACTTTTTAAAGGAGTAATCAGTAATCAGTAATCGGATTACTTTTACAAGTAATCTGTGGCATCACTGCTCATAACTGGTTTGATAAAGGTTTTGCCATTAATTATAGCAAATAATGGAGGTCAAAGCGGAAAATAGAATCATCATCAAGTCATACTGGCCAGCAGCGTAACTAGTAAGAGTAGGTAAGAGATATGTACAGATATAAATATAGTATTAATATGTACAGTGATACAGGTATAAAGACACTATGGTAGTAAGTCATACTGGCCAGCAGCGTAACTAGTAAGAGTAGGTAAGAGATATGTACAGATATAGATATAGTATTAATATGTACAGTGATACAGGTATAAAGACACTATATGGTACTACAAGATGTAGAGGTGGATGGCAATCAATAAGACACTGGAGAGAGTGGATCCATTTCAATTGACTATTCTTTGTTTAGGTTGTTCATAGCATTTTCACACATCATGGCATCATGGCATCCCTTCCTGTATTCATGCTTCTTCTTCATGCCTGTCTAGGCAGGTCACCTCTGTTGACACCAAGTGGTGCAAATAAGTAACTGCATGCTTCAGACACTGTAACAGTAGGACACAACACAAGACAAACGTATTTTCTCTGGTCTGCATCCCCTTAACAATTGTGTGTATTGACTAGTGTACCCATTCTGCAATGTGAATAAAACTATAAAAAAATATAGAGTGTTTTGTGATGAATGTACTGTACATAACTATCAATAGACTAGCTAGCTATTTGTCTGTATCTCTTTCACTGTAAACATTTTTTTATCTATTCTATTCTACTATTTTATTGCACTGCACTGCACTATTCTATTTTACTCTGTCTACTGTAGGTTCAGTGATGAGCTGGTGCAGGTCTTTGATGCCCCTGTTAGAAAAGAGAAATATTAAATACAGTACTTTGTACAGTGATACAGGTATAAAGACACTATGGTAGTAAGTCATACTGGCCAGCAGCGTAACTAGTAAGAGTAGGTAAGAGATATGTACAGATATAGATATAGTATTAATATGTACAGTGATACAGGTATAAAGACACTATGGTAGTAAGTCATACTGGCCAGCAGCGTAACTAGTAAGAGTAGGTAAGAGATATGTACAGATATAGATAGTATTAATATGTACAGTGATACAGGTATAAAGACACTATATGGTAGTAAGTCATACTGGCCAGCAGCGTAACTAGTAAGAGTAGGTAAGAGATATGTACAGATATAGATAGTATTAATATGTACAGTGATACAGGTATAAAGACACTATATGGTAGTAAGTCATACTGGCCAGCAGCGTAACTAGTAAGAGTAGGTAAGAGATATGTACAGATATAGATAGTATTAATATGTACAGTGATACAGGTATAAAGACACTATATGGTAGTAAGTCATACTGGCCAGCAGCGTAACTAGTAAGAGTAGGTAAGGGATGTACAGATATAGATATAGTATCTACAGATATGTAAATGTCATTAACAGATTGCAGAATGAGTACAATACAGTACAGCTCAATACACACAATTGTTAAGGGGATGCAGACCAGAGAAAGACTTTCGTCTTGTTTACATCAGGGTCCCCCATTTTCAATTCAGTGATATATATTTTTGGGCATACACTTACAATATAAGCAGCTGGGAAACACATTATATGATGTATTCAGGGCCATTTCACATTGATTAAACGTTACACATTACATCCTGCTAAATGAACGTTAACTAATATTACGCGGCCAGTGTTGAAAAGCCTTGAGGTCGCATTCAATTTTCGAGAGACCATAACGTTAACTTGACAGCAATGTGGATACAGCTTTATTTGAGCAGTTTCTACTGTAACGTTACCTTAACATAACTGCAGTAAACAAACTAACATTAAACCGAAGTTAGCTTACCAGTAAATTCAGTACAGCGACAGCTGAAATCCAAGCTGATCACAATAATCGACGGGCCAGTTACATTTCCCCCAACCAGAGCCTAACTAGAGCCACATTCTGCGAATCAGAGGCAGAGTAGGGCGGGTCTTCGGTGCCAGCACGTATGGGTTGTCTCGTAAAGAATAATACTGCACTGTATCTGAGTATCTAGATGATTATCCATAAAAAACGCACGTTAATCGAAAATACCACACCATTACTGTACCAATGACAGTCAAATAATCTACAGAAAAGCATTACATTGCAAAATAATATGTCCAAGACTAGTGTCGCATGCACACACACACACAGATTGTAGAATAGCTCCCTCTCTCCACCGTGTAACTCGACTCCCCCTACTGGTTGAACCAGGCAGAGCAGCTTAAAAAGACGTCATCTAGCGTCATCTAGCTTGCTACCGGCGGTAGACGCCTCGTTTTCCAGTCCCACATCTGTAGCAACGTTAGCTCTCATAACGTTAGCCAGTTAGCAGCTCCGGGTATAGTAGGTAGCAACGTTAGCTCTCATAACGTTAGCCAGTTAGCAGCTCCGGGTATAGTAGGTAGCAACGTTAGCTCTCATAACGTTAGCCAGTTAGCAGCGCCGGGTACAGTAGGTACCAACGTTAGCTCTCATAACGTTAGCCAGTTAGCAGCTCCGGGTATAGTAGGTAGCAACGTTAGCTCTCATAACATTAGCCAGTTAGCAGCGCCGGGTATAGTAGGTAGCAACGTCCTCCAGGCCAAGCTGTGAGGAGCACCTGTCCCCCAGACCCCTCCACCGTCCTCCAGGCCAAGCTGTGAGGAGCACCTGTCCCCCAGACCCCTCCACCGTCCTCCAGGCCAAGCTGTGAGGAGCACCTGTCCCCCAGACCCCTCCACCGTCCTCCAGGCCAAGCTGTGAGGAGCACCTGTCCCCCAGACCCCTACAGTAGGTAGCAACGTTAGCTCTCATAACGTTAGCCAGTTAGCAGCGCCGGGTACAGTAGGTAGGCAGCATGTTGAAAGAGGAGCCCTGAGCTGCTCATACACTAGACCAGTGAGCTGATTTCAAGTAGATCTTGATTAATAAAATTCGATTATATAAAAAAAATAAAAATAAAAAAAAAGTTTGCTAAATCAACTCTTCCTCTCCTTGTTAACTACAACAAGCAATGCTGTTTGTTATTTAAGATGAGGTCGGACTCGGCACTGACAGATTTTGTGTTCATTATGCTGCTTTTATAAAGCCTCAAATGACGGCTTACAATATACAATTTTGGCTGGTAGCTCTCGGGCTAGGTGGTAAATAAAAAAGTAGATCTTGGTTCAAAAAAGGTTGGGCACCCCTGCACTAGACTCTTGCCGTAATGGTTTGTTGACGTGAGGGGGAGGAGGAGGGGCAAGGCGTGCACTGCTGCAGCAGATTTAGGAGTCTGATCTGACGGTCACAGAGCTGAGGGAGTGCGCCCAGTTAGCTGTAAAAATCCATAGATTAGCCGCACCGTTATATAAGCTGCAGGGTCGAAAAAATGGGGGGAAAAGCCACAGCTTATAGTCCGAAAAGTACGGTAAATATTAGGGATGCCCCGATCACGTTTTTTGCCACCGATACCAATCACCGATCGTCTTGAGCCATATCGGCCGATACCGATCCGATAGTTTTTTATTAAAAAAAAAATGTATATACTTTTTTTTTAAAGATTTTATATATATTATATAATTATACTTGTAGTTGTATTGTCTGCGAGACATCGCCACCACGCAACAAGTCAAAATGCTCGCTATCTGCAAACAGCTCCACTGTGTGATTTGGTCAAATCACATTCAGCGTGGGGCCTGAGAGTGCTGGGGCTGACGTTCTGCAGATGGATACTATTGAGTCAGAGCGATAGTTCAACAGGGTCTGAAACGTGTTATGAAGCATGATAGCGAATTAGCCAATATTCAGCTGCAAAAATTAATAATGTCAATTATGTTATAAGACATTGATATCAGGAGCTATCTGTAGCTACTGCTAGCCGGCTAGATGACGTTAGACAATGCATCATGTATTAAAATAAAGTGAACTATTTAGCTCACTAACGTGTAGGGATGTCCCGGTCGCCTTTTTTTGCCCCCGATCCGATCCCGATCATGTGATTTTAAATATCTACCGATTCCGATCGTTCCCGATCCGATCTTTCACATTAGTAATCAATTTTGACGCATTTGTGTCAGAAACTGGCGGAGCAAGAAGCTCCTCTGTTGCCTATAGTCCGGGGCGCGAGCGCGGCGGCTCTTGTTATTTACATTCATATGTGCTTCATATGAGAAATATTAAAAGTTTCAATATATGTTTGCACATTAGTATACATTCAGTGTTCGACTTACGTAATGATTAGCTCCATTCTGGTCTGAAACGCCGACGATAATCCTCAGTCACACAGCAAATAATTGCCGTTATCTGAAAAGTTAGTCTTAAAACCTCCTGCTGCTTCATGAGTTTTTCCTCCACGCGAAATGTCCTCCTTGCAAACATTGCAATTGCTGTTGGACTGGCTTGACTTTCTATTTTAAAATGCTTAGTTACAAACCTCTAGCAGCTGCTCAAGTCAGTGGATAACGTTTCGGGGAGCAACGTGTTGTTGTGATGTGAGCGTCTAAAATTAAAGGGAAAGTGTTTGTTGCAACGGTGTAAATTAAAGGGGATGTGTTTGTTGTGGACAATTATTCTGCTCTGTGTGACAATAAATACATTAATGATATATTATATGTAATTTAAAACCAAAACTAAGGCCTCCGTATGAGTTTAAGACGTGAACATGGTCATGTTTGTTGAAAAAAATGAATAAAAAAAAAATCTTTTTTTGACTGCCGATTTTTATTAAAAAAGATTCCCGATCCCGATCCTCTGAAAAGCACGTGATCGGCGCCGATCCCGATCACGTGATCGGATCGGGACATCCCTACTAACGTGAGCTACCTAGCTAACGGAGGTTCATGCTGGTGCATCCCTATCATTCTTAAACTGAAATTCGCATTTGTTGATATCAGGAGCTATCAGTAGCTAGCCAGTTAGACAACGCCTCATCATGTATTAAACTAAAGTGAATAGTTGACTGACTGTGTAGTTTTGTTTAAACAGTAACGCTAACTCGGTAGCTAACGTTAGCTCACGGGCAATAGCTAGTTAGCCAACGCTAGCCAGCGCTTGCGAAAACGAATGCCAAACTGTCATGTTGATAGCAGGAGCCATCAGTAGCTACTAGATAACATTAGACAACGCCTCGTGTATTAAACAAAAGTGAATAGATGACTGGGCCATTTTGTTTAATGCTTCAGTTATGTTGAAAGAGGAGCTCTGCAGTGCTCGAAGGGTTTGTTTGTTGACATGAGATGGGTCTGGGAGGGGGAGAAGGAGGAGGAGCAAGACGCGCAGCAGCAGAGTGTGGCTGTAAGCGAGTGAGAACTCCGCAGAGAATTGGATCATGTTTTCCGTGTCATCAATCGGTTTTGACGATCGGCGAAAATAAAGCATCATCACCGATCACCGATCGCATATTTATACTGATTATCGGCCAATAACGATCGGTGGCCGATCGATCGGGGCATCCCTAGTAAATATGAGATTGGTGAATTCCGATAATGCTTTATTTTCTCAAGTTGAACTATCGCTCTGACTGGGGACGCCGAGGGCATGCTGAATGTGATTTGACCAAAGCAGAGTATACACACAGACAGTGGAACGATTTGCAGATAGCGAGCATTTTGACTTGTTGCGTGGTGGCGATGTCTCGCAGATAATACAAGTATAATTATATAATATATATATTTTATTAAAAAAAATATATATAAATTGCGATATTTTTTTTTTGCGATTTGATAATTGCATCATTCCAAATCGCGATTTCGATAAATCGATAAATCGTGCAGCCCTAATTTCAACCCTTCATTCGCATTTCACTCTTAAATTAATCCATACAAATTGGATAAAAAAAAATAGTAAAACATTAGCCTACAACCAGGGCTGTACAGTGCGACATAATGTGGAAAAAATCTGTCTGCGATGAATGGATTTACTGCGTAGCCCCCGTACGATAGCCTATGTGTGAAAAAAAATATTTGCGTGTACCGTGAAGTGAATCTGGGCCACGCTATTCTACTTGTTAGTTGTAGTCTATCGTGCGATTAAATACCATGTCCCCGTCTGCGTAGAGTCCATACAGCCAACACCAAATCCCATAATTCCTAGCGAACAATCGAATCGAAACTGAATGTAGCCTATTGCATCGCCAAAGAAGAACTTCTTTTCAATAAGTTTAAGCCGCTAATTTTGCTCTGCAAGAAGAACGGAGCGGATATCAGTCCATCTTATGACAACCACGTCCGATGTGGAGAGATGATAAGAGACCATAGCCGATTAAATTAAGTCGGATCTGGCAGTGATGATTGACGGGGACTAGGCTTGGGCGGTATAATTTTTTTCATACCGTCATACCTTGATTACCTAATACTAGGGCTGACCTTCGATTTTTTTTGGCAATCGAAGCTTCGGGGCAGAGCTTCGATTTTAATTCGAAGCTTCGAATTAAAAATTTAATTAAAAAAAAATATATATAATTTATTTTTTTTTATCTTATGTTGTGGGACTTGTACAGCACTTTGGTAAACTTTGTTGTTTTTAAATGTGCTCTATAAATAAAGTGGATTGGATTAATGAATTAAGTAGCCCCTTTCGTGACTGTGACACAGCCAACACGGCTGTGTGATTTAATTCAAGGTGGATCGCTGTTGTCGTTTGAACAACTTCAGATTTCATGGGAACTACCAATCCCCCAAATCAAGAATGTTTAAGATGAATGAAGTAAGATTTTGATTATTTGAAATATGGCCTGTGTAGACTAAACTATGCACAGAATTATGTCAGTCTACAAGGTCCGGCAATGTAGACCTTGTAGACTCCACTACAGACCAATTATCAGTGAATGTTCATGCATTTTTAAGAAGGGCTACTTCCACAAAAAAACTAAGAACTCACCAAAACATCTCAGTAGCACCTTATCTAAATGTTCTATTTATATGAGATTCATATTTATTTATGTATTGCATGCATTTCTACATTTTATTTCCTATTTTGTTTATTCATCCCAGTATCTTTCTTTCTTATGTGTGGAATTCTACAAGACATTTACATTCACATTTACATTTAGTCATTTAGCTGACGCTTTTATCCAAAGCGACTTACAGGTTCTGTACGACAAGTCATCAGGAAGGGCACAACTCTATCAGCTGAGTAACAATATTCACCAAAGTGTTGCGTGTTACAGTGTAGGTTAGTTTATTAGTGCATTAAGTGCATGACAGTAAGGTTAGTTAGGGTTAGATTTTTTTTTTTTTCAGATAATGGTTGAAGAAGTGCGTCTTTAGTCGACGGCGAAAGATTGGACGGGATTCGGCTGTCCTAACTGGGGTGGGTAGTTCATTCCACCATTGTGGGGCAAGGACTGAGAATAGGCGTGTAGGTGGTGTATGTGTGTTTGAGGATGATATCCTTCAAACAGGCAATAGTGATGATATAATTTGGGCAGTTACTTTCCTCCATTGTATTTGTGTTGTATTGCATTTTCACCAGCGGGGGGGGGGGGGGGGGGGGGGGTGGCAACCCGTGTTACCAAGTAAACAAATCACGGAGATGGCCAGTTCGCCCGCAGCATAACGTTAGCTCTCAGAATGGTCGCAGTTCGCCCGCAGCATCCTAGTGCTAACGTTAGCTCTCAGAATGGTAGCAGTTCGCCCGCAGCATCCTAGTGCTAACGTTAGCTCTCAGAATGGTAGCAGTTCGCCCGCAGCATCCTAGTGCTAACGTTAAGCTCTCAGAATGGTAGCAGTTCTCCCGCAGCATCCTAGTGCTAACGTTAAGCTCTCAGAATGGTAGCAGTTCGCCCGTAGCATCCTAGTGCTAACGTTAGCTCTCAGAATGGTAGCAGTTCGCCCGCAGCATCCTAGTGCTAACGTTAGCTCTCAGAATGGTAGCAGTTCGCCCGCAGCATCCTACAAAACAACAACAACACACACTCTCGTTACTACAGCGCTTTACGGTATTTTCACAGCACTGTCGCAACATTACCGTAAAGCGTGAACACCGTTGTGATCATACACAACAGTTAGCTCTCAGAATAGCCAGTTAGCCACTGAAGCGGGGTTTCCCCTCCTCCTGTGTGTAGACAACCAGCTCTGCGTGGCTCGCTCCACTAGTGAAGACTGGTCTCGCCCTCTGCTGGCGCGTGTGTGCACTACAACAAAACTCCGTTTTGACGGTATTGATTTTCAATACCGTCGGGATTTCTAAATACCCTGGTATACCGTAATACAGTCATACCGCCCAAGCCTAACGGGGACACACTTCTAACGTTCAGCCATGCATTAGGTGAGTAGCCCACTATTAGGATGTTTTTCAATACTCAAATACTGTCTACTTAAATGTCCCTCTGGGGATCAATAAAGTATCAACCTATCTATCTGTCTAATAATGAGACAATATGCAAATAAGATACTAATAATTGTCACGGTTCCCCGTATGAAAGTGCCTTGCAACTTACTGCTGGTAAAATCACTGTTTATTTCTCGTTTTGCATAGTATTACATTCCTCTTCTATAAACAATCAAAGTCCTACCGTGAGAGCCTCATACGGGTCAATTAAACCTTTTTGATTAGAGCAGTGGTCACCAACCTTTTTAAGCTCAAGATCACTTTTTTTTGGGTGAAGGCAAGATCTACCTATTGAAGCGTTGAGAGAAAAAGACAGCCAAGATTGTGCTTTAAACTAAATTACTTTTATTTGCCTGTATTCTAATTACATGCAATGCTTTGGTCCAACATTAAAACGTCAAAGTAGAACTGTAATATGTACTTTCTCAGTCAGTGCTAAGTGCAGTCATCTTATGCAGCATCACTTTTCACATCAAAACAAAAGTAGAACTGTAATGTGGACTCTCATATTATTAATATTAGAAAATGCTAATTGTAAATATGTTTGTCAAAGTAGAACTGTAATATGTACTTTCTCAGTCAGTGCTAAGTGCAGTAATCTTATGCAGCATCACTTTTCACATCAAAACAAAAGTAGAAATGTAAAATCTACACTACAGGGAAGGTCTCAAAGATCGACCAGTCGATCGTGATCGACGGGTTGGTGACCACTGGATTAGAGTCTTTCCTTCAAGCTAAGTTGAACTGAACATTTCACTGTCAAAAGCGCAAACTTAAAACAAGGTTGCGTCGCAACACGGTTTTCAAAATAAAGGTCACATATACAAATACCGTAGTAGGCCTCTCAATTCTTATAAAAAAAAGTCCCGGATATACATAAACATTAATTGGCATAGATCTCTATAAACGGGCCAACACATTGATCACTTTAGGCACACCCTGAAACCAGTAACATCACAAATATGAAGCCTTTCATGGGGTTATGTACAATAATAATAATTAATTTAATTTATAAAGCACTTTTCATTGTGGAACAAAGGTATGCAGAGTTTCTTGTCCTCCTGATTAATGCAATGGTGTGTGTGTGTGTTGTGGTGATCTCATTCAAGGAGCACTACAAGCGCGCACACACAGTTTGTTGTTTTTGTTCTATTAGTGATTTACACACTCTCAATTGGTTCATTATAAAAGATACAAACCTGAAAACCAAAGCACTTAAATGTTAAACAAAAGGACCACAGTAATGAGGCAGGAGGAACATATTTTTTTGCACTATAATGGAAAAATTGTTATTTAAAAATGTGCCCCTAAAAAATATTCTGTGCCCCTAGTGAAAAAGCTTAGCATACAGCCCTGATTAGCATAGGCTGTAGCATACAAGTGACCCATCGCTACCATTTCCCATGCCTCAAGAGAGCGCACCCTTGGTGCCACACCCTAGGGGTGGATGATATAAACGGTATGAATTTACGTTACGGTATGGATTTTGACTATACCTTGTGACCGGTAGAGCAACTCTAAAATAGCAATGACGTCACGTAACCACAGCCAGTACGACTATTTCACTCGCATTTGCTCCTAAAAATAGATGGAATTAGATATAGATATGTGCAAACTGGAAAAAGTAATTTAGGAGCACAGAGGCTTCGCGCAGTGGGCGTGTCAACGCGCAATTGTCATTTCATAATAGACACGGAACAGAGCAGACCTTCAATTCTAGAAGCAAACGACTAGTAGCTCTTCCACCCTGCGTTTGAAGGCTGTGACAACTTCTCGCGAGTCGCGCAGTTTCTATGTGTAATGTAAACTCTGCGACGGATCCAATCGTCTAACATGCTTTGCATCCTCGCCATTCTGGAATGCCCATGTCGCGTTAAAACATTATGTAATGTTAACTATTGATGTAGCCTTAGAAAGCTACCGTTAGCTGGCTCCACTCCTACTGTAGCAGCCTGTTGATGTACTAGCCTCAGAAAGCTAACGTTAGCTGGCTCCACTCCTACTGTAGCAGCCTGTTGATGTACTAGCCTCAGAAAGCTAAAGTTAGCTGGCTCCACTCCTACTGTAGCAGCCTGTTGATGTACTAGCCTCAGAAAGTTAACGTTAGCTCCACTGTAGCAGCCCCCTCCCTCCCTCCCTCTCTCACTCCGTCTCCCACATCCCTCTCTCTCTGCTAACAATCCTGATTCGATTCTTGAACCTATTTCATTAAAACAGAAGATATTGGTGAGCAGTTAGGTGGCGTAGCGGAGATTGCGTTCGTCACCAACCCCGGAGCTGTGAGCTGGATTGGCAGTATTAGAGGGTGGGAGAAGCTGGCGGGGTGGGTCCGGGTCGTTGTAAACAGCGACTCCTACAGTTCGGTCGGGGCGCCGCCTGCTAAGCACGGATGGGACCTGAGTGGGATAGTGTGATCCTTCCACACGCTACGCCCTCTCGGAGAATATCTGCGCTGCCAGGTGAAAAGAAGCGGTTGATTGGCTGGACGTGTGTCGGAGGAAGCACGTGATAGCCTCCACCACTCTCCCAGATGATCTGACTGTGGGGGGTAAGTGCGCAGCGACCAGGAAGGGGATTGGGAATTGGCATAACGACTAACATTGGGATGGGAGAAAATCTGAGGAAAATGGAGGGGGAAAAAGATATATAAAAAAAAAAAAAAAGAGAACAGAAGATATTGATTAGGGATGCACCGAATATTCGGCCAACGAAAATTATCGGACGAAAATGGTTGAAAGGGCACTTTCGGCCGAAAGGGTTTTAGCACCGAAAATATATCACTGAATGTCAAAGAACAGGGTTACGTAACGTTCGTAACCTAAAGGGTTGTTGTGTTGACGTAATCAAAACGCGGCTACAGACATACGTAGCATGCGCAACGTATAACGTGAGCAGCTTGACAGCTCTTCCTGCAGCCTGTGATAACTAACTCCTCTTGGGAGTCGCGCTGTTTCATAATATGTAAACTCTGCGAGCAACGCATCCAATAAATGCGTCTTTAACACTTTCAGTGCCCACCACGTGATAACACGTGTCATCAGCCCAATGCATGCCCACCACGACAATTATCGTTTTATTTTTTTTTATTAGCGATCTGAATTCATATTTCATCAACCGAGTCTCCCGTTGGTAAACCAGCCCCATCAGGAGCTCAGATGTGAAAAAAGCACCCCCCATCGTCTCCCAGATGGTAATGCACCCTTTTGGAATGGACTCAATGAAAATGGATGAGAAAAGAAAAATCCGGAATCCACATTTTAGTTCTCAGGCATGTAACCCGAGCCGATCGGATTCATTGTGGACCCTCAGAACAGCGTGGAATACACGTGTACAGTATGTAGCGTTGGATCAATAAAGGAGATAGATTTTTGGAATGGCGATCAGGAATTGGAATGAGCTTTTTCGAGAACATCTGATCTGAGGTAAGGAATCT
Organism: Notolepis coatsorum; assembly: GCF_963971535.1. Lineage (NCBI taxonomy): Eukaryota > Metazoa > Chordata > Actinopteri > Aulopiformes > Paralepididae > Notolepis > Notolepis coatsorum. The sequence goes on from NC_140175.1 coordinate 109,370,687, forward strand.
ATTTTACAAGTCTTGGGATAATCAGAGTTGTATTCGCTGAGATCTCAGCATTTGCCCTATGTGTGATCTGTCTGTGTGTGCGCGATCGCTTTGAGGAAATCAGAAAATCGTTTTTTTTCAGATCGCCTATATAGCGTGCATACGTACACATACTATCGATAATCTAGCGTTTATTTGAAAACGATTCATAAATAGGCCGAAACATGACAACATTTGTGTATTCTAGAATATTCCAGAAAAGGGCGATTATCATAGAATATTTATATTTTCCTTGAAAACGAGGGCTTTTCAAAATGCTATGAAACGGAAATGAACCGATAAAAAAACAATCCGCTTCGACAATGTTGACTGGAAAACGAGTCATTGATAAGCGATGGGCAGATTAGACGCATAGCCATAATTTAAAACATAGATTAGGCGCTATTAACGGTAACATTGAAGTGGATCGTGGGCATTCAAGCACTAAATTGTGCGCCCCCTGCTGGCACTGAAAGTGTTAACATGCTTTATATCCTCGCCATTAACACTTTGAATGCCCATCACGAGATATTTCGGGTTATCAGCCCGCGGGTTGAATGCCCATCACGAGAATATTCGCTTTCTCGTTTATTTTATTTTTATTAGCGATCTGAATTCATATTTCATCAACCGAGTCTACCGTTGGTAAATCAGCCACCCGAGCCGCTCAGATGTGAAAAAGCGCCCCCTATCGTCTCCCAGATGGTAATTCACCCTTTTGGATTGGACTCAATGAAAATGCATAAGAAAAAAAAACCCGGAATCCACATTTTACTTCTCACGCATGTAACCGGAGCCGATCAACTTCATTCTGGACCCTCAGCACAGCGTGTTATATGTGTTTTACAGTATACGCGTGGGATCAATAAAAGGATCGATTTTTGGAATGGCGATCAGGAATTGGAATAATCCATTTGGATACCATCTGATCTCAGGTAAGGAATCTATTTTACCAGTCTTGGGATGATCAGACCCGTTTTCACGGAGATAAGCTTTTCCACTATGTGTCCCCCAGGCTGTTTGACTGTGCGAGCGGTCAGGAACTAGGAGAATCGATTTTCAGCGCGCTGCACCATACTATCGATGGTCTAGCGTTCATTTGAAAACGATTCATAAATAGGCCAGAAAATGACAACGTTCTAGAATATTACAGCACAGGGCGTTTATCAGAGAATTTTTTTTTTTCTTGAAAACGAGGGCTTTTCAAAATGCTATAAAACGGAAATGAACCGATAAAAAAACAATACGCTTCGACAATGTTGACTGGAAATGAGTCATTGATAATGCGACGGGCAGATTAGACACATAGCATAATTTAAAACATAGATTAGGTGATATTAATGCTAACATTGCAGTGGATGGTGGGCATTCAAGCACTAAATGTGCGCCCCCTGCTGGGCACTGAAAGTGTTAATGCTTCCATTCCTCTTTGACCCGTCTCTCGTAAGCTATGTCATCCTCCGCTAAGAGTCACAGGAAATGTAGTAGACAGTCCTTCCATGTAGGAACGCCGTGAATTAAGACAGTAGCCACTACAGTAACAGTAACTTGTGTGTGTGTCTTTATGCGGATCTTTATGCAGTTTTAAAGCACCTTGGCTTTGTTCTGAATGCTCTTTGTTGTAGTTATCCTACAGAGAAAAGAAAATGCACTTGACTTTAATGCACATTTAGTTGTATGCAAAGAGAAAATGTTTAAATTGTACAATCTTTCAGCAGTAGTCTGGAATTAATGTATGCATTCAAAAGTGCTGAATAAATGTTTTATGGGCCCATAGTGATTATTAATATTATTTAAGTAACGTTTTGCCATAATCATGTATTTTGCCATAATCAGGTAGCTGAAAAAAAGAAAAATACATTATATATATATTTATATGAATCATTTTCGGCCTTTCGGCATTCGGTTTTCGGCCAACTGTTTCGGCCAAGAATTTCCCATTCGGTGCATCCCTAATATTGATGGACATTAGCTATAGTATAGCTCAGCAGCTGTAACAGAATAATTTTATTATTTTTGATTATTTACGTTTTAAATTAACGACAAAAAAATCCAGCGGTGGACCGACATAACAAACGCTGTCACTGTTTACTTGTGTAAGGACATGGTTCCTTTTCAAACTGTCGATAGAAAGGGCTTTAACACTTCAGTGCCAGGCCGTGTTTTCCTTTTTACCCCGTTAATGCCACGGTCCACGGCCCATGTAACGTTAATATCGCCTAATCTATGTTTTAAATTATGCTATGTGTCTAATCTGCCCATCGCTTATCAAAGAATCATTTTCCAGTCAACATTGGCAAAGCAGATTGTGTTTTTATTGCTTCATTTCCTTTTTACGCTAGATGGTCGATAGTATATGTGTGCGCACGCACGCTCGTGCCGTGCGCTGATAATCACTGCTATTATTTCCTCATGGCTTTTACAGTAAAACAGCCATATCACATATAGTGGAAACGCTTATATCTCGATGAAAACGAGTCTGATTATCCTAACACTCAGGGAGCGAAATTAACTTTTTGACTCACCGGCCAGTGGCGGGTAGATGGGAAGAGTCTACCCGCCAAGCATAATTCTTACCTGCCAACATTTTTTTGATTAAAAAAATATATATGTATTTTATATAAAAAAAAAATTGTAAATAAAATATATATTATATAATCATACTTGTAGTTGTATTATCTGCGAGACATCGCCACCACGCAATAAGTCAAAATGCTTGCTATCTGCAAACAGCTCCACTGTCTGTGTGTATTTACTTGAGTAGCCTCCAGCTCCAGCAAGGATTCTCCGGCCCTGCAGCTAGACCCTATATTCAGCTAGACCCTACATTCAGCATGCAAGGATTCTCCGGCGATGCAGCTGGACCCTATTTATAACGTTACGTTACGGTTCTTTTGTCAAATCACATTCAACATGCCCTCAGCTAGAATACGCATTCAATCAATGTTATAAGACATTGATATCAGGAGCTATCTGTAGCTACTGCTAGCCCGGTAGATAACGTTAAGACAATTTAGTTTACTGGGACATTTCGATCTAACGTGAGCTAGCTAACGAGGGAACGGAGGTATTATGCACTCGAGTAGACTATTGCTGGAGCATTTGTTGATATCAGCAGCTATCAGTAGCTAGCCAGCTAGATACCGTTAGACAATGCCTCGTCATGTATTAAACTAAAAGTGAATAGTTGACTGGGTCATTGTTTAAACAGTAACGTTAGCTCGTGGAGGTCCGATATAGACTAGAGCAGACAGAAGTAAACAAGCCAAATGATAGCTTCCGATTGGTCATTTGCTTTTTTTTCTCATGAAACCAGTCACGTCACTCTACTGTGATTGGACCGTTGACTTGAGTGCGATGTGGGACTTGTAGTTTTTTAACGATCTCGCGGCGGAGAAAAAAAAGACGAGCGGCTATAATCTGTACTCGCACAAGAGTATCGTTATGAACTACACGTCTACACGCCACACGGCGGGCAGCCCTCTAAGTGTCATGCGCCAAAGGTAAAAACAGACCGCCCCTGGCGGGCGGCGGGCTTTAGTTTCGGTCCCTTCTAACACTGATAACATAGATTCCTTACCTGACATCAGATGGTATCCAAATGGTATATTCCAATTCCTGATCACCATTCGAAAAAATTGATAAGTATATTGATCCAACGTGTGTACAGTATAACCCATGCTCGCCACGGCTCAGAGGCTCCAGAATGAACTCTGGTAACTCCGGCTGCATCAGTGGACTGGAAAATGTGGACTGGAATATTTTTTTCCCCCATCCATTTTCATTGAGTCCATTCCAAAAGGGTGATTTACCATCTGGGAGACGATAGGGGGCGCTTTTTTCACATCTGATCGCCGGCGGCCCCTGGATCTCCAACGGTAGGCTCGGGTGATGCAATGTGATTTCAGATCGCTAATAAAAAAATTTAAAAAAAATCAGAGAAAAGCCGTGACGTGGCTTTCAACGTCACAATCGTAAACCCGAGATTAGCCGTGAGTGGCGCTCAAAGTGTTAAAGACATGGTCAAAGCACTGGATCCAAGATACGCATTACCTGCCCGCAGACACTTGAGAAAAGGTTTTGCATTCGTCTATTGCAGTTTTGCACAATAAATGTTCTTAAAATACCTCTGTACTATGGGAAATATGTCCTAGTAATAATACAAGAGTACAGTAATAGCTGCCATACCAGTGTGTTACCCCTTCAGAAGCATTTATATAGACATTAAGATAAGTTAATATACCATGATATATACCGTTAGTCTATGCTTCAAATTATACCGAGATATAAATTTTAGACCATACCGTCCAGCGCTCTTATGCCTTCCCCAGGTCAGCCCCTGCCCCCTCGACTCTGTCAACCTTTTGCAAAGCTTAGCTTTATACTAACTAACACTTAGTAGACGACAGAGTACAGCAACTTGCAATGGGCCTGGTCTACAAGATACACTACACCACTAAGGTACCATGTACATGTCGAAATACTTCCCAAAGGTCAGTGAATACCACGATCACAACACCAGAGGGAGTTCCACAAATCATGTTCAACCCAGATTCGGCTCAAACAAGGGCCTAAACACAATTATTAGGGATGCCCCGATCACGTTTTTTGCCACCGATACCGATCACCGATCGTCGTCAGCCATATCGGCCGATACCGATCCGATACCGATCGTTTTTGATTAAAAAGAAATTAAAAATTATTTTATATAAAACGTTTTTTTTTTTTTTATATAAAATATATATATTATATAATTAGACTTGTACTTGTATTATCTGCGAGACATCGCCACCACGCAACAAGCTCCACTGTCTGTGTGTACTCTAGTAGCCTCCAGCTACGGCCAGGATTCTCCGGAGCTGCACCTGGACCTATACTCGAGTAGCCTCGAGCAGAGCTACGGCCAGGATTCTCCGGCGCTGCACCTGGACCCTATTGGCATAACGTTACTTAACTGTGCTCAGCAAGCCCTCAGCTCGAATACGCATCGAATCAGTGTTATAAGACATTGATATCAGGAGCTATCTGTAGCTACTGCTAGCCGGATATATAATGTTAATACAACGCCTCAGTGAATTATTTAGTTCAATGGGACATTTCGTTTTGAACGGTGAACTAACTTGCGCTAACATGAGCTAACGGGTAGCATACACGTCTCTACTAGACTTTGTGGAGCGTTTGTTGATGTCAGGAGCTATCGGTAGCTGGCCGACTAGATGTTATAAGACATTGATAAGACATTGATATAAGACATTGATATCAGGAGCTATCTGTAGCTACTGCTAGCCGGCTAGATGACGTTAAGACAACTATTTAGTTCAATCGGACATTTCGTTTTGAACGGTGAACTAACGTCAGCTAACGCAAGCTAACGGAGATATCAACATGGACCACTAGACTTCTGGGGCATTTGTTGATATCCGGAGCTATCAGTAGCTAGCCGGCTAAATACCGTTAGACAATGCCTACTAAAAGTGAATAGTTGACTGGGTAATTTTGTTTAAACAGTAACGATAGCTAGGTAGCTAACGTTAGCTCAGGTCGAATGCACTATCTAGACTCAGCAGAGGAGGTCCGCCTCCTCTGTGTTTACAAACTCTACACGGGTACGGGCGGGGCTAGGGAGGAGGAGCAGTTTGCAGGTCCTGTGCGTCTGAGACAAGCGAGTGAGATATCCACTTGATCAGTTTCCGCGATCGGCGAATATGACTAATTATCGGAATTCCCCGATCGCATATTTATACTAATTATCGGCCGATAACGATCGGTGGCCGATCGATCGGGGCATCCCTAACAATTATGCCACATCAATGTGGAACGCCCGTAAAATAATGTGACCCACCTTCAAACACGCTCTCAAAGAGCACCTAGGGGTAGCTGCCATTGAAAGTGGCCCTGTAAATGGGGGACCCTGGTGTAAACAAGACAAACGTCTTTCTCTGGTTTGCATCCCCTTAACAATTGTGTGTATTGAGCCGTACTGTATTGTACCCATTCTGCAATCTGTTAAATAAAGTTCTCATTCATTCATTCATTCATTCACCTAGGGGAGGCTGCCATTGAAACTGGCCCCGTAAATGTCCAACAACCTCCCTGTCAACATCCGGCTTCAACATGGACGGTCGCATTTTACGCAGCTCTCGTAACCAACGCAACAGATCAACAACAAAAAAGTACTTTGCGCATTTTCTACTTTCCCTCCTGTGGATTATGGATTTATACCTGAATTCACAACTCAAGCAGCAACTCCAGACAGAAGTGGAGGGTAGCGAAAACGCAAATCAGCAGTCCCATTGCGACTTCTACTTGATAACGGGCATGGAGAGGAAACATCCAGCCTTCGGAGCCACGACCATCCACACAGTACTTACTGCAAATCCGGAACGAAAGAAATTACCCCCGACAGGCAAGTGTAATAAGAGATCAATGTTTTTATTATATCTGCTCATGTCGGGTGACATACATCAGAACCCTGGTCCCGTAATGACACGGAACCAGAGACTACAGTTAAGTCTGCTGACCCAAGAAGCAGCAGCCAGCGACATGATCAACGGCAACATTCCTCCTCTGCCACCTCTGCAAAAGAACCCACGAGAGGCCACAGCGAGAGGGAAGGAACCGGGGTTCACAACCGAGGCGCCCAGCACGTCGCGGGGACAAAACAGCGAGGCATCGCTCCTCACACCGGCGCCGGCCGTCGAGATCAACAGCATCCACGCAACAGCCAGCAGTTGCACCAGCCGACCAGCAAGCGGCGACACACCCTCACCGAAGCCCCAGCAGACTTGGCGAGAGGCTAGAGGGAGAGCGGCGCGGGACATCGAGACCACCAAGGACCCAACGGTTAGCTTGGCTGGCCCCGCCATGCCAGCTAGTCTACCGGGGCCAGGACAAAAGGCACCCCCCCTCCCCCACAATGGAGTACAATCAGACACATCTGTAAACAACCAGCCCCCCCCCCCTACATCGCGGGCTTTCACACAGAGGAATACAGACTCCAGCAAAGGACAAATAATCACCCCCTCCCCCCCACGGCACAAACAGCAACAACGCCCCCCCTCCCCCCACCACAGGACAGGACACAAATGAACAGAGTTACCTCAAGTGTGACGACGTCAATCTGATTACCAGCAAAAATGGACTTCACATATTTCATCTTAAAGGGGAACTCCACTTTTTTTGGAAATTAGCTTATTTAACATCTTCCCTGGAGTTAGACAAGAAGATGCATACCTTTTTGTCTCTGTGCGTGCATTTTAGCTTTGGGAATAGACGCTCCGTTAGCATAGCTTAGCTTCATCACTGGAAGTGAGGCAGGACAGTAGCCTTACAGTGCCTTACAGTGTATTGCAAGGTCTGACATTGACCAAACTTGATATGCATGACCTTGGTGGGCTCTAGGTCAACTCCTGAAAAGGGGTCAATGTCAGACTTTGCAATCAAAAGTTAGGGGGCTAATAACCCTTGCCATAATTTCAGTGCGCCCCCTAACTTTTGATTGCAAGGTCTGACATTGACCCCCTTTTCAGGAGTTGACCTAGAGCCCACCAAGGTCATGCATATCAAGTTTGGTCAATGTCAGACCTTGCAATACACTGTAAGGCACTGTAAGGCTACTGTCCTGCCTCACTTCCAGTGATGAAGCTAAGCTATGCTAACGGAGCGTCTATTCCCAAAGCTAAAATGCACGCACAGAGACAAAAAAGGTATGCATCTTCTTGTCTAACTCCAGGGAAGATGTTAAATAAGCTAATTTCCAAAAAAAGTGGAGTTCCCCTTTAATACAAATAGCCTGAGACCTAAACTGGCTGAAATCAAACAGTTGTTTTTAAACGGTAAGTTTCAAGTTCAAGTTTCTTTAATAGTTGTCATACAGAAGTACAGAATACTTTTATACAAAATGCTTCTTACTGTTGCGCTCCAGAGACTGTGCAAGACAAGATAAGTATGAAATAAAATAACATAGTAAAATTAGAAGTAAAAAAAATGAGGTCACAGTGTTCAGTTTAGACATATGTACAATGTTCGATGCAGAATAGACGTAGTTACCATACAATATACAATACTGTGCAGTGTACTAATATACAATACTATATAGGGCAAGGCAGAAATGGAGAAATGGGACGAGGTGCAATTTAGGTACAATTCACAGTAGGTGTACGAGTTGTAGTGCAAATCCTTTATCAATAAATATAAAGTGTAAGTGTGTTTGTGTGATCTAAAGTGTGGAGAGTGGGTGCTGCAGTGTGTTGTTTGTTTGAGTGAGTGTGTGCGTGTGGGTGTGTGTGCTGTGTGCATTTGATGGTTGTTGCATATTGATTATTGTTCGTTTAGCGATTATTGTTCGTTTAGCAGCCTGATGGCCTGGGGATAGAAGCTTCTTCTGAGTCTTTCTGTGCTCGCCTTAAGACTCCGGTATCGCTTGCCTGACCGCAGCAGTTCAAAGAGGCAGTTGTTCGGGTGGCTCGAGTCCTTAATAATTCTCTTAGCCTTCCCCTTGCACCGCTTGTTGTAAATGTTCTGGAGGGTGGGAAGCCCCCCTCCAATTGTGCGTTCGGCTGAACGTGTCACTCTTTGTAGTCTGCTACGGTCTTGTGCAGTGCTATTCCCAAACCAGGAGGTGATGTTGCCGGTCAGGATGCTCTCTATTGTACATGAGTAGAAGTTCCTAAGGATCTTCTGACTGACTTGGAACTTCCTTAGGCGCCTGAGGAAGTAGAGGCATTGTCGTGCCTTCTTCACAACACTGTCAATGTGTGTGGTCCATGTCAAGTCCTCGGATTTGTGGGCTCCGAGGTACTTGAAACTGTTCACTCTCTCAACCGGTGCCCCGTCGATGCTGAGGGGGCTGTAGTCCTTGACCCCCGACCTCCTGAAGTCCACAATCATCTCTTTTGTTTTGCTGACGTTCAGGGAGAGGCAGTTCTCCTGACACCACTGTGACAGGTTCTCTACCTCTTCCAGGTAGGCCCTTTCGTCGTTGGCAGAGATCAGGCCCACCACTACTGTGTCATCAGCAAATTTGATGGTGTTGTTGTTCCGCTGTGCTACGCAGTCATGTGTGTACAGGGAGTAGAGGAGGGGGCTCAGAACACAGCCCTGGGGGGCCCCTATGTTGAGCGTGATGGATGAGGAGGTGCAGTTGCCGGCTCTTACCACCTGGGGTCTGCCCGTCAGGAAGTCCAAGACCCACTGGCAGAGGTCATAGTTCAAGCCCAGGTCCCTGAGCTTGGCTATGAGTTTGGAGGGGACTATGGTATTGAATGCTGAGCTGTAGTCGATGAACAGCATTCTCACATAGTTCCCCTGCCTCTTGTCCAGGTGTGATGCTGCTGTGTGCAGCACATGTGCTATGGCGTCCTCCGTGGACCTGTTGGGGCGATATGCAAATTGCAGAGGGTCCAGGTTGATGGGGAGGGAGGAACAGATGTAGCCCTTCACTAGCTTCTCAAAGCACTTCATGGCTATGGAGGTGAGGGCTACAGGGCGGTAGTCGTTGAGGCAAGCGGGCGTAGATTTTTTGGGTACAGGGATGATGGTGGACTTCTTCAGACAGGTGGGGATGACAGCCTGTTCCAAGGACAGGTTGAAGATGTCAGTGAATACCGGGGCCAGTTGGTCGGCACAGACTTTTAGGACGCGGCCGGGGATGCCGTCCGGTCCTGCTGCCTTCCTGATATTCACTTTTTTAAAGATCCGTCTCACCTCATGCTCTGTTACCCTGAACACTGAGTCTCCATCAGCAGACCCCCCCCCATTGCCGTGGTTTGTAGGCTGGTGTTGTTATTCACAGCCTCAAACCTCGCATAGAAGGAATTGAGATCATTTGCTAAGGAGATGTCACTGTTCAGTTTGAGGGGGGTGCCTTTGTAGTCTGTCATTGTTCTGAGGCCCTGCCACATGCCTCTAGAGTCAGCCTGTTCAAACTGAAGTTCAACTTTATCCCTGTAACGCCGTTTTGCCTCTATTACTGCTCTCCTGACGTTGTATCTTGCCATCTTGTGTTCTTCCATGTTGCCTGTCACCAGCCCGGTGTTGTATGCTGATGTGCGCACTTTCAGAGCCTCACGGACGGATTTGTCTACCCAGGGCTTTTGATTTGGGTAGATTTTAATTAGGCTAACATATTGTGTTTCACAGAAACAAAATTAGACTCATCTGTACAGGATCCAGAGATTGAAATTGAAAACTACTCAATAGTCAGGAGGGATAGGAACCAGTATGGAGGTGGCGTCTGTGTGTATATACACAAGGATAGTAGGATACCAAATACATCAACCGTACTGACCTTAACCATGATGAAATTGAAACTGTTTGGATTGAAATCTTATTAGACAGGGCGAAACCAGTACTAGTAGGCACAATCTATAGACCACCAGAACAGAGTGGCTTTTATGACACACTTGATGGGTGTTTAGCTGGGGTGGAGGGGGTAGAAAAAATTCTTATTGGGGACTGGAACACGGATATGCTGCGTAAAGGAGCACCCGTCTTCAAGGCCTTCAGTAGATTTTCTGATCTGCACGGTTTCAGCCAGCTAATCACCCAACCCACAAGGGTATGCGATTCGACACAAACCACCATTGACCTCATTTTGACCTCCGACAAGTCAATGATCTCCAATAAAGGGGTGATAGCATGCGGGTTAAGTGATCATTATATGATTTTCTGTACCCGCAAAAAGCTAAAACAGAAGGCCGGCTGTCACAAAACAGTTACATCTAGAGACCTCAAAACTTACTCTAGAGAGGCCTTTAACCTATAACTGGGGAGCTTGGACTGGTCAGATGAACTCAGTGGTACACAGGTTGAAGAAACATGGCTTGGATTCAAAACCAAATTCACAGCAATACTCAACAACATGGCACCCATAAGAACCACCAGGGTTAAAAATCGCGCTGAGGCATGGATGCACACTGAAATACTGGCCGCTATGAAAACCAGAGACAAAAAATGCTCTGAACTTCATAAAAGTCAGACAAAGCTTTCCAATAGCTCAAACAGTGAACTCCAAGCCCACGTGGTTGAACTAAAAATCCAAAGAAACAGACTAAGAAATGACGTAAACACCATGATCAGAACCGCAAAAAGAAATTTCATCAACGACAAAACTGAGGAAAACAAAAACAAACCCTGCGAACTTTGGAAATTACTCAATAATAAACTAGGCTGCAGTAAAAAACTTAAAACCAGATTCTCAAACATAAACATAAAGACGGACAACACGCTCATCACAGACAAGCTGGATGTAGCCAATTACTTAAACATCTTCTTCACAAACATAGCCACAACACTGGTAAACAAACTACCCTCCCACTCAGGGCATTATGGGGTAGAACACATAGTAGCATACTACAAAAACCTAGGGGTCCACAAAGACGACTTCAAACTTGAAATGGTAACAACCGATGAGGTACTCAAAAAATTTAGCGCCCTCCAACCTAACAAGGCCACTGGCCATGACAACATCCCCTCCAAATTCCTCAGAGACGCAGCAGCCGCCATCACCCCAGTCATCACACACATAATAAACCTCTCTATAAAACAGGGGCACGTCCCCAAGGACTTCAAAATTGCGAGAGTGACCCCTCTGCACAAAAAGGGCAGCAAATTAGACCCAGGCAACTACCGCCCTGTTTCTATTCTTACCTCCATCTCGAAAGTCATGGAGAAAACATGTATTAAACTAAAAGTGAATAGTTGACTGGGTCATTGTTTAAACAGTAACGTTAGCTCGTGGAGGTCCGATATAGACTAGAGCAGACAGAAGTAAACAAGCCAAATGATAGCTTCCGATTGGTCATTTGCTTTTTTTTCTCATGAAACCAGTCACGTCACTCTACTGTGATTGGACCGTTGACTTGAGTGCGATGTGGGACTTGTAGTTTTTTAACGATCTCGCGGCGGAGAAAAAAAAGACGAGCGGCTATAATCTGTACTCGCACAAGAGTATCGTTATGAACTACACGTCTACACGCCACACGGCGGGCAGCCCTCTAAGTGTCATGCGCCAAAGGTAAAAACAGACCGCCCCTGGCGGGCGGCAGGCTTTAGTTTCGGTCCCTTCTAACACTGATAACATAGATTCCTTACCTGACATCAGATGGTATCCAAATGGTATATTCCAATTCCTGATCACCATTCGAAAAAATCGATAAGTATATTGATCCAACGTGTGTACAGTATAACCCATGCTCGCCACGGCTCAGAGGCTCCAGAATGAACTCTGGTAACTCCGGCTGCATCAGTGGACTGGAAAATGTGGACTGGAATATTTTTTTCCCCCATCCATTTTCATTGAGTCCATTCCAAAAGGGTGATTTACCATCTGGGAGACGATAGGGGGCGCTTTTTTCACATCTGATCGCCGGCGGCCCCTGGATCTCCAACGGTAGGCTCGGGTGATGCAATGTGATTTCAGATCGCTAATAAAAAAAAAAAAAAAAAATCAGAGAAAAGCCGTGACGTGGCTTTCAACGTCACAATCGTAAACCAGAGATTAGCCGTGAGTGGCGCTCAAAGTGTTAAAGACATGGTCAAAGCACTGGATCCAAGATACGCATTACCTGCCCGCAGACACTTGAGAAAAGGTTTTGCATTCGTCTATTGCAGTTTTGCACAATAAATGTTCTTAAAATACCTCTGTACTATGGGAAATATGTCCTAGTAATAATACAAGAGTACAGTAATAGCTGCCATACCAGTGTGTTACCCCTTCAGAAGCATTTATATAGACATTAAGATAAGTTAATATACCGTGATATATACCGTTAGTCTATGCTTCAAATTATACCGAGATATACATTTTAGACCATACCGTCCAGCCCTCTTATGCCTTCCCCAGGTCAGCCCCTGCCCCCTCGACTCTGTCAACCTTTTGCAAAGCTTAGCTTTATACTAACTAACACTTAGTAGACGACAGAGTACAGCAACTTGCAATGGGCCTGGTCTACAAGATACACTACACCACTAAGGTACCATGTACATGTCGAAATACTTCCCAAAGGTCAGTGAATACCACGATCACAACACCAGAGGGAGTTCCACAAATCATGTTCAACCCAGATTCGGCTCAAACAAGGGCCTAAACACAATTATTAGGGATGCCCCGATCACGTTTTTTGCCACCGATACCGATCACCGATCGTCGTCAGCCATATCGGCCGATACCGATCCGATACCGATCGTTTTTGATTAAAAAGAAATTAAAAATTATTTTATATAAAACGTTTTTTTTTTATTTTATATAAAATATATATATTATATAATTAGACTTGTACTTGTATTATCTGCGAGACATCGCCACCACGCAACAAGCTCCACTGTCTGTGTGTACTCTAGTAGCCTCCAGCTACGGCCAGGATTCTCCGGAGCTGCACCTGGACCTATACTCGAGTAGCCTCGAGCAGAGCTACGGCCAGGATTCTCCGGCGCTGCACCTGGACCCTATTGGCATAACGTTACTTAACTGTGCTCAGCAAGCCCTCAGCTCGAATACGCATCGAATCAGTGTTATAAGACATTGATATCAGGAGCTATCTGTAGCTACTGCTAGCCGGATATATAATGTTAATACAACGCCTCAGTGAATTATTTAGTTCAATGGGACATTTCGTTTTGAACGGTGAACTAACTTGCGCTAACGTGAGCTAACGGGTAGCATACACGTCTCTACTAGACTTTGTGGAGCGTTTGTTGATGTCAGGAGCTATCGGTAGCTGGCCGACTAGATGTTATAAGACATTGATAAGACATTGATATAAGACATTGATATCAGGAGCTATCTGTAGCTACTGCTAGCCGGCTAGATGACGTTAAGACAACTATTTAGTTCAATCGGACATTTCGTTTTGAACGGTGAACTAACGTCAGCTAACGCAAGCTAACGGAGATATCAACATGGACCACTAGACTTCTGGGGCATTTGTTGATATCCGGAGCTATCAGTAGCTAGCCGGCTAAATACCGTTAGACAATGCCTACTAAAAGTGAATAGTTGACTGGGTAATTTTGTTTAAACAGTAACGATAGCTAGGTAGCTAACGTTAGCTCAGGTCGAATGCACTATCTAGACTCAGCAGAGGAGGTCCGCCTCCTCTGTGTTTACAAACTCTACACGGGTACGGGCGGGGCTAGGGAGGAGGAGCAGTTTGCAGGTCCTGTGCGTCTGAGACAAGCGAGTGAGATATCCACTTGATCAGTTTCCGCGATCGGCGAATATGACTAATTATCGGAATTCCCCGATCGCATATTTATACTAATTATCGGCCGATAACGATCGGTGGCCGATCGATCGGGGCATCCCTAACAATTATGCCACATCAATGTGGAACGCCCGTAAAATAATGTGACCCACCTTCAAACACGCTCTCAAAGAGCACCTAGGGGTAGCTGCCATTGAAAGTGGCCCTGTAAATGGGGGACCCTGGTGTAAACAAGACAAACGTCTTTCTCTGGTTTGCATCCCCTTAACAATTGTGTGTATTGAGCCGTACTGTATTGTACCCATTCTGCAATCTGTTAAATAAAGTTCTCATTCATTCATTCATTCATTCACCTAGGGGAGGCTGCCATTGAAACTGGCCCCGTAAATGTCCAACAACCTCCCTGTCAACATCCGGCTTCAACATGGACGGTCGCATTTTACGCAGCTCTCGTAACCAACGCAACAGATCAACAACAAAAAAGTACTTTGCGCATTTTCTACTTTCCCTCCTGTGGATTATGGATTTATACCTGAATTCACAACTCAAGCAGCAACTCCAGACAGAAGTGGAGGGTAGCGAAAACGCAAATCAGCAGTCCCATTGCGACTTCTACTTGATAACGGGCATGGAGAGGAAACATCCAGCCTTCGGAGCCACGACCATCCACACAGTACTTACTGCAAATCCGGAACGAAAGAAATTACCCCCGACAGGCAAGTGTAATAAGAGATCAATGTTTTTATTATATCTGCTCATGTCGGGTGACATACATCAGAACCCTGGTCCCGTAATGACACGGAACCAGAGACTACAGTTAAGTCTGCTGACCCAAGAAGCAGCAGCCAGCGACATGATCAACGGCAACATTCCTCCTCTGCCACCTCTGCAAAAGAACCCACGAGAGGCCACAGCGAGAGGGAAGGAACCGGGGTTCACAACCGAGGCGCCCAGCACGTCGCGGGGACAAAACAGCGAGGCATCGCTCCTCACACCGGCGCCGGCCGTCGAGATCAACAGCATCCACGCAACAGCCAGCAGTTGCACCAGCCGACCAGCAAGCGGCGACACACCCTCACCGAAGCCCCAGCAGACTTGGCGAGAGGCTAGAGGGAGAGCGGCGCGGGACATCGAGACCACCAAGGACCCAACGGTTAGCTTGGCTGGCCCCGCCATGCCAGCTAGTCTACCGGGGCCAGGACAAAAGGCACCCCCCCTCCCCCACAATGGAGTACAATCAGACACATCTGTAAACAACCAGCCCCCCCCCCCTACATCGCGGGCTTTCACACAGAGGAATACAGACTCCAGCAAAGGACAAATAATCACCCCCTCCCCCCCACGGCACAAACAGCAACAACGCCCCCCCTCCCCCCACCACAGGACAGGACACAAATGAACAGAGTTACCTCAAGTGTGACGACGTCAATCTGATTACCAGCAAAAATGGACTTCACATATTTCATCTTAAAGGGGAACTCCACTTTTTTTGGAAATTAGCTTATTTAACATCTTCCCTGGAGTTAGACAAGAAGATGCATACCTTTTTTGTCTCTGTGCGTGCATTTTAGCTTTGGGAATAGACGCTCCGTTAGCATAGCTTAGCTTCATCACTGGAAGTGAGGCAGGACAGTAGCCTTACAGTGCCTTACAGTGTATTGCAAGGTCTGACATTGACCAAACTTGATATGCATGACCTTGGTGGGCTCTAGGTCAACTCCTGAAAAGGGGTCAATGTCAGACTTTGCAATCAAAAGTTAGGGGGCTAATAACCCTTAACATAATTTCAGTGCGCCCCCTAACTTTTGATTGCAAGGTCTGACATTGACCCCCTTTTCAGGAGTTGACCTAGAGCCCACCAAGGTCATGCATATCAAGTTTGGTCAATGTCAGACCTTGCAATACACTGTAAGGCACTGTAAGGCTACTGTCCTGCCTCACTTCCAGTGATGAAGCTAAGCTATGCTAACGGAGCGTCTATTCCCAAAGCTAAAATGCACGCACAGAGACAAAAAAGGTATGCATCTTCTTGTCTAACTCCAGGGAAGATGTTAAATAAGCTAATTTCCAAAAAAAGTGGAGTTCCCCTTTAATACAAATAGCCTGAGACCTAAACTGGCTGAAATCAAACAGTTGTTTTTAAACGGTAAGTTTCAAGTTCAAGTTTCTTTAATAGTTGTCATACAGAAGTACAGAATACTTTTATACAAAATGCTTCTTACTGTTGCGCTCCAGAGACTGTGCAAGACAAGATAAGTATGAAATAAAATAACATAGTAAAATTAGAAGTAAAAAAAATGAGGTCACAGTGTTCAGTTTAGACATATGTACAATGTTCGATGCAGAATAGACGTAGTTACCATACAATATACAATACTGTGCAGTGTACTAATATACAATACTATATAGGGCAAGGCAGAAATGGAGAAATGGGACGAGGTGCAATTTAGGTACAATTCACAGTAGGTGTACGAGTTGTAGTGCAAATCCTTTATCAATAAATATAAAGTGTAAGTGTGTTTGTGTGATCTAAAGTGTGGAGAGTGGGTGCTGCAGTGTGTTGTTTGTTTGAGTGAGTGTGTGCGTGTGGGTGTGTGTGCTGTGTGCATTTGATGGTTGTTGCATATTGATTATTGTTCGTTTAGCGATTATTGTTCGTTTAGCAGCCTGATGGCCTGGGGATAGAAGCTTCTTCTGAGTCTTTCTGTGCTCGCCTTAAGACTCCGGTATCGCTTGCCTGACCGCAGCAGTTCAAAGAGGCAGTTGTTCGGGTGGCTCGAGTCCTTAATAATTCTCTTAGCCTTCCCCTTGCACCGCTTGTTGTAAATGTTCTGGAGGGTGGGAAGCCCCCCTCCAATTGTGCGTTCGGCTGAACGTGTCACTCTTTGTAGTCTGCTACGGTCTTGTGCAGTGCTATTCCCAAACCAGGAGGTGATGTTGCCGGTCAGGATGCTCTCTATTGTACATGAGTAGAAGTTCCTAAGGATCTTCTGACTGACTTGGAACTTCCTTAGGCGCCTGAGGAAGTAGAGGCATTGTCGTGCCTTCTTCACAACACTGTCAATGTGTGTGGTCCATGTCAAGTCCTCGGATTTGTGGGCTCCGAGGTACTTGAAACTGTTCACTCTCTCAACCGGTGCCCCGTCGATGCTGAGGGGGCTGTAGTCCTTGACCCCCGACCTCCTGAAGTCCACAATCATCTCTTTTGTTTTGCTGACGTTCAGGGAGAGGCAGTTCTCCTGACACCACTGTGACAGGTTCTCTACCTCTTCCAGGTAGGCCCTTTCGTCGTTGGCAGAGATCAGGCCCACCACTACTGTGTCATCAGCAAATTTGATGGTGTTGTTGTTCCGCTGTGCTACGCAGTCATGTGTGTACAGGGAGTAGAGGAGGGGGCTCAGAACACAGCCCTGGGGGGCCCCTATGTTGAGAGTGATGGATGAGGAGGTGCAGTTGCCGGCTCTTACCACCTGGGGTCTGCCCGTCAGGAAGTCCAAGACCCACTGGCAGAGGTCATAGTTCAAGCCCAGGTCCCTGAGCTTGGCTATGAGTTTGGAGGGGACTATGGTATTGAATGCTGAGCTGTAGTCGATGAACAGCATTCTCACATAGTTCCCCTGCCTCTTGTCCAGGTGTGATGCTGCTGTGTGCAGCACATGTGCTATGGCGTCCTCCGTGGACCTGTTGGGGCGATATGCAAATTGCAGAGGGTCCAGGTTGATGGGGAGGGAGGAACAGATGTAGCCCTTCACTAGCTTCTCAAAGCACTTCATGGCTATGGAGGTGAGGGCTACAGGGCGGTAGTCGTTGAGGCAAGCGGGCGTAGATTTTTTGGGTACAGGGATGATGGTGGACTTCTTCAGACAGGTGGGGATGACAGCCTGTTCCAAGGACAGGTTGAAGATGTCAGTGAATACCGGGGCCAGTTGGTCGGCACAGACTTTTAGGACGCGGCCGGGGATGCCGTCCGGTCCTGCTGCCTTCCTGATATTCACTTTTTTAAAGATCCGTCTCACCTCATGCTCTGTTACCCTGAACACTGAGTCTCCATCAGCAGACCCCCCCCCATTGCCGTGGTTTGTAGGCTGGTGTTGTTATTCACAGCCTCAAACCTCGCATAGAAGGAATTGAGATCATTTGCTAAGGAGATGTCACTGTTCAGTTTGAGGGGGGTGCCTTTGTAGTCTGTCATTGTTCTGAGGCCCTGCCACATGCCTCTAGAGTCAGCCTGTTCAAACTGAAGTTCAACTTTATCCCTGTAACGCCGTTTTGCCTCTATTACTGCTCTCCTGACGTTGTATCTTGCCATCTTGTGTTCTTCCATGTTGCCTGTCACCAGCCCGGTGTTGTATGCTGATGTGCGCACTTTCAGAGCCTCACGGACGGATTTGTCTACCCAGGGCTTTTGATTTGGGTAGATTTGAATTAGGCTAACATATTGTGTTTCACAGAAACAAAATTAGACTCATCTGTACAGGATCCAGAGATTGAAATTGAAAACTACTCAATAGTCAGGAGGGATAGGAACCAGTATGGAGGTGGCGTCTGTGTGTATATACACAAGGATAGTAGGATACCAAATACATCAACCGTACTGACCTTAACCATGATGAAATTGAAACTGTTTGGATTGAAATCTTATTAGACAGGGCGAAACCAGTACTAGTAGGCACAATCTATAGACCACCAGAACAGAGTGGCTTTTATGACACACTTGATGGGTGTTTAGCTGGGGTGGAGGGGGTAGAAAAAATTCTTATTGGGGACTGGAACACGGATATGCTGCGTAAAGGAGCACCCGTCTTCAAGGCCTTCAGTAGATTTTCTGATCTGCACGGTTTCAGCCAGCTAATCACCCAACCCACAAGGGTATGCGATTCGACACAAACCACCATTGACCTCATTTTGACCTCCGACAAGTCAATGATCTCCAATAAAGGGGTGATAGCATGCGGGTTAAGTGATCATTATATGATTTTCTGTACCCGCAAAAAGCTAAAACAGAAGGCCGGCTGTCACAAAACAGTTACATCTAGAGACCTCAAAACTTACTCTAGAGAGGCCTTTAACCTATAACTGGGGAGCTTGGACTGGTCAGATGAACTCAGTGGTACACAGGTTGAAGAAACATGGCTTGGATTCAAAACCAAATTCACAGCAATACTCAACAACATGGCACCCATAAGAACCACCAGGGTTAAAAATCGCGCTGAGGCATGGATGCACACTGAAATACTGGCCGCTATGAAAACCAGAGACAAAAAATGCTCTGAACTTCATAAAAGTCAGACAAAGCTTTCCAATAGCTCAAACAGTGAACTCCAAGCCCACGTGGTTGAACTAAAAATCCAAAGAAACAGACTAAGAAATGACGTAAACACCATGATCAGAACCGCAAAAAGAAATTTCATCAACGACAAAACTGAGGAAAACAAAAACAAACCCTGCGAACTTTGGAAATTACTCAATAATAAACTAGGCTGCAGTAAAAAACTTAAAACCAGATTCTCAAACATAAACATAAAGACGGACAACACGCTCATCACAGACAAGCTGGATGTAGCCAATTACTTAAACATCTTCTTCACAAACATAGCCACAACACTGGTAAACAAACTACCCTCCCACTCAGGGCATTATGGGGTAGAACACATAGTAGCATACTACAAAAACCTAGGGGTCCACAAAGACGACTTCAAACTTGAAATGGTAACAACCGATGAGGTACTCAAAAAATTTAGCGCCCTCTAACCTAACAAGGCCACTGGCCATGACAACATCCCCTCCAAATTCCTCAGAGACGCAGCAGCCGCCATCACCCCAGTCATCACACACATAATAAACCTCTCTATAAAACAGGGGCACGTCCCCAAGGACTTCAAAATTGCGAGAGTGACCCCTCTGCACAAAAAGGGCAGCAAATTAGACCCAGGCAACTACCGCCCTGTTTCTATTCTTACCTCCATCTCGAAAGTCATGGAGAAAATAGTCTACGAACAGGTCGAAAAGTACCTGGCGGAAAAAAATCTAATCTACGAATTCCAATCTGGCTTCAGAACGTCCCACTCCACTGACACATGCCTCCTCTATTTGAACGACCACATCAAACAAGAGGTGGACGCGGGCAAATACTGCGGCATGGTCATGCTGGACCTACAAAAGGCCTTCGACATAGGGCTGGGCGATATGACGATATTATATAAATATCGGGTACAGTTCATTAACGATACACTTATTAAACGTATCGTGGATATCGTGATGTTTTGCCCAAGAGGCTTGTGTCGCGTCAATCTGGTCCACACGTTGACACTTTTGAACAGCGCCGCCCCACACACACACACAACTGCATCAAAAGTTACTACTTATGATAACAAAGGCATTCGTTTTGTGGCATTAACGTTATATAGTTACACTTTCAATAACATCAGCGTATTTACATAGCAACGACCGAGGTCGAGCTAGATATAGCAAGCATTAGTCGTTCATATCTCAGCCCGTGCTGACTCAGTTGTGCCCATTCTGCGGTCTGTTAATAAAGTTTTCAATCAGACAGATGTATGGAAAGGCTTTTATTATAACATCCGTTGCAGTAAAATCATTATGCCTCCAGTCGTTTAGTCCTTCTGCGGAGCTAAAAGCTAGAGATGTTCCGATACCATTTTTCCCTTTCCGATCCGATGCCGATACCTAAGCTTTGGGTATCGGCCAATACCGATATTTATCCGATACCAGTGCATACAAAAAAAAATTAAAGATTATATAAATACTTTTTTTTTTTTTTTTTTTACAGATACTGTTATACTGTTTTTAGTAATAACTGGAAAGTAATGGTATTTATTCAACAACAGGTGATTGTATAGATTTGTATTAGTATCATTAATCAATGAGTATGGGCTGCAGCACTGCAGATATACCCTACTCCAATGATCCACACGGACATTAAACGGTGTTGCACTCGCTACTCCGTGGCTCTGCAGATATACCCTATTCAGTCTGTAAGCTAGTGGCAGATAGAACGTTCATGTTGTGATTTTTGATGCAAAATAAATATTCAACATTCTCTTTTGAAACTCCGCCTCAGACTCTTATCCTTTGGCACTTGCTGTACTTTGCTTGCAGGTCTGCAGCCATTATTGCTGGATTATAAATAGCACCAACTTTAGACACGGTAACGTTATCAAGCTAAGCTAACTGACCTAGCTCGTCTTCCCGCATTGACATTTGATAACGTTAGTAATAGTCAGCTAACGCTAGTCAGTAGCTACTTAACTTAAATACAATTCACCGTGGGTGCATTATTGTTGATAGACGGTCACGGACAGTGTTAGGTCCTGGAGAAAGGACAGGCGATCATCTGATTTGATGTAACGTTAAAGCGGATGTTGTTCCAACTAGCTATCTTTCCAGCTAATGCTATCATAACACCAGCAAAACACATCCCGTCCGAGCTCCCCGTCACACCGCACTGTCGGGGACAATGGAATTTAAGAAAGTGTATCTGCTGTTAAAATGACACAGCATCACACTTTAAAACATGTTCATTTTATAATCCTCACTCTCCGCAGGACTCGGCAGGAGATAAATTACATCATGGGATCGGAGGCTAGAATTTACGTGTACTCGCCGATACCGATACCAGCATTTTAGGCAGTATCGGCGGCATTTCCGATACTGGTATCGGTATCGGAACAACTCTACTAAAAGCTAAACGTCGGCCGCGGCGAGCTACCGCTGCCATTGTTATTGTCATTGAGCTCTCCAATGGCGGAAGTAAAAAATGAATACGCGCTTGCCGATTGGTGCTAAGAACAGCAGGGCGGGTGCAAGCGATGTGACGTAATTGCAGGGCTGTACGCTAAGCTTTTTCACTAGGGGCACACTTGCCCCTAAATTAGAAATTTAGGGGCAAAAAATATGTTTTAGGGGCAAATTTTTAAATAACAATTTTACCATTATAGTGCAAAAAAATATGTTCCTCCTGCCTCATTACTGTGGTCCTTTTATTTAACATTTAAGTGCTTTTGTTGTCAGGTTTGTATCTTTTATAATGAACCAACTAGGGCTGGGCGATATGGCCTAAATATGATATCACGATATTTTCTGACTTTTCGGCGATACACGATACACATCACAATGTTTTTTCTTTTTTACCCCAAACAATTCATTATGAGGCTTACCAAGACAGTATGAGTTTGCAAGCTAACATTAAAGACAAAATAAAATACCCATGCATTTAGCATTTTTATATTATATATTAGATTTAGATTATTGGATTATTAGATTATATATTGCATATATTTAGCAATGAGATATTATATGATTTAGATATGAAATATGATGAATTGAAAATGGGGGACCCTGATGTAAACAAGACAAAAGTCTTTCTCTGGTCTGCATCCCCTTAACAATTGTATGTATTGAGCTGTACTGTACCCATTCTGCAATATGTTAATAAAGTTTTAAACCAATCAATCAATAAATAGCATTTTAGCATTTTTATGAAACTACTGTATATTTGTATGTCTCTAAATGTTTTGATGAATTGAAAATGGAGGACCCTTATGTAAAAAAGCCGAAAGTCTTTCTCTGGTCTTCATCCTCCTGTACTGTATTGTACCCATTATGCAATCTGTTAATAAAGTTCTCATTCATTCATTCTGACGGACAACAGAATAATTTTGATTGACAGTAGAGTCTGCCATTTACGTCACAACGCTTGCACCCGCCCTGCTGTTCTTAGCACCAATCGGCAAGCGCATTAGTTTTTGACTTCCTGAATGCCCCGTGTGCTGACATCAACAAAGCTACTACCATTAGCTCCCCGCGGCCCACGAGTAGGAGACCAGTGCTCTGCAGGATGACTAAATGAGGCATAATGATTTTACCTCAACGAATGTTATAATAAAAGCCTTTCCATACATCTGTCTGATTGAAAACTTTATTAACAGACCGCGGAATGGGCATATCTCAGCACAGGCTGAGATATGAACGAGTAACGTGTGGACCAGATTGACGCGACACAAGGTTTACAGCCCCCACCCCTTGTTTTATTGTATTTGTACCTGTACTACCTGCTGTCAGCTGTTTATCTCTCTCTGTGAGCTTGATTAGCTCACGTTAGCTAGCGTTAGCTCCGCGGCTAACCCTGAACTAAATCAATGACATCATTTCGAGTAGTTTTCACTGCACATAGAAGCAGCCAAACAGCGGGAGAATTTCGGGAGCATATGGCCAAAACCCAGTTAGGAACCATCGATTCCCATCCCTACTACTAACTTTACTTTTCTTCATAGCTAAATCAGACAGTCAGCCAGTCTATCAGAGTGAGTGCTCAGTTGATTTTCCCCGCTGATCATACCTGAGTGCTCAGCGTCATCACACGCCTTGGATCATTTAGGAGTGAAATGCGAATGCAAGGCTTGAAATCCCTACTCGCAAGCCCGCCCCCAAATATTATTTACCAATCGCAACGGCCAATTAAAGGGGCAATTTGCGATGAGATCATCGCAGCGTACAGCCCTGAATTGGCAGACGCGACTGTCAATCAAAATGATTCTGTTTGCCGACTGAATGAATGAGAACGTTATTAACAGATTGCAGCATGGGTACAATACAGTACAGCTCAATACAACAACAGTCAACAGCGGACTGGAGGATGCAGACCAGAGAAAGACTTTCGTCTTGTTTACATCAGGGTCCCCCATTTTCAATTCATCATATTTCATATCTAAATCATATAATATCTCATTGCTAAATATATGCAATATATAATCTAATAATCCAATAATCTAAATCTAATATATAATATAAAAATGCTAAATGCATGGGTATTTTATTTTGTCTTTAATGTTAGCTTGCAAACTCAAATACTGTCTTGGTAAGCCTCATAATGAATTTTGGGGAAAAAAAAGAAAAACATCGTGATGCGTATCGTGTATCGCCGAAAGGTCAGAAAATATCGTGATATCATATTTAGGCCATATCGCCCAGCCCTACTTCGACACTGTCAATCACTCCATTCTAATGGACAAGCTAAAGGCAATTGGTTTTGATAGCTTATCAGTGAGCTGGATGCAATCCTACCTGGAGGGGAGAGAACAGATGGTAGAGGTAAACTGTACTCTATCCCCCCCCCCTCACAGTGAGCTGTGGTGTTCCACAAGGAAGCATACTAGGACCGCTACTCTTCCTAATTTATGCAAATGACATGTCGTCAGCCTGTGACTGCAACTTGTTCCTGTTTGCGGACGACTCAGCCCTGCTGGTCTCTGACAAGAACAAATTACAGGTTGAAAAAACCCTCAGCTCGGAACTAGGCAAAATCTGCATATGGCTCGCCGACAACAAACTATCATTACACATGGGCAAAACAGAGTCCATTCTCTTCGGTTCAAATAACAAACTCAGCAAAACAGACGGCTTCTCAGTTACAGTGGGTGACAATATTGTCACAAGGAAAGATGAAATTACCTACCTGGGTTCCATCCTAGAGGCTAATCTTTCCTGTGACAAAATGGCATCCAATGTAATAAAAAAAGTCAATCAACGAACTCGATTCTTGTACCGGATCTCCTCCCTGGTAAACAAGAATACCCTGAAGACTCTGGCAGGAGCACTCATTCAAGGGTACTACGACTATGCTTGCACCTCATGGTACCAAAGCACCTCAAAGGCACTAAAAACCAAATTACAAACATCTCAAAACAAACTAGTCAGACTACTGCTTGACCTGACTCCTAGAACCCACCTCACCCCTGCACACTTTGCCAACCTAGGAT
The DNA here is from genome assembly GCF_963971535.1 of Notolepis coatsorum. Lineage (NCBI taxonomy): Eukaryota > Metazoa > Chordata > Actinopteri > Aulopiformes > Paralepididae > Notolepis > Notolepis coatsorum. The sequence goes on from NC_140175.1 coordinate 109,395,687, forward strand.
GGCTTAGAGTAGACGACAGAGTACAGCAACTTGCAATGGGCCTGGTCTACAAGATACACTACACGACCAAGGTACCCATGTACATGTCAAAATACTTCCCAAAGGTCAGTGAATACCACGATCACAACACCAGAGGGAGCTCCACAAATCATGTAAAACCCAGATTCGGCACAAACAAGGGACTAAACACATTTCGCAATTATGCCACAACAATGTGGAACGCCCTACCCAAAGCTGTAAAGGAATGTAAATCACTACCCACCTTCAAAAACACTCTCAAAGAACACCTACGGGAGACTGCAATTCAAAACTGGCCCCTACAAATGTCCTAACCCAGTTGTACAATAAAGACCAAGCATGGCTTTGTCAGTATTCCAATGTACAGCCCCACCCAACCCAACACCTACCCAACCTCCTCCAATGTACAGTTTCCATGTCAAATGTATGTCAGTATTCCAATGTACAGTGTGTCCCCCCCCTACCCAACCCCCCCCCCCACCTACAATGTACAGCCCCACCCCACCTACCCAACCTCCCCCAATGCACAGTTTCTATGTCAAATGTATATACTCTTCTTCTGGTTTTTTTTAGTATCACAAACAGTACTGTATTTGAAAATCTGGTATGTCATAAATGTATAGATGTAGCAGTACTGTCTATCTGTATGTCATGTGTGTCATATGATGAATTGAAAATGGGGGACCCTGATGGAAACAAGACGAAAGTCTTTCTCAGGTCTGCATCCTCTTAACAATTGTATGTATTGAGCTGTACTGTACCCATTCTGCAATCTGTTAATAAACTTTTCAATCAATCAATCAATCAACCGTTAGCCTAGCTTAGCGTCAGTCACTGGAAGTAGGTTCCTCCATTAGCCTAGTTCCCAACGTCTTCCTACTCCTACTGCATGCACAGAGAAGAAAAAGTTATGTATCTTCTTGTCTAACTCCAGGGTAGATGGCAAATAAGCAAATTTCCCAAAATGTTGGAGTTTTCCTTTAACTTGCCATACAAAGTGAGTTTTAGCCAGCAGTTTGCTGTAACTGTTGTTTTTATTATAACCCAGTGGTAACTTTCTGTTGAGAATAATTGTCCAGGCGGTCTATAAAAAGAAGTCGAACTGCCTCATTCTTCACTGATCGCCACAGTATGTTTTGAGCAATGGGATTGTGAATGAGTATTTTAAATGTTATGGTTTCATCATTGGCAACAATTTATTTTGTCTTTTACTTTAAAATACAGACTCTAACCTAACCTAAATGATACATTGAAAAATAGGGACAGTGCAGATCGAGAAACATCAAAATGTTCGCTAGATATTAGCCCATCGGTCCCTTGCAAAAGAAATTATTTGCTAATGGCCATATAATGTGTTTTGAATATAAGCATGTTTTAACTATTTGGCAACACCCCTAGACTGTCGTCATCATGGCACCCACTTTGGGAAAGCCTGCCCTAGTAAGCTGCATCACATTTTATCCACTAACAGAGCACTCATTAAGACATTATTTAATTTTCCTGCTATGTTTTCCCATGTGAAGGGCAGCCGATAAGGCATGTCCTCTAATTTTACCCACTCAATAGGGCACTTTAGCGTGACGTTTTTCAACTGTGGGGGCACATGGTCAAGTTTAGACCATTGGAAGGGCACCAATAGAGCACACCCTATCGCTTTTCAACCGTGGGGGCGCCAGTGTACCTTGGTGTTCCAGCCAGCAGACCCAGACAGTGCTTCACTGACACTGACAGGAGATTTTGAATCAGTCCCATCTCATTTATGGAGTAACCAGTAACCATGACACCCAGTAACCATCACACCCAGTAACCATGACAACCAGTAACCATGACAGCCAGTAACCATCACATCCAGTAACCACCACAGCCAGTAACCATGACAACCAGTAACCATCACAACCAGTAACCATGACAGCCAGTAACCATCACAACCAGTAACCAAGTTATGGTGACATTGCAGACTTAAGCTTATTTTCCAGACATATGCAGACTCCCTTGTACTACAAGATATGTGAAGGCCACCCTACCCTAGGTATAAATATCTGTGTACTATTCTCATTCTGCAGCACTCCAGGAACAGACTGCCACTGTTGTACTCTGTAACTGTGTTTGCTCTTACTGGCCAGTTTCAAATAAACTTCTAGTCTACCTCTGACCAGTGGGGGCGGGGGGGGAGGGGCTAGCAGGGCTTAAGCTCCCTCTGAAAAAGGCTTAGCCCCCTCTAAGCCCCCCCTCCCAGTTATGTTTTTTTATTTTATTTATATATAAAATACATTACGAATTCCGTTATATTGGACATTTGTATTAATTATATCAAGCGAAGAACTGAGAAATTTGGCAGAGAGAGACGGCAACATTATCCGCCTCCCAACGACTTGGTGCACTGCTGGATTTGCGAGAGCATGCAGCTGCAGAGCCGCAGAGCCAGCGGTGTTTTCAGGTCCGGTACTGTGCAATACTCTTCACATGTAGATCTGTAGATAATAAATAATAATGCAGGACCTGTTGCAGAGGTCTTTATTCGGCATGCAACGACACTCAATGTTTTAGCGGTACACACAGCGGTTAGTTTTTAGCACACACACCGGAACACACACGCATGCATTGTCTCTTTAGAATCGCCGATGCGATTAGTCTCTGCGATTAACCCATCCCGTCGTCCTTCCCCCCCAAGGGCAGCCGGGAGTGGACAGGCGTCAACGTGAGCCGCGCCAGAGGACCAATCCAAGTGCTCCTGTCCGTCTTTGTCAAGGACGCCACAGCGTTAGCGATCTGTTGTTGTGCAATTTTTCCATTGGGTTTATCTTATCGGGGGGGAAACCCTTGCGAGCACGGGGAGAACATGCAAACTCCACACAGAAAGGCCTGGGAGATACCCCACCTGGGTACCTGGCATCATGGAAACCTGGGCCCTCATTCATCAACGTTGCGTACGCACAGATATGTGCTTAACCCGTGCGTACGACCATTTCTAAGCAAATTGTGGGATTTATCAATTTGAACGTGAACTTGACTTTGTGCGTATGTCTACGCACAGCCCAAAGCATGCGTATCTGGCGCCCGTTGGTAGAATATATTATTACAACAAGGAAATAAGCATCTGTGCATTAGTTTCAACACTGGCGTGTTCTGTATGAACCGTAATTCAATATAGTTCATTGTAAAATAGCAACAGTAGTGTAATTATGGTCAAAACCCTATAAATAGCATTTGGAATAATAGGTCTTTATCTCCGAATGAATGCAGCATGGTTTATATAGCGTTATCGGAATATACGGGGTGTACTGACTGACTGCGCTCCGCGTAGCTCAACTCGTTATTATTTTGCGCACAGACCGCAGAAACACAGGAACGTTTTGATTATATTTAAAAGGCTTTACGTTAAACGAAACAAGCGGAATTTCGAAGCTGTAAGCAGAATACAAGTCATATGAACACCCATGATATAGTGTTCTTCCCCCTTCCTACTGTATAAGAAAGAATAAAAAACACATTGCAATGAGAACAGAGGGTGTTAGGGTTTGACATCGACCTCAAACGCACGGCACAGACAGGAAGTTCAGAGTTAGCCAAATACTAGGGCGTATTTATTTACAGAGTCACAAAAGGGGTAAAGTAACAATTATGAAACAACAAGGGAGACTGCCATCGGCAGAGTTCTCTGCGGCTCTGCAGATCCTCCTGGTGATAGCGGTGGGGAATCGGTATTTGACGTTGTAGCGGCTCTGCAGATACTCCCAGCTTTAACTCGAGGTGGAAAACGGAGAGAGAGAGAGATATCAATAACAGTCCACCGAAACACAGAGGCAGTGTGGTTCCCTCCTCCCTTAGCTGTGTCCAGAACCAATGAACAGTGACAATCTTCAGTGTTCTCCACAACACACAATTTAGCTGAGTTTAGTGCAAACAGAAATGATATCTTCAGTGTCTCTTCTAAACACACACTTCAACTGAGTCCAGTGCAAGCAAAAATGATAATCTTCGGTGTTCGTCACACACACAGGCAGAATAATCCAGAGGGGTTTGGTTCCAACGCACCCAAGCGCAAACTCGTAAAGCGGGTAAACGAGGCGCAGCTCCAAACGGGGAACAAGGTTCTCCTCAGCGGATCTCCACAGAAAGTCCTGGAGGGAAAGTAGACGATGCACAGCAACGGGGAAAAAGCAGGCAAAAGCAGTTGTATTCCAAAACGACCCGACATCGATAGAAAGAAGGTCCAGGTATATAAACCCTCTGGGGCGCTAATCAAAAACTATGACAGGTGTGTGATGGTAATTGATACTTGACCTAGAAGTGTGCGTTAGGCAACGGACCAATCATCACAGTACTTTAAGAAGCGTGTGGCGGGGAATGAACCAATCCTCACAGTACCCCCCCCCCTCCACGGGAGCCACCCGGCGACCCACTCGGCCCCGGCCTGCCCGGATGGGACCGAAGGAAGCCGGCGATCAGGGGCACTGGAGAGGGGGACAGAGACAGAGGCCCGGAGAGGGGGACCGGAGACGGGGACAGAGGACCGGTGAGGGAGGCTGGAGACGGGGACAGGGACCCGGTGAAGGGGGCTGGAGACGGGGACAGGGACCCGGTGAAGGGGGCTGGAGACGGGGACAGGGACCCAGTGAGGGGGGCCGGAGAAAGGGACAGGGAACCGGCGAGGGAGGCCGGAGACGGAGACAGAGGCCCGGAGAGGGGGCTAGAGACAGGGACACAAGGGGAACCCCGGGGCGAAGGACTGGACGCCGCCTGAAGACACTGGGCATGACAGGATGGGCTCCACCCCCTGATGGTGCCGGAGGACCAGGCGATGTGGGGCTCATGCAGCGCGAGCCAAGGCCTGCCCAGGACTACAGGGACAAGAGGAGAGCTGGTGATGAAAAACTGGAGTCCCTCAACGTGGTTACCAGCAATGGTGAGAAGGACTGGACAGGTGCGTTGAGTGATGTCAGCCAGGCGGCGATGATCCAGCGCGAAGACCTCCAAGGGCCTCTCGAGGTCCTCAAGTGGAATGTTGGCCCGGGTGGCAAACTCAACATCCAGGAAACTCCCATCAGCACCAGAGTCAATGAGTGCACCCACCGTCGCCCGCTGGTCCGCCCAGGCTAGGGTGACGTTCGTCAGACAGTTAGGTGGTGCACAGGTGGGGGAACAGGAAAAACGGCTCACCAGGATCTCCCGGGGTCCCGGCGAGCCTGGTCTTCTTGGCCGGGTAGGGCAATTGGAGACACGGTGTCCATCCCGGCCGCAGTAGAGGCAAAGGCCGGACCTGAGCCTGGACTCCCGTTCGGCCGGGCTAAGGCGGGTGCGTCCCAGCTGCATGGGTTCCTCCTCGGTCACAGCTCGGGAGGGAAAAACCCCACCAGTCACGGAGGGGGCAGGACGGTCAGCACTGTAGAGGCGGCTGCCGGGAAGGGAAGCCCCTGAGCGGAGGTCGATGGCACAGTCGTAAGGCCGGTGAGGCGGAAGGGCCTGAGCCCGGGACTTACTGAAAACCTCCTCGAGGTCGTGGTACTCGGGGGGTACGTCTGGGGGTCCCAGTCGTGCACGCTCACGCCTTCTCTCCCGGAGGCGTCCGTCGATGCGGATAGCGAGGCTGATCAGGCCCTCGAGAGAATCGGGCTCCTCTTGGGTCGCGAGCTGGTCCCTTACTGCGTCGTTGAGCCCCCTCAGGAAGGTGAGACGAAGCGCTTGATCGTTCCAACCGCTCTCCGTTGCGGCCAGTCTAAACTCCAGCGCGTAGTCTCTGACACTGCCACTGTCCTGCCGGAAGGTGCCCAACCAAGCTCCTGGGTCCTGGCCACGGGCTGGGTGGTGGAAAACCCTGCGGAGCTCTGCCACGAAGTCTGGGTAGGAAAAACAGAAATCAGCCCCCATTGCCCAGGAGGCAGTAACCCACTGTGCTGCTCGGCCCGTGAGCAGGTTAGTCATGTAGGCTACTCGGGATCCCTCTGACGAAAAAAGGCTGGGTTGATGAAGGAAGACCAACTCACACTGCATGATGAATGTGGCACAATCCTCGAAGTTACCCTCGAACAGACGTGGTTCAGAGAGACGGGGCTCCCGAGGTGCGAGGTCTGCCGCCGGTGGTGAGCTGGCTGAGACTCCTGGGACAGGTGGGGTTAAAAGCAGAGTGTTTAATGCTGTACTGAGAGCCTGAAGCTGGTGCAGAACAACAGCCTGCTGATACCCCTGGGTAGTCTGCTGGGTGGCCAGAGTGTCAATGGCATCCAGAATAAGCTGGACCTCGGCCCGGAGGTCCTGTAAAGCAGCCGCAGCCGCACCCAACTGTTGGGTGTGGTCGTTGACCAACTCGATCTGACCGCCAACGCTGCCCTGACCCTGTCTGTGTCGGCTGAGGTCGTCATGGTCGGGTCGTAATGTTAGGGTTTGACACCGACCTCAAACGCACGGCACAGACAGGAAGTTCAGAGTTAGCCAAATACTAGGGCGTATTTATTTACAGAGTCACAAAAGGGGTAAAGTAACAATTATGAAACAACAAGGGAGACTGCCATCGGCAGAGTTCTCTGCGGCTCTGCAGATCCTCCTGGTGATAGCGGTGGGGAATCGGTATTTGACGTTGTAGCGGCTCTGCAGATACTCCCAGCTTTAACTCGAGGTGGAAAATGGAGAGAGAGAGAGATATCAATAACTGTCCACCGAAACACAGAGGCAGTGTAGTTCCCTCCTCCCTTAGCTGTGTCCAGAACCAATGAACAGTGACAATCTTCAGTGTTCTCCACAACACACAATTTAGCTGAGTTTAGTGCAAACAGAAATGATATCTTCAGTGTCTCTTCTAAACACACACTTTAACTGAGTCCAGTGCAAGCAAAAATGATAATCTTCGGTGTTCATCACACACACAGGCAGAATAATCCAGAGGGGTTTGGTTCCAACTCACCCAAGCGCAAACGCGTAAAGCGGGTAAACGAGGCGCAGCTCCAAACGGGGAACAAGGTTCTCCTCAGCGGATCTCCACAGAAAGTCCTGGAGGGAAAGTAGACGATGCACAGCAACGGGGAAAAAGCAGGCAAAAGCAGTTGTATTCCAAAACGACCCGACATCGATAGAAAGAAGGTCCAGGTATATAAAGCCCTCTGGGGCGCTAATCAAAAACTATGACAGGTGTGTGATGGTAATTGATACTTGACCTAGAAGTGTGCGTTAGGCAACGGACCAATCATCACAGTACTTTAAGAAGCGTGTGGCGGAGAATGAACCAATCCTCACAGAGGGTGTATGTGTATTACAAAACCCTTGCAATAATGTGTCTTAAATTAATGAAAAGCATACATGCTCTGGACACAGAGCATATATCGTCTGGGTGATATGACTTGTATTATGCTTACAGAATTCCACGTATTTAGTTTTACAATGTCAAAGCCTTTTAATATAAATCAAAACATTCCTGTATTTCTGCAATCTATGCGCAAAATAATAAGGAGTTGAGGTAGATACACACTCAGAACGTATTACATGCTGGTATGCTGATAGAGTAAACTATTATATGAATATGATATGATATAAGTACACTGGTCCGTCGCATACACTGGTATGCGCAAGTTACTGTTGCATAATGTAGGCTATGGCTGCTATTATATGTAATTCATATAGGCTACTTAATAGTATATGATTTTTAGGGGCATCTATTTTGTTGTCGGTATTAGGCTAATACCGACAACAACAGGGGGGGACCCTGATATAAACAAGACAAACGTCTTTCTCTGGTCTGCATCCCCTTAACAATTGTGTGTATTGAGCCGTACTGTATTGTACCCATTCTGCAATCTGTTAAATAAAGTTTTCATTCATTCATTCATTCATTCAAAATAGATGCCTCTAAAAATCATATTATAGCCAATCGAACACAACTAATAAAGGCATTCATATTACAGCACGGTTATAATGACACACACATGATGAATTGAAAATGGGGGACCCTGATGTAAACAAGACGAAAGTCTTTCTCTGGTCTCCATCCCCTTAACAATTGTATGTATTGAGCTGTACTGTACTGTACCCATTCTGCAATCTGTTAATAAACTTTTCAATCAATCAATCAAACCACCAACGCCAAACAGTGGTCAACGAACGGTCTTTATTAGTATTTTGAGCTGTCCAGGCAGAATTGCAGCAATGGTCTTAGGGAGCCGTTGATATTTGACATCACCGTGTACAAGTCAGCCTTTTATTTATCCCATAACACCGGTTGTGTCTTCTTGGTTCGATAGCGCCTCAGTGAACAATCTCCCGTGAAGTTTCTCAGAGTTCCGCTCGGGTCAGTCCATTATTTCACATCCCATGGGGGGTGTTTCATGACCATATATGGATAATCATGCACGAGCATTGACGGTTAGGGATGTCCCGATCCGATCACGTGATCGGAATCGGCGTCGATCACGTGCTTTTCAGAGGATCGGGGATCGGAGGGGAAAAATAAAAAAAAAACGACTGTCAAAAAAAAAGGGTATTATAATTTTTTATTTTTTTTTATTTATATTATTCAACAAACATGACCATGTTCACGTCTTAAACTCATACTGAGGCCTTAGTTTAGGTTTTAAATTACATAATATATCATCATTCATTTATTTATTGTCACACACAGCAGAAGAAATGTCCACAACAAACACCTTCCCTTTAATTTACACCGTTGCAAGAGTGACGTATGCCGAATCCCTCAAGATACCTACACGCTCACAACAACAACACGTCGCTCCCGAAACACGTTATCCACGGAGTAGAAAAATGTCAGAGGTTTGGAAGCACTTTAAAGTACAAAGTCAAGCCAATCCATTTGCAACTTGCAATGTTTGCAAGGAGGAGATTCTGCGTGGAGGAAAAAACAGAGCCGCGTTCAACACCACGAATCTAATTCGTCACCTGAAAAAAAGCCACAAACAACAACATGGCGAGTACATCGCTGCAACTACACTCAGACACGTTGTACAACCGACACTTTCAGAGACTCTTAAACGGAAAGATAAACTGCCAGAGCAGGGTGACAGGGCCAAGAAAATAACAGCCAAGATAGCTGAATTCATCGCGTTGGATGACCAGCGGTTATCTGTGATGGAGAACGTGGGGTTTCGCCGTCTCATAGAGCACTTGGAGCCACGTTATCAGTTGCCTTCTCGGCACTACTTCACCGACAAAGCTCTGCCTGCGCTTCACACCAAGCTCCGTGACCACCTGCAAGCCATGTTAAGAGGTGTGCCTGCTTTATCATTTACCACAGACATATGGAGTTCTTCAGTGAGTCCAATGTCACTCATTAGCTTCACCGTTCAGTGGATTGACTCCGAGTTTGAGTTGCATCATGCTACATTGCATACGCAGAACTTCCGAGGATCTCACACGGCAGATCGTGTTAGAGAGGCGCTCCTGGGCATGCTTAACAGTTGGGGAATTGAGAAGTCACGGGTCCATGTTATTTTGCGGGACAACGCGCGAAACATGAAGAAGGCCATGGATGACATGGAAGTAACGAGTGTGGGCTGTCTCGCGCACACGCTCCAACTTGCCGTGCATGAGGGTCTACTGTCTCAGCGCAGCGTCACAGACACACTGGCCACCGCAAGGAAAATCATTGGCCATTTCAAACATTCGCCGTTGGCCTATTCGCGTCTGGAAGATATCCAGAACGACCTGAAGATGGACATCAAGCGTCTACAGCAGGACGTTGCTGTGAGGTGGAACAGCAGCCTCTACATGTTGCAGAGCATCTTGGAGCAGAAGCGGGCTCTCTGTGTGTATGCAGCTGACTACACCCTCCCAACCACCCTGACAGCCAGCCAGTGGACCCTGATGGAGAAGACAGCTGAGGTGTTAGTTCCATTTGAGGAACTCACAAGGGATGTGAGCAACCCCACTGCATCTGCAGCTGATGTAATACCTGCAATAACAGGTTATTATTATATTAATTAAATTAATTAATAATTTGCTATATTTTAATAATTAAATTTTACTATAAAATAAAGGTATTTTATATTCTAAATAATAAACCATTCATCCATTTCATTCATCCAAACAGCCCTCAGACGTGTACTCTCTCGAGAGATGACCACTGACCAGGGGGTCAAAACCATGAAGAGCACGCTCCTAGCTGCAGTGGAGACCCGCTTTGCTGAGATAGAGGTGGAGCCACTATACACCATCGCCACTATATTGGATCCAAGATACAAAGACAGGCAAGAATAATCTAAACAAATTTTTAATGCTAAATAATCGTATCTAAATAAAATGCTGTGTGTTGTCTTGCCATATGTTTGACTGACTTAGTTGTGAACTTGTGGGTAATTGATACATTTATCTACTTTCAGATTCTTCACAAAGTCAGACAACCTGAGGCTTGCCAAGGAGAAGCTCATCCAGGAGGTGGTGAAGATGGAGGACGAGAGGGCTGCCAGAGAGCCAGAGGCCGCAGACGCCAGCGCAGAGCCTAGAAGCAAGACACCACGTCTAGAAGAAGAAGCAAGCACAAGCAGCTGCCTGGGCAGGGTCATGGATGAGATTTTGGAAGAGAATCCGCTCGAGGCCCGGTCTGTGAGCAGCTGAAGTCCAGGTACAGACCTATCTCTCAGAGCAAACTCACCCTAGGAAAAGCAATCCTCTACACTACTGGAAAGATAATGTCTCACGTTTCCCCTCACTGGCTGCTGTTGCAACCAAGTTTCTCAAGTTCAAGTTCAAGTTCTTTAATAGTTGTCATACAGAAGTACAGAATACTTTCTGTACGGTGCCCCCTACGGTGCCCCCTGCACCTCTGTGGACAGTGAGAGACTCTTTAGTGCAGTGTCCAACGTCCTGGATGAGAAAAGGAATCGGCTCTCAGCTGAGAGGGTAGAGATGCTGGTTTTCTTAAAAAAAAACTCCACTTAATTGTGATGCCAGACAGTGAGTAAGAATAGAGTGCAAAAAAATAAATAAAAAAAAGCGTGTTGGTTGCAATTTTATATCCCATGTTTAAATTTATATTTTATATCCCATGTTTACATTTTATATTTGAATTGTGAAATACGTAGTTTTTCACATTGCATTGAGCTGCTGCTTAAACTAGACTAGGTCATAGTCTAGAGTACATTCAAATTTCAAGGGTTAGGCTTCCCTTAACATTTTTTTAAAGTGTGTTGCAATTTTATATCCCATTGTTTACAATTTATATTTGAATATATACATGTTGTTTTTCACATTGCATTGAGCTGCTGCTTAAACTAGACTAGGTCATAGTCTAGAGTACATTCAAATTTCAAGGGGTTAGGCTTCCCTTAAAAAAAATCTCATGTTTACATTTTATATTTGAATTGTGAAATACGTAGTTTTTCACATTGCATTGAGCTGCTGCTTAAACTAGACTAGGTCATAGTCTAGAGTACATTCAAATTTCAAGGGTTAGGCTTCCCTTAAATTTCTTTTAAAGTGTGTTGCAATTTTATATCCCATTGTTTACAATTTATATTTGAATATATACATGTTGTTTTTCACGTTTCATTGAGCTGCTGCTGTTAATTTAATTTTAAAACTAGACTAGTTCATAGTCTAGACTAGAATTATTCTGCACTAAGACAATTTTTATATTTTATTTTATTATTTATGAGTCATTGAGTATGACTGAATGTAAAGTCAAGCTACCTCTGTTACTTGCACTACCAGACCAGTACATTTGTTATTGCTGCACTATTCTTAATTCTGCACAATATTTGTTTTACATGGTTATTTTATTTTGTGGTGCACCACTGATATATAACTATAAGCTTTATATTTATTTTGTTTGTGCTGCAATAAGTGAATCCTGTTGGATACTGTTAAATAAAAAAATAACAAAAACATTGATTGCATTTTCTTTATCTGACGTGCAGTCACCTGGTTTTTACAGACGATGGCGCCATTGCTCTATGTATGTTATTGCCATCTCATGAAGCAGCAGGCTGGAGCACATTGTGCTGGGAGGTAGGTAAACTCATACTGAGGCCTTAGTTTTGGTTTTAAATTGCATATCATCATTCATTTATTTATTGTCACAGACTCACAGTCACAGAGCAGAAGAATTTTGCCAAAACAAACCAATAGTATCCAGCTGTAGAACGGCAGACCAGCCACACTCAGACCCAAACGCATTTCCTTTGATTTAATTATACATCAAATGATTTATGTCAAGGATTGCAAATGCAAATGCCTCGCTTGAATGAAGTTAACTTTTCACCTGGATAATGTCAACATTCAGGGTGAATGTAATGTGAGAAATTAAGATAAAAAAAAAAAAGAAAAAATAATAATAATTTTTTTTTTTTTTTAATTTTTTTAATTTTTTATTGATCGGATCGGGAATGATCGGGATCGGTAGATACTCAAAATCACATGATCGGGATCGGATCGGGAGCAAAAAAAGGTGATCGGGACATCCCTATTGACGGTAGAACAAAGTGGTATTTATCAACACAGAGGAGCGTAGGACCTGTGTACACACGGTTGCTTACGTATGAAAATAGAATACTTTCTAAGAAAAATTGATAAATGAGGGCCCTGGGCCCTCATTTATCAACGTGGCGTAGGCACAGATATGTGCGTAACCCGTGCGTACGATCATTTCTAAGCAAAGTGTGGGATTTATCAATTTGAACTTGTGCTTGACTTTGTGCATATATTTAAGCACAGGTCGGAGCATGCGTAGCTGGATATTTTAGAATATTTTTACAACGTGGAAATAAGCACTGACTGCGCTCTGCGTAACTCAACTTGTTATTATTTTGCGCATATATTGCAGAAATACGGGAATGTTTTGATTATATTTAAAAGGCTTTGCCATTGTTAAACGTAATAAGTGGAACCCCGAAGCTGTAAGCAGAATACAAGTCATATGAACACCCACGATATAGTGTTCTTCCCCCTTCCTATAAGAAAGAATAAAAAACACATTGCAACGAGAACAGACTGAGGTTATTTGTTGAGTGTATGTGTATACAAAACCCTTGCAATAAATGTGTCTTAAATGAATGAAAACACAGAGCATATATCGTGTGGGTGATATCATGACTTGTATTCTGCTTACAGAATTTCACTTATTTAGTTTTACAATGTCAAAGCCTAAATCAAAACGTTCCCGTATTTCTGCAATCTATGCGCAAAATAATAACGAGTTGAGTTCTAACAAAGAACGTATTACATGCTGGTAGGCTGATAGAGTAAACTATGATATGAATATGAATATGATATTATATAAAGGTATACTGGTCCGTCCGCGAGGATATCGAGGACTCGGATAGCCATTAAATGCCATTTGAGAATATAGGCTAAAGCGACGGCCTATAGCCTATACATATTATTTAATGTTTTCATAAGCGTAAAGATACAACAGCTAGATTAATGATCAAGTTAGTTTACTGTATGCAGGCTTCGCAGGGCTGTGTGTTATATATGCACAAATTACTGTTGCATAATGTAGGCTGGCTGCTATTATATGTAATTCATATAGGCTACCTAATACCAACAACAAAATAGATTGTATCATATGCCTCTACACACATTATATTATACACATCATATTATATCTTGGTTCGGCAGCGCCTCTGTGAACAATCTCTCAGTTTGCTCCATCAATAAACAAATCCAGTAATGTGAACGGGATTCCACTCGGTCAATGTACAGATAATCTGTGATGCGCATTTTGGCTGATAATGTGCCAGTGGCCGGAGTCTCATTCAGGCCTAATTGTATTTAATTCAATTGTAATGTTATTACTGGGGTATCTAAAACATCACAATGCAGATCAGGGTTATCCACTGAAGCCATAATGACTCTGACCAGAACCACGGGCTCATGACGAGCGCACATAATAGGCATTGTAGAGCGCAGAGTTGGCCTGCTGAATTTCAGTCATTACAGTGCTTAATGTCGGGTCATCTTGTCATTTATTTCTGTCAATGTGCTGGTTCTGTAGCAGGACTGGGTCAGTCAACATCCTTGGCTCCCGGCGCACCGAAGATTATATGTTCAATTTGTTGGTTGGACCTCGGTGATCAATCTCGCTCTCAGTGAAGTCTCTCAGAGTTCGCTCGGGTTAGTCCACTTTTCCACATTTCATGGGGGTGTTCCATTACTGTATATGGTTAATCGGGGCGGTTCTGGTATGCAAATACGTGAAAGTGTGCACGAGCCTCAGCGTAGGAGCAAGGTGATATTTATCATGACAGGTGTGCGTAGGACCTGTGTACGCACGTGTGATAAATCCCGTTTTTTTTGTGCGTGCACACATTCTAAATTCTGTGCTTACGTATGGAAATAGAACATTTTCTAAGAAAACTTGATAAATGAGGGCCCTGGTCCCCGCTTAACCTCCATCTACCTGCATGGGAGCCTCTTAACAATTGTCTGTCTATGGCCATAACTATGGCCACAAGTGGCGCTGTTGCGAGTTTGTGGATACTGCGCCGCTGTATCCACATTTGGGAGAAGAAGAAGAACAGAAGAAGAGATCCGTTTTGCAGAGCTGGAGAAACGCGTTTTTTTTCAACCTGTTGCCTTTCGAATAGCAGCAACTAACGTTTGAAGGTGAGTTTAAACTACTAAATACGATCCTAAACACTGTCACAACAGCAATCAGTGTATATTTTCAACAATACGTTTGTTTACCAATAGGTTATTGGGTTTGTGTTGCCGCTGTTTAAAGATACTCCAATTGAATTGATTTACCGAGTGACTGAGTTCGTTTTTTTTTCAAATGTAAACTACAGTATAAGATCCCAACAATGTCACAACAGCAGTCATAGTGTATATTTTCAACAATACGTTTGTTTACCAATAGGTTAAACTGTTTTTGGGTTTGTGTTGGCAGTTTCAACAGTTGGATGTACTCAGTGAAGCTGACTGAGTCGTGTTTTGTTTCTGCACAGCAGATCTATAATAACGATAATACATTGTGTCCTATCTATCTATCTCACTATCTATCTGCTATGCTTTTATTTTTTACTCATTTTATTTGATCAGGGACAGTGCATATCAATCAACAGTTATACATTTATAAATGAATACAAATTAAAAACTGTAAATATGCCAACATTAGCAGGGTTGCTAGTTTTCAGTTGTAGTCCCTGGGCTAGATGTTTAAGCCAGAAACAAACAGAAAAATAGAAGGACATTAAAGCTAATATAAAAACAATTTAAAACATATTCTGTACTCACTACTAGGCATTCATGCATCTATAAAAACTGTGCTGTGCAGGTACTTTACTGAATATTTTATATTGTGTATTGTTTGGAGTCAGTTGTGTAGTGTCATGTCTATATGTATTTAAGCATTACATCACACGCAGGAGTGGTTTGTGACCAATAAACCATGCCTAGGGGTGGTTGTTAGGCCCGAGGCGCAGCCGAGGGTCGTTAGACCCCCCTAGGCATGGTTTATTGGTCACAAATCACGACTGCACGTGGTGTAAAGCTTTTATACAACTGCCAGATTCATCCAACCTTATTTCTATACAATAAACACACATTAATCGAAGATTTATTGAAAAAACCATCCGCCAGAAAAAGTAGTTCCCACAACTCCATGTGGAAGCAGCTTGAAGTGCATCCAACCAAACTAACACATCCAACTGTGTATTATTGGAATGATTGAGAGAAGTTGCCTCATGTGGAAGCAGCTTGAAGTGCATCCAACCAACTAACACATCCAACTGTGTATTATTGGAATGATTGATTGAAAATTTTATTACCAGATGCAGAATATAAAGTAGGTAAAACAAATTAAAACGTTTTCTTTGCCCTATAGGAAAAAAACGTTTTCTTCGCCCTATTTTTTTATTTATTTCTTTTAGCCTAAACTTAACCAGTTGGAAACCAGGGGTACAGTAATAAAATTAGCAATCAACCAATCAATCAATTCAATAGACCATGCTCACTTAAAACAGCGCTGCTTCTCTCTCAGTCTGACTCCCCCGCTGTTGCAGACAGGAGTGTGTGTGTGTGTGTGTGTGTGCGTGTGTGTGTGTGTGTGTGTGTGTCACAGTGTGTGTGTGCGTATGTGTGTGTGTGTGTGTGTGTGTGTGTGTGTATGTGTGTGTGTGTGTGTTTGTGGGCGCCAGCGTCGGACAGTGTGAGATGAACGCTGCAGTCAGTGGGAAGGAAGTAGAAATTTAAATCAATCAATTAATCTATCAATCAAACCGCGATTTTTCTTTTGTTCTAGATTGACTCAAGACCCATCAATTACATCATCCAACATTGTTTAAAATACTAACACATTCCCCTTGACAGAATCGCTTCATATTTAGTCGTTATGGTGCTTTCAACATAACCATTTGTTGTCCGCGATCCTGTTTTCTCCCGGAGTGAGCCGGGGAGGGTTATGTGATTTGGTTGTGGGCGGGTCCTGAGCCCAGGACCGTGGATTGTTGCCAATAAAGACGTGTGAATGGCCAATCAGAATCGAGAAATTTGCATGCCGTTGTATAAGTGGCTGTAGTGGGTGTAAGCCCAAGACAAATTTCCCAGCTGATGGGACAATAAAGTGACTCTTGACATCACTTGTTGTCTATTTTTCACCAGTTTACTTTCTCTCAATAACAATTGATTTTTAAAATATTTTTATTTAATTTGTTTATGTTTGTGCAGGCAGTCAAACGGTCAGTGTCCCTGTCACCACTTTGCCGCCAGCCCTGGTGCCATTGGCTGAGGGCTGCCTCCAGGAGTCCCCTGTGTTCCAGGCTGCAGTGGAGAAGATTGTGAGGTATATATTTTTTCTCCCACCAACCCACCCCCTCCTAATGTACAGTCTCCTCACCGTCATATGTATATAATCCATGTTAGGATCTATGGGTAACAGTACTGTATATTTGCATATCGTATACTGTATGTCACAAATGTAACAGTACTATATACCTGTATGTCATGTATGTCCCTATGTCATAAATGTCATGATGTCATGTATGTTGTGTGTGTCATAAATGTCACTATGAATTGAAAATAGGGGACCCTGATGTAAACAAGACAAACGTCTTTCTCTGGTCTGCATCCCCTTAACAATTGTGTGTATTGAGCCGTACTGTATTGTACCCATTCTGCAATCTGTTAAATAAAGTTTTCATTCATTCATTCAGTGAGATGCTGGAGAAGCAGCAGCAGCAACAACAACAACAGCGGCTCCCCAAGAGGACACACACCTGCCTCGCCTGTGGTCAGCCAAAGTCCCGGTTCCTCAGAGATGGCTCCACCATCCACTTTTTTTTTTATCAGACTGGAGCGGTGAGATACTTCTACTGCTCCAAAAGCAAATGATAATGTTATAAAACAGCAGAGAATTGTATGAAAGCAATTGATGCATGTCCAAAAGCATTTGCAATTTATTCGGAGGAATGAGAAACTGCTACTATGATGTGCACAAATTACAAAATGTTGTGGAGGTTGAACTAACAGTTATGAGAACTTTAATTCTGATCAGAGAAATGCACCAAAGCAATTGAGAAAAACTGTATTACCTTACCACTGCTCGCAGCATTCATTCACTGCAAAACAAGCACACTGCATCTATCTCTCTATCTATCTCTCTATCTATCTCTCTATCTCTCTATCTATCTATCTATCTATCTATCTGTGCATCTTGGGAAGAAGGAAGAAAAAACGCGGCTTATTTTAATAAAACAACTACTTGTGAGCACTCATAAAAACAACGTGGTGTACAAGTTGTTTAGCGAGAGGATGGTGGTAATGTGCTTCAATAGAACAATGGATCAATGCCATGTCAAAACTCGCTGATCTGGAGGGCTCGCAGTCCACACACACAGACATGCGCGCGCGCACACACGGGCTCGCAGCCACACACACATTTCCACTGTCCAATAGACAAGCGCCCTTTTCGACCGCGTGACATTGTTCAGAAGGTTCGGTGCGCCTCACAGATTTCTATGTGAACGCAGGCGAACCAAATGAAGAATGCAACAATGTTGCAACTTCACCACCAGAACCGCACCGAGTCCACCAAAACTATATGTGAAAGCGACCTAAGGTCTTCCAGACCTATGCAGCAGAAGGACTCACCAATCCCAGGATGCCATTCCAGGACTTTGTTGAGACAGAGTTTTTTCAGAGGAAGCTGGAGGCCTTGAAGCGGCAGGGGATGTTTTATTCCCCATGTCTTTATTCTCCTTTATTTTATATATCAGAGGATTTTATAGTATGTCTGCACTTTATGTGCTCATTTCATCATGCATGTATTTTACATTCTACTAAAACTGAATCAAACCATAAACAAGGTGGCCTAAAGGATGTTAGATCCTAATGTGAAAAACTGTGATTTTATATGTCTGCTCATTTGACTTATTTCTACGTTTTTTTTTTTTTTTTTTTGTCTTTTTCCCCCTCCATTTTCCTCCGATTTTCTCCCATCCCAATGTTAGTCGTATGCCAATTCCCAATCCCTTCCTGGTCGCTGCGCACTTACCCCCCACAGTCAGATCATCTGGGAGAGTGGAGGCTACCACGTGCTTCCTCCGACACACGTCCAGCCAATCACCGCTTCTTTTCACCTGGCAGCGCGGATTCTCATCGAGAGGGCGTAGCGTGTGGGAGGACCACACTATCCCCCTCAAGTCCTATCCGCGCTTAGCAGGCGCCCCGACCGAACTGTAGGAGTCGCTGTTTACAACGACCCGGACCCACCCCGCCAGCTTCTCCCACCCTCCAATACAGCCAATTGTATTGGTGCAGACGGCCAGCCAAGCTGGTGACAACCCCGGAGCTGTGAGCTGGATTCGAACAGGCGAATCCAGCTCACAGCTCCGGGGTTGGTGACGAACGCAATCTCCGCTCGGCCACCTAACCGCCCCAGACTTATTTCTACTTTTATCTTTACGCCCCACTATCTGCTGGGTGCATACTATAACCTTATCATGTTTTGTAACAGATTACAGAAGCATATTGGAACGTGAGGTTCTGATATGAATTGATTAATATATCTGCATTATTTTATCCCACTTTATGCTTTGCTCTTGCTGCTTGTTTTACACTGATTTTATGTTTTATTTCTTACTGATGTAAAGCACTTTGAACTGCAATCCCCTGTATGAAAGGTGCTATACAAATAAAGTTATTATTATTATTATTACTGAGACACAGTTCTTTCAGATAGATAGTTTTTAAACCAGCTCAAAGCCGTTTTACCAAGACCTATATGCAGCCAAGCCTCTGCAGTAATGCGTGATCCACAGAGTCAACCGCTTTAGACAGATCAACAAACAATGCTGCACAGTGTTTTTTCTTGTCTAGTGCTTCAATTATGTCATTTGAGACTAGCATAGTCGCTGAAGTACTATGGATCTGAAGCCTGACTGAGACTTGTTAAGAATATTATGGTCAGCTAGAAACTCTTTCAGTTTGTTTACAAGAGATTCAAAGACTTTGGCCATTACAGACAATCTGGAAATAGGGCGATAATTATTTAGGTCAGAGGGGTCTCCGCCCTTTAACAAGGGGAGAACCATGGCCGACTTCCATGAGCTAGGTAATTCACCAGATATGATATGAACATTTCCTGATGACGCTGCCATTTTAGCTCTAATTAAGAATGACAGTGACCTAGCTGACTATTATTTGGAAATCCAGTGGTTTGTAAACTGGTGCGACAATAACTGTCTGGTTTTAAATGTTAAGAAGACTGAGGAGATGGTGTTTGACCCCAGAGGTGTTGGGGACCACAGGCCTGTGGTCATCCACACACAGTCCTGTGCATAAATTAAGAAACATGATTTAAGTTGACAAAAACCTCTGCCGCTACAATCTAATGATAATCTAAATATGTGCAACAAGGAGAGACAGGGACAGAATTAATGAATGAAAACTTTATTTAACAGATTGCAGAATGCGTACAATACAGTACGGCTCAATACACAAAATGTTTAAGGGGATGCAGAGCAGAGAAAGACATTTGTCTTGTTTACATCAGGGTCCCCCATTTTCAATTCATAGTGACATTTATGACATACATGACATTTATGACAGGGACATACAGGTATATAGTACTGTTACATTTGTGACATACGATATGCAAATATACAGTAAGGAACCTGACGCAAACTTTGCCATCACAACCATTGAACTATTATAATAGCTTTACTATTATAATCTAAATCTGTGCAATATTCATGTTTATTTAGTGATATTCATGTTTATTGATTCAACATAGCTGTTTATCTTTGATAATGTATGACAGGCTTTTGCCCCGACCGGGATTCGAACACGGCTGCACGAGCAGTTCAGCTCCTTGGACAGCGTGACAAATGCACCCATTTCATTGGCTGTCAGTCTGTTACACCTATACACGGCTGGCCCCCGCGTGTGACCACTTAACCACTACACCACCGTGCCGCTTGATGTCATAGAAGCAGACAGCAATCTGAGTCCATTGAGCCTCCTCAACAGGCCATTACAGTTTGCTTTATGAGCTTTAGCAGGTGTGAAAAATAATTCAGTACCTGGCTTTCAATTCTACCTTTTTCAGCTTCTTTTATGAGCTTTAGCAGGTGAAAAGTAATTCAGTACCTGGCTTTCAATTCTACCTCTTTCCGCTTCTTTTGACCATTTAAGATAACTACTTAGAGTCACTTTAACAGAAAGCAGGGCCAGCCCTGTTACATTTGGTGCCCAAGATGAGTTTTTATTACATGTATTTGAATAGGGACAGTGCACATTATTCAACAGTAATGAGACAAAGTACCACCACTGTAAATGAGACGCTGAACACTAAAAAGACGGTGGGACTCTCATGTCGGGGTTGGAGCACCTCGCTACAGTGTCAGCACTCTGTTGGATGTTGGGGGGAGGGATCGATCGCGATCAGTTAGGACCGCCGGCGATGAAGACAGACAGACAGACAGACAGACAGCGGCCCCCAGGTTCCTGTTAGTGCTGAGGAGGGGAGGCTTAACCTCCTGGAGCCAACCATCCAATAAAGATTTATCTTTGTACCCCGGTTGTGCATTTGATTATTTAAGGGCTTTGACAAACAGCAGTTTCTCCTGCTTGTGGTGTAACCCACTTTTTATTACAATATTATCCCAAATCAGCTTACTGTTTCCATTTGCTTCATTGATTATGCCAATAAAAACAGATGCCTTTGCCTGTCTCAGTTCTTTGGTCACCTTATTTCTTAGGGTTGTAAACCTACATTTGTTGTGTTCCATGTTGGACTTGAGGGCTACTTTTAGGGCATGATCTCTTTCTTTAATTGACTTTCTTATATTTTCATTTATCCAAGGGAGGGTGCTCTTTTGGACACATTTGGATTTTATTTCTAAAAGCTGTCCATTGTAGATTTGATAGTGGAGAGGAACCGGTGACTGTCAGTTTCTACATCAGTCCCTGATCGTATATCACTCGAGTCAATTCCATGTATTGCTGCTTCAAAGTGACCTTGCTCAGCCTTAGGGATTCTGAGGTAGGTCTGCTTTTTGGTGGTAGTCAGATTAAATCCATTCTTAGACAGTTTTCTAGATACAAGCGTTAAGGTCAGATAGGCCAGTGACTAAATGTAATGATTTAGTAACCCTCTCTGGCTTGTTACTAAAGACTAGGTTGATTTGGGTCTTATCCTAGTTGGCCCTTTAATCATCTGAACAAAATCTAATTTCATTGTAAAACGTTTGAGGGCTTTTCTACCAGGTTTATCTTCCCAGTTTATGTTGAAATCTCCCATCAAAAGTACTTCTTTGTCAAAGTTGCACTCTCCAAGTATGATGTTTAGCTGGTCAGAAAATATAGCTTTGGAGACTGGTGGTCGGTACAGCCCTAGGAGGGTAAAGGACATTTGAGGAGACACATTCCTTATCTGAAAAGTGGATCTGGGTAACAGTGGATGTTATCTTTAACATAAAACATCACACCTCCCCATCTCCACTCAGGTCGCTCTAAATATATTATAGCCAGATAGTCAGAGCATCAGAGGGAGTTATCATGAAGCCAGGTTTCAGAGAAAGATAAATAATCCTAATTTGATTCTAAGAGTAGTTGTTTAATCCATTAACTTTTAGGTGTGATACTGCGTATGTTTAGGTGTCCCCCTGGAAGGCCTTTAGGCTTGGCATGGGGGTCCCAGACCACTCTGGCATGATTAACAGACTACATTTTTTAGTTTTTTAATTGCTTCTTCAGATTGACAAAACAATATAATAAAAAACAATCTGGACATCCTGCAAAAATTGGTCCCAGCTTTTACTTGTGAAAATGTCTCAGAAACCCCTCTTTATCATCAATGTATATAGATACACCATAAACTCTTAATGCCCCATATCTCTAGTTTCAGAGTAAAGGTTCATGAAGTAATTTTATAAATGTATCTACAGCTCATGTATCTCCATTACATGAAGGTGGAGGTAGATGGGACCTAAATAACTATGGACCAAACTGTCCTGTCTAGCAAGAATCCTGGAATCATTGGTAAATAATCAACCTAAAGCACTTCTGAGGATGGGTGGGTTTATCTTTTTTATTTAATTGTTTAACTGCGTTTGTTTTAAAATAAAAATGGGGGGGGGGGGGGCTGTACCTTTTGGAATCTTTTTTATACTTTATATATTTCCAATAAAATATCTTGACATTTCAGTTCTGAAAACATACTGTAATAATTATACACTGTTCAAAAACCTTTCTAAACGGTGGCTGTTATTACATGTTGATTCAATGTAATTTCCAAGACAACCCTTCTAACCAGAATTCAAGGTTGAACCGTTTAACACTATAAGAACATTTAAAAAGATTTACCTGATTTTAGATTCTACTTCATGTATTTTTGGTCTAAACTTTTTATCTGGAGCAATCTTTTCAACTGAATGTAAAGGATTGTTTATCAAAAAAAAGGCGGCTACGTGGTGTAGTGGGCAAGGCGCTCGCCACGAAATCTGGAGACGCTGGGCTTGCCTGTTCGAGCCCAGCGCTCCATATTGCTTTCAGTTTAGCTGGTCGTCCGTACTAATACACATTGGCCGTATTAGGGGGTGGGAAACTGATGGGTGGGGATCGGGCGTTGTGGACAGCGACTCCTACAGGTCGGTTGGTGCGCCTGCGCAGTAGAATCAGGAAGTGTCGGGGGCAGCGTGAGCCTCCCACGCGTTACTCCTCGCCACTGAGAGATCGAGCTGCGCAGGTGAAAAGATGCGACTGCTGTTACCTCAAGTACCGGAGGGGACTTGTGCTATGTATGACTTAGTCCACATTGCAGCCGGCTTGTGGGAGGCAAGAAACAGCGTTCGTGACAGGGGAGGGTTGAATTGGATGATACGAAATTGGGATGGGAGAAAAGTATAGAAAATGGGAGAAAAAGTGGATAAAAAAAAAAAGGATTGTTTATAAAAAATAAAAAAGGAGAAAAAAGTTTGATTTATTTCTCAGTGACTCATCAGGATAAATAAACGACGACAATGAAGTTTTTAATTTTCAGTTTAGTCATTTAGCTGAGGCTTTTATCCAAAGCGACTTAGATTGTGAACAGCATGTCACCAGGAGGTACATCTGTGGCAGCTAAGGGTCAGTGGCATTGTTCATCAAATAATATCAAGCTTGAGTGTTACACTCTGAGTGCATAGTAGTATAGACATATTAGCAAGATGGATAGCAGTACAATATTTTATTTCTTTATTATTTCAGATATTGTTTGAAGGTGTTTCTAAACTTTCTAGTCAACAGCAGAACATTTTCAAAAAAAAATTTGCATTCAGAAGATGAAGCCTGGGGCGCCCCAGTGGCGAACTACACGGCACGGCCGACCCGGGTTCGATTCTCGGACCCGTCGTTATTTGCCGAATGTCTTCCCCCCACTCTGTCTCCTGTTCCTCCTCTCTCTCTCTCTCTCTACTGGACTGCCCAGTAGTAAAAAAGCGATAAACGCTTTAAAAAAAAAAAAAAAAAAATGTAATATTTAATTTTCATACTTCTGAGTTAGTTACTTCTAATACATCAATTCACACCTTCCCACTTATCTTGAGACACTTACAATTCATCCATATTAGCTAATCATACATTTTAATGAGAATATTTCAGAGTTGGGATCAATTAACTTTTTAATTCAAGATTTTATTATAAATATTGTACAAGTTCTGTGATGAAAAGGTTTTACTATCCAACCTAATGACAAGTAAATATGGATGTTCTATCATCAGAAAGTAAACCATTTGTTTTTTTATTTTAATTGATTGAATTGAAAGTAGATTCCAACCCTATAACGTTTTGATAGTTTCATCAATGCTACAGCCATTACTCATCAATATACACACAATAACGACAAAATAGTTAGTAACAAGCAGTTAGATGGTAGAAAAAACACTAAAGATGATTTCCTTTAATAGAATACAAATGAAGACAATACATCGAACATTACCCTAAAATAAACACTTATTCTTGTGAAAGTTAAAAACATGTCCTACTAGGAATGTTGACAATATGCGTGCCATTAGTTCTTCTTTCCTTTGTGTATCATCAGATGGCCAAGTCTGTGTCCTGCAGCCAGACATTAGTTCAATACATCACTAGTGTCCACATAAAACTATAGAAGTCAATACCAGAAGCAGTTTTCCCCTCCAGTGTGTACACACCACATGTTTGTTAACTAGCTTGGCTTTTGGATGGTCACCCCATACTGAGGTCAGAAAGTTCCTATGATCCCAGTATTTAAAACACTAGAACACTGTGTGTTCACTCTTATACCAATGACATATTGTCCCAGGAACATCCACACTGTCTGTCTCACTCCTCAGAGCGACAGAAACACAACGAGTGTTGTCAATGACAACTGTGTCTATGCTAGTACTGCTTCTCTCACAGAGGCTTCTGTGCAGGTCAACAGCTCTTGGTAGTAGTTTTTCAATTTAAAAGAACAGTCAAATATTATTCTTATGATTGTTGATGGACTGATAGCTGTAATAACGTACTGAAGCGTTTTTAACACTGGGCCACACATTCATTATGAGTAGGCTTGTCACGATTAGTCGACGAGTCAATTTCATCGATTTGCATATTCATGATCGACGCGTCATATTGTTAATTGTATGTGCCTTTTGCGGTGGAAATGGCAGACGTTCAAAGTCATAACATGCGCAACGTGTAATCTAACTAATGGAGTGAATCACGTTCAAAATAGAATTAACTTCTCTTAGACCACTATTCGTGATTCTGCCGAGAGCCAGGACTCGACAGTCACATAACTTCCGTGTTTCGCTCCAGCTGGTTTGTGGAACTCCCTCTGGTGTTGTGGTCGTGGTATTCACTGACCTTTGGGAAGTATTTCGACATGTACATGGGTACCTTTGTGGTGTAATGTATCTTGTAGACCAGGATGGAACCCAGGTATGTAATTTCATCTTTCCTTGTGACAATATTGTCACCCTGATAGTTGATAATAAATATTTCACTTCATTAGCAAAAAAATTGTAACATCATTAAGTCTGCTATAAGCTATTCTCCCTCTCGTGTGCGTGTGCATTTTTACTATATGCAACTCTTTTTCACATGGATTAGGTTAATTAGCTTTAACAATCCTGATTCCTGAGCATATTTATTCAAGAGGAAGATATTGATTTAAATATGTATATAGCCAATTTATAAAAAATACATTTTAATCGTATCTCCTGTGCTGGCACAAGCACTACCATAGCACACAATACATATAATAATTCATGGAAATATACTAAAAAGCTATTTATGGCCGGTAATAATCTCTGGCTGGTATTTTCTTAATCTTTTTTATCTAAAGCTAAAAAGGATGAGGATACTCATTAAACATTTTGAAATATTCAATTGAAATAGATTTTTCTGGTAAATTAATGGTTAATGATTAATCGATAAAATAATCAACTGATTAATCGATAACAAAATAGTCGTTAGTGACAGCTAGGGATGGGAATAGAAAACCGGTTCCCGTTGGGAGCCGGTTCCTAATTATACGATTCCTGGAATCGCATGCCTCCGTGACTATAGATTCCCTTATCGCTGCCAGGTTTTTCCTACAGTTGCGCATTTCAAAACAATAACGTTAGCGCCACGCATGTAGCCATGGCAGACTATTTGATTCCTTAACACATTGCCCGCCAGGCAGTTTGCCCGTCTCATACCACTCTATGTTCACCTTCTTTGCAGGGCTATAACTTTTTAAATTGTATTGCTAAATTGACATTACTATGGCCCATTAACATCGATTATCTATCATTCAGGATGTAGGAACGTTATACTTTTTCATTCATACATTCATACGAAAATACCGTCTAGAATATAAGTATGTTTTTATCGTTTTCTGCAGTAATTCCTAGAACGCTAGTTATAGGCCTAAACGCATAATATAGATGATCGATTGCAGTCTATTCCCTAGACACGCTATATTAAAAAAATCAAACTGTATACGATCCTAAACGTTATGACTGATCATGTGTGGCTGAATGGGGGGGGGGGGGGTCGTTTATAATTCCGTGATCGTCAGTAAATGCTTTATGTAGTATGGGTTGATTTATTGATCAGTTGGTTTGTAAACAAAGAAATGTACAATCGCCTTGAAAATGACGTCAGCGTCTTCTTACCGTTCACCGATGAGACTGGAGGAAAAATATCCCACTTATTTGAATGGGCGATCTACTCGATCCATTTCCGGTTTGTATGGCGGAATAAACGCCCAAATCATATAGATTATAGAGTTATGGCAGCGATCCATATACACGGATGTGTGTCTAGAGTCCCGCGACAATATGCGAGTGCCGGACGCATTTCCCAGATCACGGAGATCTTCTGGATCTATTTCCGGTTTGGTAACTCGCCCGATCATCCACCAGGCGGCGGTATTGAAGCGTTGCACTGTTGTGCAGGCTCCCACTGTATCAGACCAGGCTCCGTGAGGGAATTATGAATACCATGGCGAAAAAATTAAATATGATCTCAATAACGTCGTACGCCGTGGATTGGCGGAATTAGCATGACCTTGAAACACGTTGTATGACGTTTTTGGCGCGGGATGTGTTAAGGGCTCGAAATTGCCTGGGTTTTGGTCATATGCTCCCGAAATGCTCCCGCTGTTTGGCTGTTTCTATCTGCAGTGAAAACTACTCCAATGTTGAGATAAACAGCTGACAGCAGGTAGTACAGGTACAAATACAATAAAAAGGGGGTGGGGGCTGTTGTGTAAACGTTGTACTCTTTAGTTCACATATAATAAGAGACCGAGAGTGTGTGCTGATCGTGTTGACTGTTTGTTTACTAGTCGGTAAGCCCGGAAGTACCGTGCAACATACTTGTGTAGCAACACAAGCCTTACAGGACAGGGGCCCGGGGAGGGAGCTCTGTGTGTGTGTAGGTGTGTGTGTGTGTGTGCGTGCGTGTGTGTCTTACAGGACAGGGGCCCGGGGAGGGAGCTGTGTGTGTGTGTGTGTGTGTGTAGGTGTGTGTGTGTGCGTGTGTCTCTGAAAGACCAGAGACAGAGAAGACAGAGGAACCTGTTGAATGCAACTACGGTTCAATAGATTAAATTAGTTTAAGATAATGAACTGTAGTTACATTCAACAGGGTAAATGACAATCAGAAATGTCAAGTTGCATGTTGTAACCAGCTTAGTTCTGTTGCATTTCCAATTTATTTATTTAAATTATAAATTTATCAGGAATCGATAAAGAATTGGATCGATAAGCAAAATCAATAATGGAATCGTATCGATAAAATCTTAGTGACAGCCCTATTTATGAGTGGAACTCTTCCAACACTGGCTACAGATGTAGGATTCCTCTCCTCTAAGAATGTGCAGGTGAATTGACAGGTTTTAGATTTCCCTAAATCTTCTCTCCCAAGTGTATTTTCTCGTGTTTTCTGAAATATCCTAATGTTCTGAATCTCTTATCACACAAACCACAATGATGTGGCTTCTCTCCTGTGTGAATGATCTGGTGCGATTTCAGACTACCCAGTTGATTAAAGCTCTTCTCACACTGGTCACAGGAGTAGGGTTTTTCTCCTGTGTGAATTCTCTGGTGTAATTTCAGAGTACTCAGTCGACTAAAGCTCTTCTCACACTGGTCACATGAGTAAGGTTTTTCTCCTGTGTGAATTCTCTGGTGTGATTTCAGATTATACAGATGACTAAAGCTCTTCCCACACAAACCACAATGATGTTGCTTGTCTCCTGTGTGAATCATCTGGTGCGATTTCAGACTACCCAGCTGATTAAAGCTCTTCTCACACTGGTCACAGGAGTAGGGTTTTTCTCCTGTGTGAATTCTCTGGTGTAATTTCAGATTACTCAATTGACTAAAGCTCTTCTCACACTGGACACAGGAGTAGGGTTTTTCTCCTGTGTGAATTCTCTGGTGTGATTTCAGACTATTCAGATGACTAAATATCTTCCCACACTGGTCACAAATGTAGGGCTTCCATCCTGTGTGAATTCTCTGGTGTGCTTGCAGATTAATCAATTGACTAAAGCTCTTCTCACACTGGTCACAGGAGTAGGGTTTTTCTCCTGTGTGAATTCTCTGGTGTGTTTTCAGACTACTCAGTTGACTAAAGCTCTTCTCACACTGGTCACATGAGTAGGGCTTCTCTCCTGTGTGAATTCTCTGGTGTTTTTTCAGTTGATCTCCCTGACTAAAGCTCTTCTCACACTGGTCACATGAGTAGGGCTTCTCTCCTGTGTGAATTCTCTGGTGTGTTTGCAGATTAATCAATTGCCTAAAGCTCTTCTCACACTGGTCACAGGAGTAGGGTTTTTCTCCTGTGTGAATTCTCTGGTGTGATTTCAGATGAGACAGTCCACTAAAGCCCTTCCCACACTGGTCACAGGAGTAGGGCTTTTCTCCTGTGTGAATTATCTCGTGTGTTTTAAGACTACTCAGACGACCAAAGCTCTTCTCACACTTGTCACAAAAGTAGGGCTTCCATCCTGTGTGAATTCTCTGGTGTGTTTTCAGACTACTCGGATGCCTAAAGCTCTTCCTACACTGGTCACAGGAGTAGGGCTTCTCTCCTGTGTGAATTATCTGGTGCGTTTTCAGATAATCTCCCCGACTAAAGCTCTTCCCACACTGGTCACAGGAGTAGGGCTTCTCTCCTGTGTGAATTCTCTGGTGTGTTTGCAGATTAATCGATTGACTAAAGCTCTTCTCACACTGGTCACAGGAGTAGGGTTTTTCTCCTGTGTGAATTCTCTGGTGTGATTTCAGCTGAGACAGTCCACTAAAGCCCTTCCCACACTGGTCACAGGAGTAGGGCTTTTCTCCTGTGTGAATTATCTGGTGCGTTTTCAGATAATCTCCCCGACTAAAGCTCTTCCCACACTGGTCACAGGAGTAGGGTTTTTCTCCTGTGTGAATTCTCTGGTGTGATTTCAGATGAGACAGTCCACTAAAGCCCTTCCCACACTGGTCACAGGAGCAGAGTTTCTTTCCCGTGTGAATGCGTTGGTGTTTATCGAGATTCATCTTTAAACTGAAGCTTTTTCCACACTGGTCACAGCAGAGACCTTTTCTTCCATCCAAGCCTCTTGGTTTCTTCCCAGGCCTGACAGGACAGCTCTCTGGATGGAGAAGAGTGTCAGAGGAAGGAGAGATTTGGTGATTTTATTCAGCTTTAATTTCCAAGTAAGAGGGTTATAATGGTACATAGCTCCGTTTTATAGTTTAATTCCAGCTTCCTGCAAGAGAATTACTTCTGTAATTTTTTTTATTTATCTTATTTCTCTCGATTCTCAATCACAAAACGGAACGTTATTGGCATAGATTGGAGCACAGTTAGTGTGTCTACCTTCTGTGAACATTTAGCAACAATCCATTGCAATTAGTGCACTGCATCCCTACGTAGTGCTGTCATCAGACCAGAGAGTGAGAGCCTCGTGTCTGAGTCAAGATGGATAAGCTAACAGATAAAATAGTAAAGGGAGCTTTTGAAAAGTTCCCAGGAAAGCTGCATTTTGGAAGCATTTTGACCACAGGGAGAACGCTCGAGGAGGGGGGAACAGACAGCGCTGAAGCCATCAACGGTGGATACCAGGTAGGGGTGGACGGTATAAACGGTATGAATTTGCGCTACGGTATGGATTTTGACTATACCTTCATACTAATAATAATAATAAATAATGTTTACAGATTAAAGTAAACATTTCCATACTTGTTTCCATGCAGTCCAAACAGCTCTTCTCCTGGTCCACCTGTGATGGTTTCATGCAGTCCACCAAACAGACTGACAGTTCTCTCAAACCAAGGTGTGAGAGGCTAGGAGGGGTGGTCATATTCAGACCAATCTTGGGGGAAAGTAAGGAAAGAAATATCAGTACATTTACATTCATCCTAACAAACAACGGTCTAACTTTTCAGTTGAAATTCATCAGGAACACAGAAAGCCAAGCAAGAACCATCAGTCCTTAACCAGCTATACAGGTAGCTCTCTTTTCCTAGGCTAACAAATTGGAAAGGAAGGAAAATCCTGAGGAAGATTTTCATAAGAACTGAAAAATACATGGGTGTATATATAGACAGAATGGCCTGACAGGACAGCTATCTGGAGGGAGATAGTGATGGAGAAGAGTGTCAATAGAAGGAGAGAATGAGAATTGGTGATTTAGTTTCTATGTAAGAGGGTTACAGATTTAACTAGGGAGATCCCCCCTTGAATGGCCCTTCTAAGGTTTCTCTTAGAGCCATATGGAATCCGCGATCACGGAATCGCGGAATTGCATTTTTTTTATGTTGTGGGACTTGTACAGCACTTTGTTCAACTTTGTCAGTGCTGTAAAGTTTAAACCTTTTAAAATCTTAGACAAACAAAACACTTTCACTTTCATGAAATATTGTAAGCCATCATTTGAGGCTTTATAAAAGCAGCACAATGAACACAAATCTGTCAGTGCCGAGTCCAACCTCATCTTAAATAACAAACAGCATTGCTTGTTGTAGTTAACAAAGAGAGGCAGAGTTAATTTTACAAAAATATATATCATTTTAAATTTTTTTTTAATCGAATTTTATTTTCATATTCGAATCCCATGCCCATCGAACGAAGCTTCGAAGTATTTAAGACAGCCCTATTAAATGGACTGTTATGTCTTATTAAATTGTGGACATTTATTCATTCCCACTTAGACACTATTTCTGATGGTAAAATGAGTGTACAAAGCAAAATACAGAATTCTGAAATATTAAAACGGAAAAAACAGAATTTGGAAAAAAAATTAACGGATTTCATATGGCTCTAGTTTCTCTCCTCCACACTGCCTGTGGTGCATTTTCCCCTATCGTTAGGTTTTAGTGAGTTTTTCCTTACCTTCGCATGGGGTATGTCTGGGAGTGTTTGCATTCATTCATTTATTTGCATTTATTTTAAATTTGTTGGACCTTATAGGCATTAACCAGTCTTCCCTGTCCCGCTTACAACTGGTACAAAACGCTGCTGCCAGACTGTTGACCGGAACCCGCAAGAGAGACCACATCACCCCTGTCCTTGCCTCCCTTCATTGGCTCCCAGTACGCTACAGGATAGATTTTAAGGTTCTCCCATTTGTTTTTAAAGCCCTTAATGGTCACACACCCTCCTACATCTCAGACCTCCTATCTAGAGATGTTCCGATACCATTTCTTCCTTTCCGATCCGATTCCGATACCTAAGCTTTGGGTATCGGCCGATACCGATACTTATCCGATACCAGTGCATACATAAATAAATTTAAAAAAAATATATATTATATAAATATTTTATAAATATATATTTTTTTTTTTTAACAAATACTGTTTTATATATACTGTTTTTTAGTAATAACTAGAAAGTAATGGTATTTATTCAACAGGTGATTGTATAGATTTGTATTAGTATCATTAATCAATGAGTATGGGGCTTCAGCACTGCAGATATACCCTACTCCAATGATCCACACGGACATTATACGTTGCTGCACTCGCTACCCACTGGCTCTGCAGATATACCCTACTCAGTCTGTCTACAAGGCTCCGTTGAAGTAGCAGAGGATCTGTTGTGATTTTTGCACAATAAATATTCAACATTCTCTTTTGAGACTCCGCCTCAGACTCTTATCATTTGGCACTAAAAGCTAAACATTGTCGCCGATATGGCTGTCCGCAACATGTCATTAATTGTGTACGCGACGTGCAATTGTGCAATGACGACGTTACCGTTAGCTAGCATGAGCTACCGGTATATGGGAAGACCATAGAAGACTGTAACGTTACTGGTGACATTGTGATTTAACTTGGAATACTCCTTTGCCAACTTGCTGTACTTTGCTTGCAGGTCTGCAGCCATTATTGCTGGATTATATGAATAGCCCCAACTTTAGCCAAGGTAATGTTAAAGCTAGCTTTCGGTTAGCTGTTCAATGCTAATAACACCAGCCACCAAGCGAACCCATGAGCTCCCCGTCAACACCGCTCTGTCGGGACGATGACATTTAAGAAAGTATCTGCTGTTAAAATGACAAATGGCATTGACACTTTAATCGATTAAGCACACGTTTGTTTTATAATGCTTACTCAACAGACCACAGTGTTGTTGATAAATTACGTCATATGGTATCGGAGCGCAGCATTAGAGGGTACTCGCCGATACCGATACCAGCATTTTAGCCAGTATCGGCGGCTTTTCCGATACTGGTATCGGTATCGGAACAACTCTACTCCTATCCCCCTATTCCAACACCAGGTCCCTCAGGTCAGCCGATCAGAGGCTCCTGACAGTCCGGAGGTCTAACCTCAAGCTCAGGGGGGGCCGTGCCTTTGCTATCGCAGCCCCTGAACTGTGGAACAGCATCCCCACCTCCATTAGGCTCGCCCCCTCGATAGATGCCTTCAAATCGAGGCTCAAAACCCACTTCTACCTACTAGCCTTTCCCATTCACTGACTCATGCCCTGTTTTTCTATGTGTTTGCCTGTGTGCCCTCCCATAAAACGGAGTGTGATTGTTGTCTATATGTATCTTGTGTATTTACCCTCTGTACAGCACTTTGGTTGACACGCGTCATGTGAAATGTGCTTTATAAATAAATTTGATTGATTGATTGATTGATATGGTGTTGTTGTTTTGTTCTTGACTTAGTTATGTTTCTTTACAAGTACCTAGTAAATTATTTTAATAAAGTAGGAGATGTCCACAAACACGCCACAAGAGGAAGCCCCACGGACCTGGTCCCGCCGAGAGTCAGGACATGCATGGGGAAAGATGCATTTATTTTTTTTACTCTGCTACGGTAATGTAGAATGCCCTGCCAACATTCATAAAACTCCTAAACTCCCCTCTCGGATTTAAATCCGCCCTAAAAACATGGCTCAGCAGCAACTCAAATTGGTCTTAATGTTTTTTATCTCTTTTATCATAACTTGGCTTTTATTTCTTTTATCATGAGTTGCTTTTAAGGGGTTGCGGATTTTCTTTTAACATTAGTCGACTGTATGAGTTGTCAGGTTAGGTGTTTTTATAAAAAGAATTAGGATGTGTCCTGTCTAGTGTACATGTCCATTTGTGTTTTTGTGCCTTTTATGTTCCATGTATGGACCACAATGGAAACAAGCCTTGGCTTTATTGTGTTTTATCCATTTTTTACCAGCGTGTTGACACCGTTATTGTTTTGTCTTTTTAAATGTTTGTCCTACGATTGTGTCAAAATAAAGTATTCAATCAATCAAAAATTCTTCTCGACTTGTTTAAAGAAGATGTGTCCAGCCCATGGGGACATTAACGTGTGTTGTCGGGCCTTATACATTTTTTTATTTGATTTGAACTATGGTATTATAATAGAGGATATTCTGGCCTTTCAAATGACACCTCACTTGGCCCTATAAACCCATTTCTACATTCATATTGCATGTGTACTGTCCGGATGGCAAAATTCTGTACTGCATCTACAAAAGCCCCTGTAAATTATCTGCCCATTGTTCATTTGTTTAGATATTGACTATACTTGATCTCAACTCTCTCTGCCACGCTGGGAACGGGATATGGCTATGTGCTACCACGCATTAAACCAATGGAGTTGGTCACCTTGTTTGCAGGGCTATAACTATATTCTATATTATAGCTATGGATGCAATACTAGGCCCATTTGACATTGAGTATCTATCGTTCAAGATGTGAAAAAGAAATAATTTTCCATCCATACATTCCCGTTTTATACCGTGGTGAATATAAGTATGGTTTTAGAGCGGTTTAGGGTAATTCCTGGGAGGCTAGTAATAGCCTGCGACGTGTATTATACTTAATCCATTGGCATTTCGTCCCTACACACGCTACAATAAAAAATTCAAATGCATATGATCGGTATTATGTTCCATCATGAATGCATGAAAGGGGGGGGGGGTCGTTTCTGATTAATTGATTGTCAATAACGGCATTCGTTAGTACAACATACACTGAGCAGGGCGATGGCTATGAAAACAAGGCACAATCAAGCTGAAATTAATGTTAAATTTCTCGTACCTGTGGCCGGTGGGATTCCAAAAAGAATATTCCAATTATTTGATTGCCATCTGGTAGATCGTATGTCCATTTGGCCCACAACATAACCCACCACAGCATAATGAATCAGGGGTCCCGATAACGATTCAATGCGATCGGGTGAAGCCCTAGGTTTACGTTACTAGAAAAGTCCGCCCGGACTAGGCTTGGGCGGTATGACGGTATACCGGGGTATTTCAAAATACCGACGGTATTGATTTTCAACACCGTCAAAATCAGAGTTTGGTTTTAAGTTTCTATTTCCACAGAAACGGAGTTTATACAGGGACGGCATTGGGTTTCGGTTTCCATTAGTGAAACGGAGTTAACTTTCGAATTGGTTGAAGTGCGAGTTGAAGTGCGTGCACACACAGCACGGCCAGCAGAGGGAAGGGGAGGCGGTCCGTATTTCCCCGCACAGAGCGGAGCTGAGTGAGCAAGATGGCAGCATGTGGCAGCCCCGAACTCGGAGAATTGGTTAAAAAAAAAATGCTTCTGCGCCCGTTTGGGACTATTTTGGATTCACTCCGAATGAAAAAGGTGAGCCAGTCAACCCCAACGAAGCTGTGTGTATTATTAGAAGACTGTTGTAGCAAAAGATGGTAACACATCAAACCTCCGTTCACACCTTAAAGTACACCACCCTATAACTGCATTAAAACTGAAGCCATAGTCATCAAGGAGCAACGTTACCGCAGCCAAGTCGACAACGGGTCAACCAACAATATCGGGTGCTTTTGCAAAATCAATAAAATACAAAAAAGATAGCGACAAGTGGAAAACGTGCACAGAGGCAGTAACCAGATATATTGCTAAAGATATGGTATCATTTCATACCGTTGAGAAACATGCTTTCCGCGATATGGTCAACACGTTGGATCCCCAGTATGAATTACCCGGACGAAAATATTTCTCACAAAAAGCAATACCCAAACTGTACAATAAAGTTCGGGAAGAAGTGCAATCGCTTGTGATGGGGGCAGGCAACTATGCGTTGACAACAGACATGTGGTAATCACAAAACATGGTACCCTACATGTCTTTGACGGCGCACTTCATAACCTCTGACTGGGAACTGGGATCAAAATGCCTTCAAACCAGCTTTTTCCCAGAAAATCACACAGCCGACAACATCAGTGAAGCCTCAGCGATGCACTCACAGATTGGGGTTTGGATGATAATAAACTGTCGGCCATAACCACCGACAACGCAGCAAACATCCAGGCTGCAGTAACAAAAAACCTTAAGTGGCCGTGGCTCAATTGTTTTGGGCACAACCTTAACCTGGCCGTAACCAATTCACTGGCAGACCAGAAGAATAAGTCTGATAGGGCATTTGGAGTATGCCGGACCATCATAGCCGCCTTCTCCCACAGCTGGCCACGAAAGAGGGAACTAAAGAAAAAGCAGCAAGAGTTGGGACTACCTGAGCATAGTCTCATAACGGTAAGCTTAGTTGGCAAATCATTATTCTATCCAAATTATAGGCTATCCTGTCTTTTGCTTAGGTTAGGTAAATAAGGATACACCTCTATTAGTTATTAATAATTATAATTTATAGCTTACGTGCTTGCTTGCTGTAACTATGCAATGCTTCTATTATTAGCGTTTATTATTAGGCTATTATTATTATTATTATTTTCGGCCATTATTAAATATTAATACTATATTTCCATGTGCAGGACTGCCCTACTCGCTGGGGTTGCGAGTAGGGCAATATAATATGATTGGTCGGATAATTGAGCAAACACGAGCCATTCGACAGGTGCTGGCAGATGACAGACGGGCAACAAACCACCTGACATGGCAAGACATTGATGTCCTTAAAGCGGTCAATGCGGGACTGGAACCAGTAAGCACATTCACAGATGCGCTGTCAGGTGAAGCGTATGTGACCAGCTCATCCATCCTCCCCATTCTACAACTCCTAAAGGAGGACATTCTGGCTCCATCGGAAAGTGATGTGGAGTTAACCGCTCAGCTGAAGTCGGGGATGTTGGCAAAGCTGGACGCCAAATATGACAATGCCTCTGTGCAAAAACTGCTGCGAAACTGCACCTTTGTAGACCCCCGCTACCGTGAATATTACAGCAATGATGTGGATGCGACAAAACGGGAGATTGAGACGGAGATGATAGTGCTGGGAAGGAGTCAAGTTCAAATCAGAGTGGAGGAAGGAGAGAGCGCGCAACAAGATGCGGGAGAAGAGCAGCCCGCCAAGAAGAAGAAAGCCACGTTGGCCAGTCTGCTGGCAAGGAGAGCGGTTGCAGCGAGACCAGTCCTCACTGTAGTGGAGCGAGCACACGCAGAGCTGGTCGTGTACACACAGGAGGACACAATCGACACAGGGGAAAACCCACTTCAGTGGTGGAAGTTAAACGAGACACGTTTACCGTTGCTGTCCATGGTGGCGCGCAAATACCTCTGCATATGTGCGTCAAGTGCAGCGTCTGAGCGTATTTTCAGCACCGCAGGGAACACAGTGACACCCCAACGCGCACAACTAAAGCCAGAGAAAGTTAATATGCTTGTCTTTTTAGCAAAGAACCTATAGGTTGAGGTCCGCGAGATAAATGTGAAATTGATTAGCCATTTCATATTCGGCTAGACGGCTACAGTACAAACCACATGCCATGCTTGTAGGCTTATTACAGGTTTTTTGTTGAAGTTATTATATTAATCCTTTTTAGTTAAGCTGTCCTCCTTATAGCCTAAATTATTTTAAGTTTTATAAAAAGTTTATTCCCCTTATTTTCATTCTCCGTTGAGAACATTTATGCCATTTATTTATTGTTTTCATATTTAATTAGGGCCTAAGTTTAAGTTATTCAGCCTTTTTATTTGTATAGGCTGGCCCTATTTTTCTATCTTGTTCAGCCAAAAGTGCCATTTGTACTATTTTCTGCCCGTATGCAAGTCATTTTCATTCTCTGTTGAGAAGAACATTTATGCCATTTATTTATTGTTTTCATATTTAATTAGGGCCTAAGTTTAAGTTATCCGTTGAGAACATTTGTGTGCATGTGTGTAAATAAAGTTATCTGAAACATATAGAAGTTGCAACTGTTTTATTGATGGAAAAATTACGAATGTATTACAACGGGGACAAATTTAAAATTAAACTAATTTATTACAACAGGGATGATTTAAGAAAGACCTATATTATTATTATGTACACTGTGCATTATGTAACAATTTAAATATATCAGCAAATACATTTACGTTACAACGGGGACAAATTTAAAATGAAACGAATTTATTACAACAGGGATGATTTAAGAAAGACCTATATTATTATTATGTACACTGTGCATTATGTAACAATTTAAATATATCAGCAAATACATTTACGTTATTCTATAATGTATTTAATTGCACTTTGCGTGCTTCCCACGTCACAAGCGACAAATTCTGTTTCCTAATGATTGATTGGCTATTGTGAGTCACGTGAGGAGAACACAGATGTGCGTCACACTAACCTACCTGTATGCATGCATTTCCTCTTAACGCTGAGCAGCTGCTAAAGCTTAAGCAATAATAATATTAATAATATGATGTTATTGAACGATGAAGCGTCGAAGTTAACCACCGTCACTCCAGCCCACGATGAGCTCTCTCGCATTTGGACAATTAAAGGACTGCAGTCTGTTTGGATTTAAGCAAAACCCTCGGGCCATGAGTCGACTCGCCACCAGTGACTTCATCCAGCACAACGAGACTACGAGAGACGGAGGCACTTCTTTGGGAATGTAATATAAAACGGGGTGAGTGAGTGTTGACATTTTTTAATCCTAATGCAACTGGCTCACGTTGATACGATTGTGCCGGGCTGCCGGCCGGGCTAACTAGCTACCGTTAGCTCACGTCGATACCTGGATGGTGCCGGCAGGCGGCAGTGGCTACCTTCTGTGATTTGTTTACCTCGAGGTTGGAGAAAGTGCACTTTCAGGTTGAAAGAACGGCCCTAATCTCAACGTGTTTCAATATAAGCAAGCGCAGGGAACAAACTTAACTTTTAAAAGTACCAGCCAGGCAGATTTTTTACTAGCCAAAAATTATAAATAGCTTTTTAGTATATCGCCATGTGTTATTATTACATATAATACTCTCATATGCTATTCAATTAATATCATAAACAACATAAGGAATATTAGCATAATTTTGAGTGGACTGAAGGAATGAGTCAGCGTTAATAGTTTTAAATGCAAATATTTTATTGAAACATAGAAGTGGGGTCGGGACACACATTTTATTTCAATTTTTTAAACTGTTTTAACCATGTAGTGTAGCACTTTGGGATCCCAGTGAACAAAAAGTGCATTACAAATCCAATCTATTATTATTATTATTATTATGTGTGGCTGCCGCCCTGGCGGACATCTGTGCTCTACTGAGTGCACCTTTCTAGTCTAGAGAGAGAGCGCTGATTCCCCATAGCTGAACAGGGTTGCATTTTGTCAACGGAAGGAAGCGATATAAGGAAACGAATTGCTCCGCTAATCGCTCATGTTGACCCCGCCCCCAAGTCGCTCTCCGCTCGCTCACCTTGAATAGAGCGCTCCCCGCGCCACATCGCTCGCTTGGCAAATCTTTTTTTTTTGGAGCATGGTGTAAATTAGCTCAAACTACAACAGTCTACACCCCCTGGGCCCCTTAACAATTGTTTGTATTGAGCCGCATTGTAATTGTACCCATTCTGCAATGTTAAATAACGTTGTTTATCCATTCACTAGCTCTATTAAGCGATGATAGCTAGCCTAGCCACAATGCTATGGTCACTGCCATTAACGTTAGCATGTAAGCTAACGACAACAACAATGGCGTCAAAAAATTTTCTAACAGAATGTGAGTGACAAAGCCTGAACAGGATATCACAGGTTAACCCTTCTCATTGGTTGAAAATGGCCTTCATGTTTGTACATCGCCATCTGTTGCTTTGACATTGTACTACATGTAGTATATTACATCAGTGTTAAACCACTGTGAGCGGCCTGGAGGGAGTGGATTGGAGGAGAAGCGGTAGATGCAGTGTATTTTGTTAGGCGCCAGGCAGACCTTAAATTCTAATCGCCAAAGAATAAATCTACAAGCCAGTGGCGCTGGGCGTGTAACTATTTTGTACCCTGAGCAAGCGTTATGTATGGTGATAATAACGAGTATATATTTAGCTGCGCCGCCACCCCCCCCCCCCCCCCCCCCCCCCCCCGCTGATGAATGAAAGTCATACCGTCAAATACCGTGCACCGGGGTATGACGTCATGAAGGTATAACGGTGTGAAAAAAAGCATACCGCCCAAGCCTAGCCCGGACCAATATAAATCGACGCACAGCCCAATACACAGAGTTTCAAAGGATGTGAAATACCGGCCGCATCCTACCAGGCGGCAGTATTGGACTTTTGCGATCTCAGACTCATTCCCTATGGTAACACCAAGGTCCCTGGATGAATAAAAATATTGAAAAAAAAGGAAATAGATCAAATAACGTATATATACACATGGTTGGCGTTCAAAGGATGGCGCGCAATAATGTATATAATCGTTGTTGGCAGAGAATCGTTGTTGGCAGAGAAAGAGTTAACACATTGAGTGCCATGCCCCTTCCGGGAAGTGACCTGGCCTTGGCCATCGATTGTCAGTGAGTTGCTTCCAGTCAACGTGCAAAAAACGGATAATTTTTTCATCCATTTCCGTTTTGAATATGAATATAGTTTGGGTGCTTCTGAGTAATTCTAGGAAAAAGGCGCGAAAACTGCGTTTGTGTACTTCAATAAACACGTAGTAAAGTAAATACATGAAATATGCCCTGGAGCGCGGCCCCCCCCCCCCTCCCCTCCTGCACCCAACGGCACACAGCCACACACATAAAACACAGATAGCTTCAATCGCGGTAGAAAGAAATATCAGATCAACGCAAGCTTTTATATATAGAGTCCTTACCTGGTACCAGGGTTTCCGTTATCCGGTAATTACCGCTTTTTTACCGGGAAAATCTGTTGAAGTCCGACATATTTAGATCTCTCCGGTCCAGCGTTTCCGTTAGCCGGTAATTACCGGTTTTTGACCGGCAAAATCTGTTGAAGTCCGACTTATTTAATATCTCCGGTCTTAATGTCCGGTGAAAATAATTCCCTGAGTCTAAGCACAATTTGATTATTTGAATTGTATTAAAATAGGCTAAAATTAAATAGCCTATGCGATGAACGAAACGATCATTACATTTGTTTCCTCGTTGCTTCTAATAATGACAACGACGTTGTCGGCGAGAGCTTAGTGCTGGTGTGCGGACTTTTGTGTGAAGCTGCAGAGCCAGAGAGGCAACGGCACAATGCAGTATTCCAGCAGTACTCCAATTTGGCCATTTTCAGCCAATGTTGGGTGGGGGGCGCTGCTGTGCGGTTCCCAGAAAAGAGCCAATAACAGCTAAATCAGCTTCTCTGCAGCGCCATACTCTTTGCAAATAAGTCGTTGCGAGGTGGAGAGAGTCGTCACGCAAACCACGATAATGTTGCCGTCTCTCTGCTTTCTCAGTTCTTCGCTTGATATAATTAATACAAATGTCCAATATAACGGAATTCGTTAGCTCATAAAAATGTGATTATAACAGACTGCTGTTTAGTGTCGGACCGACTGCCCACATACGCGGTCTATTTTAGTTCAAGTCAGCAGCAGCACGGAGTATCGAGGGACTTATTTTATTTGGAAT
The DNA here is from genome assembly GCF_963971535.1 of Notolepis coatsorum. Taxonomy (NCBI): domain Eukaryota; kingdom Metazoa; phylum Chordata; class Actinopteri; order Aulopiformes; family Paralepididae; genus Notolepis; species Notolepis coatsorum. Next base: position 109,436,848 of record NC_140175.1, read on the forward strand.
ATATTAATTAATGACTGTATACGCAAAAGTAGCCTAGTTTTAAGTAATAATATTATAAATCTACATGCCTTGAGGATGACACTCTTTATATTGCCTGCCTATCAATTGTTTTAAAGCTCAATAAACTATGACCGGAATTAATCTCATTTGTCCGGTAGATTGAAATCTTGCAGGTCACGGAGACCGGCAACAATTTTTTCTAACGGAAACGCTGCTCCGGTCATAATGTCCTGCGCGCATTCAGGCCAGAATGGAAAGGCAAATTCTCAGGCAAATGCAACCAACCAGAAGGCGAGATTGTTCTGAGTTTACAGCGCTTTCACCCGCCTCTGCTGTGCTCAGCACCAATGGGAAGCGACTATTTGCTTTTTGAGTTTCTGAAAGTCGGCCATTGCTTTAGCTCTACTCGAGGAGAGTAAACTTGACTCAACAACACTGACATGCGGCAACTTTTCCGAGACAGTAAGTTCATTTTACTTATTCTAGTCTAAAGAAACATATATAATACTATTAGGTAATGTGAATGCCACAAAACGAATGCCTTTTGTTAACACTTTGATCGCCATGGTTAAATTCATAATTTACCATCCCTAGCCAGCTCTATTTGTCTATGGAGAAGTTCCCCTTCTTTGCAGGGCTATAACTTTTTAAATTGTATTGCTAAATTGACATTATTATGGCCCATTCAATGTCCTATATCTATTGTTCAGGGTGTAGCAACGTTATACTTTTTCATTCACATATTCATACTAAAATACGGTCTAAAGTATAAGTATGTTTTTATCGTTTTCTGCAGCTTTCTCCAGAACTTGATTTATAGCCCCAAATGCATTATATTGATGATGAAATACAGTTTGATAGCGATCGGTGCCAGATAAAAAATGTCAACTGGAGGTACTTCTAGAAGTTACTACGCATCATCTGATGTTGACCGGATGGGCGGGGCGTCGTTTATAATTCCGTGGGCAACGTTATATCATTCATCTAGGGTGGGTCATATGATCATCAGAGCAGTTTATATTGAACACGGTAATAATAAACACTGAAACTTACTGTACCTTCCTCGCGGCGTTGGGCGATCAGCTTGGAGTAGACATTTTGCTATTATGGGATGTTGATCTAGATGAACCATTTCCAGGTTGTATAATACTATATACACGTCCAAATAACGTTGTTTATTGAGTTAGGGCGAGCGAGCGATTATCCAGTGTGTCAAGATGGAGTCCCGGGAGCTATAGCGAGTGGTCGGACCGAATTTGGATGAGCACCACTTTCTGTTTCCGGTTTGCCGTTTGGGCGATCTGCCGATCGGCCACCAGATGGCGCTCTTGAACCGTCGGAGAGTTGAAAGGAGATCAACAGGAGATCTCAGGTCCCCGGGGGAGAAATATGATTTCGATCACAGATTTTTGAATTATTGATATCAAAGACGTGTTACGGCGTCTTCGGCAGAATGAGCATGGCGGGGAAAGATGAGTTACGGCGTTCCCGGCGATTAAAGTGTTAATCAGAACGTTATTTACACGACAACCAGTGTGTTGTTGTTGCGTGTGCGTGTGTGTGCTTGCGCCGCTCGCTTTCCGTGTATGATAAATGTACATATGAATGTTGATAAATCTAGGTAACGTCAATGCCACAAAACAAATGCCTTTGTTAATCAGAACGTTATTTGCGTTATCAATTGTTTTTAACCTCCATAAACTCTTGACCGGAATTTCTCCCATTTGTCCGGGAGATTGAAATCGTACAGGACACGGAGACCGGCACACATTTTTTCTAACGGAAACCCTGCCAGGTATCTGATGTAATGCAAAACAAATAACCCAATTATCTGATCGCCATTCCAGTTATCCGCAGCGATCCTGTCTCAGAGGTTGTTGGGCATTGCACATGAACGGGCAGGCAGGGTCAGTTGTCCAAACCATCGCTGCAAGCATGTGTTTTGCCGGAGTGTTTAGGACCCGCCCCCACGCCGCAGCTCGATAGAGAAAAGAAACTACCCCGTTTCTAATGGAGTGCAATAATGGCCGAAGGCGTCAGAGGGCGGTATAAGACCGTCTGCCAGCTCAGACACACTCAGAACAGTATGCACAAGGTGCCCTACTGAATTATGAATGGCAATAGCGATTAAAAGAGCCAGATCGGAATTCCCGAATCTCATATTTATACTGAATATCGGCCGATACTGATCGCTGGCCGATTGATCGGGGCATCCCTAATTGTAATCGTATCTCCTGTGCTGGCACAAGCACTACCATGGCATGGAGTGGAGCGATAACACACAATACATATAATATCCCTGTTTTTCACATTTAGCTACAGGCATGGATACATTGTAGGGGTGTAACGATTCAACCTCACAACGATTAATTTCGATTACGATTATTCAGGCAACGATTCGATGCATCATGAAATCTCTTCATTTGACCACGATTAGATTAGATTAATTTTCTATTAATTTTCTATCAGTTAATTCCCCAAACTAATTTAAGACACAAATGTTGCTGGGGGAACTGATTCACTCAGCATGAATAGACTATAGGTCAATAAAAACAATACACAAAAAGAAAACATTAAAAAAATAAAAAATATTTATTTTGATACATTAAGATTATAATTAGGGATGTCAGATATTATCGGCCGATATTGGCATTAAAATGTGATATCGGAAAATATCGGTATCGGTATTAACACTTTGATCGCCATCATTAAAATTCATGATATACCATCCCTTGCCAGCTCTATTTAACATGGAGAAGTTCCCCTTCTTTGCAGGGCTATAACTTTTTAAATTCTATCGCTAGATTGCCATTATTAGGGACCATTCAATGTCCTATATGTATTGTTCATGGTGTATCAACGTTAAACTTTTTCATTCACATATTCATACTAAAATATGGTCTAAAGTATAAGTATGTTTTTATCTTTTTCTGCAGCTTTCTCCAGAACTTGATTTATAGCTCCAAATGCATTATATTGATGATGAAATACAGTTTGGTAGCGATCGGTGCCAGATAATAAATTTCAACTGGACGTGGTTCTGGAAGTTACTACACGTCATCTGATGTTGACCGGATGGGCGAGGGGGCGTTTATAATTCCGTGGGCAACGTTATACCATTCATCTAATGTGGGTCATATGTTCATCATAGCAGTTTATATCGAACACGGTAATACTACACGCTAAAACTCACCCCAGTCTCCTCGGGCCATTGGGCGATCAGCGTGGAGTAGACAGTTTTCGATTATGGGATGTTGAAATGCCCGATCTATTTCCAGGTTGTATAATAGTATATACGTCCAAATCATGTTGTTTTTTCGAGTTATTTCCACCGATCGATGTTCACTGTGTGAAGACGGAGTCTCTCTAACATTAGCGAGTGCCCGGACCCCATATGGAGTGAGTCCTGCCGGGTCAAAGGTTGATATCCGGTTTCGATCTGCCGATCGGCCACCAGTTGGCGCTCTTGAACCGCTAGAGGGTTGAGAGGAGATCAGCAGTGTGTGTCAGGGCTCCGGAGGGGAAATATGATTCCGATCACAGATTTTTGAAATATTGATATCAAAGACGAGTTAAGGCGTCTTCGGCGGAATGAGCATGGCGGGGAATGACGACTTCCGGCGTTTTCGGCGGGTAAAGTGTTAAAAACTTTTTTTATTTACATTTTTTTTATTTTTTTTTTACATTTCTATAACTTTTATTTACCCAGGCAAGCAAGTAAGAACAAATTCTGATTTTATTTATCGTCAAAAGTATGCATAATGTTGTGTTAATTCCACAACGAGAGATATGTAATGTTAATTACCTGAAATTATTCCGTTTTTTTGGGGGGGAAACCCTGCATATATCGGTATCGGTTGATATCGGTATCGGAAATTAAGAGTTGGACAATATCGGTATAAAAGCCAACATCGAGCATCCCTAATTATAATCGATTCTAACATATTCAAATCGATGCATCGATTATAACACATTAGAATCGATTTAGATTAATCGATGCATCGTTACACCCCTAATACATTGTATCATGTAATGACAAATAATGTCATAGAAACGGGCGGGTGTTATAAGATAAGAATAAACTTTATTGTCCCTGAGGGTAAAATTTACTTGGAACATCAGTGATGCATCAGTCTGCGATAACAGTGTAAACAAAGAAGAAAAAAAATATATACAATCATTCATTCAGTTAGTAAAAAGGACTTGACAATATGACAATACATAGAGACGTACAACCATAAAACATAAGTAGGTAAACTCATTTCAAAAAGCTTCATATTGCACCCTGCCCTAATTAAATTACAACAGATTAAGACTTGGACAAGAAAGAAAGAGGTGACAGCCCACTGTTAGGTGGCACCTCAAAGAAATCAACCTCTATTATTATTTAGGAGAGCGATGGATGTAGGAAGGAAGGAGAGCTTGTAGCGGTTGCTCTTATATCTACTATGAAGTTCTTCCCTATATCTAGGGAAGAACTTCATATTCGGGTTAAAGATTATGAGAAGGGTCCTGTAAGATTCTGTGCCTGGCTGACCACTACTTTCTCGAAGATAGATTGGAATGACGGATACTTGGTGTTTCCGGTCACCTTCATCGCTGCTTTCACTAGCCTTTCAATCTTCGACTTACACTGTGCTGTGAGCGTACCAAACCACGCCCCATCTCATCATGCTTTCTAGGACAGCTTTATAAAATGTAGTCATGATCGCTGTGCTCACACCAAACAGTCTGAGACTACGGAGGAAGTGCAGTCGTTGGGCTAGTTTGGAACACAGAACATCAACATGTACATCCCATTTCAGTCGATTATCCATGTGGATTCCTAGGTATTTATATGATGCAAGTGCAACCTGCTCTATATCAGTCGCCAATTACCACAGGGTCATGTACTCTCACTTCTCTGGGGTCATAGATCATCTCTTTGGTTTTGGTGGTATTGAGAATGAGATGATGTCTCTCACAGTAACACCAGACCTGAAAGGAGTCGATCTCTTAAAAGCAAGGGGCAGTAGCCAGCCTTCAATAGGATTAGAATAAATGTGTCGTCTGAACATTTCAGGACATGAATGTTAGGCTGCCTGCTACACTCTGTGTACAGTGTAAATAGGAGAGGGGAGCTCACCGCACCTTGAGGCACCCCGGTGCTGCAGAATTTCACCTTGACTTGTTGTGTCCTGTTGGTAAGAAGAGAATAGAACCATTTGATTATTGAGGGGTTTATCCCCATAAATTACTCATACGCTTCTGGACAAGCAGGTGAGGGCAAACAGTATCAAGCACAGAGCTAAAATCTGCAAATAGCACCCGCTCGCTGTTATATTATTTCAAGATAATAAAGTAGCTATAATGAGTCAATAGATAAAAAGCAGTAATGGCATGTAGGTTACTCACCATACTCATGTACAGTAGGCATCCACACTACACAGCATTTATAGACATAAATAAACCCCATGGCTCATCTCCTACTCTGGGTATTCAGTAGGTGGTGTCAAAGAGGCAACTACCCATGTGACCTGAGGATACTAGTAAAACATTTTGAAATATTCAATTGCAAATAGGGCTGCACGAAAACAAATCGCGATTCATACATCTATGCAATCTCATTTCTAAATGACGACAATTCTGATGTATTTGCATCAAAATGGAGATCAGTTGCATTAAAACACTTGCTCCTTGTTGTAAATTCCCCGTTATTGTCTATGCTGTGTACTATTATTATTTCCAGTCAGGCAATTCTTTGGACCACCAGGTGTCCTATTACTTTCTAGTCAGGCATCTCTCTGGACAGCCCAGGGGTCCCTAGTCCCTGGTGATTACATGCAGCGGCTATCAACTGCGTCTGCATTTGATCTCGTCTCGTCGATGGTGTAAAATGAATTAGGTTTATTGTTAGTAAGTTAGCCATGTAATAAGCGGGATAATGTATAGCTATACTCGGTCATTGTCGCAAATTAATTGACCTTCACTGCGTTTATAACACCTCGGCTACGCCTCGGTGTTCCAGAACTCAGTGTCGGGTCAATTATTTTGCGACAATGACCTCGTAGCTATACATTATCCCTTACTTATCGATATCGAGTGATATATTGTTATCGATATCGTTATCGCGATATCATTTTTGGCCATATCGCCCAGCCCTACCGCAAGCTAGGCTATCGTTACGTTAGCCGCAAGCTAACCGTGGAAACGCTCACAGCGAAGTGACTCCACGACACCAGTTCCATTAGTAGGGAAGGGGGGGTATATTGACGAGGCTTGACAACATAGGTTCAAAGATAACTTCACATTTATTGGCTGTTGGTTTATATTATATCATCAGGGCTTCTCCTTCCAACACAGTGTTGTGTTGCTGTTGACTATTTACTAGGGATGGGTACCTTTCACATTTGAACCGATACCGGTACCTGTGAATCGATACCGGTACCCAACGGTACCTTTTTTCCGGTACTTTAGTCTCTAAAAATGTAATCTATCTACCCCAGTTGTAAATAAAAAAAAATAAAAACTTAATTTAATAAATAAATAATCTATTATTATTAGGGATGTCCCGATCCGATCACGTGAGTTTTGGTTTTAAATTACATATAATATATCATTAATGTATTTATTGTCACAGAGCAGAATAATTGTCCACAACAAACACATTCCCTTTAATTTACACCGTTGCAACAAACACATTCCCTTTAATTTACATCACAACAACACGTCGCTCCCGAAACACTGTTATCCACTCACTTGAGCAGCTAGAGGTTTGGAAGTTGGAACTAAGCATTTTAAAATAGAAAGTCAAGCCAGTCCAACAGCAATTGCAATGTTTGCAAGGACGACATTCCGTGTGGAGGAAAAACTCATGAAGCAGCAGGCTGGAGCCTGGAGGCGGACTTTTCAGACTAACTTTTCACCTGGATAACGTCAATTATTTGCTGTGACTAAGGATTATCGTCGGCGTTTCAGACCGTAAGTCGAACACTGAATGTATACTAATGTGCAAACATATATTGAAACTTTTAATATTTCTCATGAAGCACATTTCTCAGGGTGAATGTAATAACAAGAGCCACCGCGCTCGCGCCCATCCAGGGACTATAGCCAACAGAGGCCAGAGGGGCTTGTCTTGCTCCGCCAGTTTCTGACAAATGAGTCAAAATTGATTACTAATGTGAAAGATCGGATCGGGAACGATCCGAATCGGTAGATATTTAAAATCACATGATGGGAATCGGATCGGGAGCAAAAAAAGGCGATAGGGACATCCCTAATTATTATTATTAGGGATGCACCAAATGGGAAATTCTTGGCCGAAAGCGAATACCGAAAATAGGAAACAGTTGGCCGAAAACCGAATATGATTAATATATTCAGGGCTCGAAATTAACATTTTTACTTGGTAGCACTGGTGCTCCCAACTTCAAAAAGTTGGGAGCACCAGCACAAATTTAGGAGCACCCACCAAAATGTAAGGAGCACCAACAATATATGTAATATATTTTTTATTGATAAGAAAATGACAATATAACAGTAATGTAATGCAGTCAAACAGTGAAAGTAGCCTTAAACTATAGTATAGACCTAGTAGTGTAGCCTATAGTGTAGTCTAGGCATGTGCCGGTATGGGTACGATAACCTTGGTAAAAAATACCATGGTTTCACGGTATTCGGTACATAAAAAAAAATCCCCCATTGAACAACTTATTACAGTGCACAAAGCACAATAAGCTTTTCTGTAACGGAACGTAAACCAATCCCGGTCACCCTCTTTATCTGGGAACGCCCAAACCCAACTTCGGTCACGCCCCATCTTGCGCGGCATTCTGGATCTTTCCTCACAGCCCCACCAGATTTTGACGTCGAAAGGTAGGTGATATGAAATCATACTTATTTTAGAGTATATATATCAAATTTCATGAGTATTCATCTATATTTAGTCATCTAAAGACTACTAGATGTGAACGTTTGTACCACTGCAACGTTATAATTGTTCGAATGTGTTCGGGGCGACGCTGTTTCCCAAGTAAAAGTAGCATCCTGTTCCTTAAACATGAACTCCCACTCGCCCCAAGATGAAGTCAGATCGTTTGTTTATGTTGCTAGCATATATAGCCAGTGTTTTGTCCGACGAAATGTGTTGTACATTTGTAATCTTCTTAATAAGAGATCTAAGTTTGTCTGAAGTAGGGTGACCAGGTAGTGATGAACTGAGGTTGCGCGAAAATAATCGAAGGGAGAACAATAATTGTCGCGGGGAAAATAATGAACTGGTTTTCTCTCCCTCTCTCTCAATCTCTGTATAAAAAAACATCTGAAGCATAGACAGACAGAGTGACAAAGTCCAGAGACAGCACAGCAGACACGGTAGGTTTGTGTGTGTGCTTGTTTGTTTCTCTACAGGTGAATGGAGGTGTGTGTGTGTGAGGCTGCCATGCTGAACTGGGTGAAGGTAAGGTTGTGTGTGTGTGTTTGCATGTCTGGTAATATTTCGGCATAATCATTTTGGTTTCATGCTCATTCATATTCAAGTTCATTAACAATAGGCAAGATCTTCTTGATACCTTCCATTGTTCTTCATCTTTTCATCAGAATTTCACTCATATCCAACAAACCATAGCAATAAACTAAATTCATCATTGAGGTCAACAACCTCCTTATCCATATTCAAAAAACAATTCAAATCTAATTTAATTTCATCATAAATCACTCACATACAGTAAGTTCCCTCCTAGCACTGTTTTTTTTAAATAATGTGCTAAATAAATCAAATAAAATAAACTCGTCAGTCGTACAATAATAATAAAGTTCATATTATTTTACTTTCTTGTTTAAAATATTTGTGTGTGTTTGCAGAGCATGCCTAATATCCGGCAAATGCGGAAGAGGGAGAGGAAGGTGCGTCTGTGGGCCCTGGAGGCCATGGACCAGGCCGTTGCAGAGGTCAGAGCAGGCAGGTGGAGTGCGAGGCGGGCAGCCACGTTCGAGGTCCCTAAGTCCAGCCTGATCCCGGACACCATTGACCGTGGGAGGGCAGCCTGCGCCAAGAGGGGGGCCATAGAAGACTACTTCAAGCTCCTCACCACCACCTTGGAGGAACATGGGCTGAGGGAGAAACCCCGTCATATTTACAACTGTGACGAGACAGGGTTTCAGATAGACTCCAACCGGAGGAAGGTCGTTGTGCCCCGTGGGACGAAGCACGCCTACAGGCAGGCCCAGGGAACCAGGGAACACATCACGGTCCTGGCCTGCCTCAAGAGTTCACCCGAAGATCTGGAAAGGTCAGGAGGAACACCACCAAGGCCCGCCTGCTCACCGCCCAGGAGATGACGGATGCCATCGACGAGACAGAGGACCGCGCCGCCCACGCCGAGGCAGGAGCTCTGGCCAGGGCAGACAGACAGCGGCAGCGGGCTGAAACATCAAGGACTCCCACAACCTCCTCCCGTACCCCGCGTGGCGGCTCTCTCCACCGCCGCAGAAGAGGAGTGTATGAATGAAAACATTTATAAATATGTATGGTGTGCTGTAAATAGTTGATATTGTTCTAAGTTATGTTTATTATATTTTTTATATATTGTTTATAAAATGTTAAAAAGTGCTGGCTGTTGTGTTAAATTTGTCATATTTTTGTTGAAAACACATGTACTCTCAAATGTTAATGTGACAAGTGATTTTGATTAATATTTTGTTTGTTAGACAAATAAAATGGGGATGTTGTTTGCTCCTGAGATGAGATGGTAGACAAACGCTTTATACACTACCTTCCAGTTAACAGTAGATGGCAGCATTGGTTTTAAAGGATGAAAACAGGTTCAAACAAAAGAACTCCATTTTCCAAGATCTTTTTTCACAGTTCACAGGTCAGCAGGTCAGTAAAAGGTGATGAAAATGCGATCTGAATACAGGAGCGTTAAACTATGAATGCGCCCTCACGTCACCTCAGTACAGTGACCGTGAATGGCCACACACTGGCGACAGTGGCTCAGGAGGTAGAGCAGTCGTCTGGCAATCTGGAGGTACCCGGTTCGATTCCCGCTCCTCCTGGGCAGCGTGTCGATGTGTCCTTGAGCAAGACACTTAACCCCTAATTGCTCCCGATGAGCAGGTTGGCACCTTGCATGGTTGCCTCCGCCATCGGTGTGTGAATGGGTAATATGTAAGTAACAAATTGTAAAGCGCTTTGGATAAAAAGCGCTATATAAAAAAGCAGCCATTTACCATATAATTAAAGTGCATCATTAGCATTATGTTTGTTGTCTAAAGGGAACTAAAATGGTACAATTAAGTTTTTAAATGTTATCCGCATATATAGGACAAATAAAACAGCGTTATTTTGTAAAAAACTCCAATGAAAACGGCGCAAGGTACGTAATATTCGCTATTGTTATGCAAATGTGATAGAATCTTATAAAAAGGTGGACGCACTTGGGCACCATGACGTTAAGTGTTATTTATGAATGTGTGAAGTCTGTATTACACACAGAGGGAACTATAAGCGGCACGGTGGGTGGTATAGTGGTTGGTTAACACTGTTGCCTCACAGAAAGAAGGTCCAGGGTTCGATTCCCGCTTGGGGACCAGGTTTCCATGATGCCAGGTACCTATGTGGGGTATCTCCCAGGCCTTTCTGTGTGGAGTTTGCATGTTCTCCCCGTGCTCGCAAGGGTTTCCCGGGCCCCCCCGATAAGAAACCCAATGGAAAAAACATGCACAACAACAGATCGCTAACGTTGTGGCGTCCTTGACGAAGGCGGACAGGAGCACTTGGATTGGTCCCCGGGGCGCGGCTCACGTTGACGCCCTATCTGCTCCCGGCTGCCCATGGGGGGGAAGGACGACAGGATGAGTTAGGCGCAGAGACTCAATCGCATCGGCGACTGACAAAAAGACAATGCATGCATGCGTGTGTGTATCCCGGTGTGTGTGTGCCGCTCCAATTGCATGTCCAGTTCGTTGCATGCCGAATAAAGACCCCCTAAAAGGAGGTCCTGCATTATTATAACTGTCTGACCACTTTAAAACTAAGTACAGAATATAAAATACTTCCAAATAAACGTTCATGATTATGAATATGTAGGCTAAATGTCAAAAGGGCATTTTGCTAGTGTAATCTACTTGCAAAGATGTATGTTATATAGCCTAGTACTATTCTACTGGATTAAACTTTGGATTCATCTTTTGTGGTAGCTCAACATAATTCACACACGGAACTATGTGTTGGGGATAATGGTTCCGCACGGACCATATTGTTTGCTGTCGGCAAAATAGCTCAGTGTCAACAGAGTGTTGATGTTGAGTTGGTGTTAGCTGCTAGCTGGCTACCCGAATCCACAACAGCCAGGCAGCCAACCGTACAAAATACAGTCTCAGCCAATCGCATCGATTTGTACAGTTAGTTAGCTCCACTCCATTGTAACCTCGTTCCCAGTTGTATCTCCTCCATGAGCACAACAGCTAGCTAACGTTAGCAACAGCTGCAAAAACTAACGCCAATGATGTTATGAGCTATCAGCAGCTAGCCAGCTAGATAACGTTTGTGTATTAAACTAAAGTGAATAGTTTCATGGGCCATTGTTTAATGCTTCAGTGATGTTAAAAGAGGAGCTGCACGCTTGCTATCTCCGGTGTGAATGAGACGGGTCTGTGAGGGGGAGGGCACTGAGAGCAGCGTGTGTGCGCCAACAAGAGGAGGCGGGGAGGGGGTCGCACCAGAACAATTATTTGCACTCGCACGAATGCTCCCAATTATATTTTGAGGTCGCACAGATACAATTTCGGTCGCATATGGAACTTATTTGGTCGCAATTTCGAGCCCTGATTATATATATATATATAGTGTTTTTTGTTTTTGCTACCTAATTATGGCAAAAGACATGATTATGGCAAAACTTAACTTAAATAATATTAATCATCACTAATATGAGTCCATAAAACATTTATTCAGCACTTTTGAATGCATACATTCATTCCAGACTGACTGCTGAAAGATTGTACAATTTAAACATTTTCTCTTTGCATACAACAAAATGTGCATTCAAGTCAAGTGCATTTTCTTTTCTCAGTAGATCTGCATAAAGACACACACACACACGAGAAGGAGAATAGCAAGAGCAGACTGATGTTACTGTCGTGGCTACTGAGTCATAATTCACGGCGTTCCTACATGGAAGGACTGTTGTACTTACTACATCTCCCATGACTCTTAGCGGGGGATGACGTAACTTACGAGAGACGAGTGAAAGAGAAACGGAAGCGTATAGCTTAACTTAGTTAGCAGCTAACGTTAGTTAAAAAGGTTTTTAACCGCAACGGGCATATAGTAATGGCGACGATATAAAGCATGTTAAAGACGCATTTATTGGACGCGTTGCTCGCGGAGTTTACATAGAACAGCGCGACTCCCAAGAGGAGTTATCACAGGCTGTAGAACGCAGGACTGAAAAGCTTAAACTAAAGTGTGGTTACTGCTCAGCCCCTCCCTGCAGCTGGAGCGTTATGTGACTGTAGCCACGTTTTGAATACGTCATCACAACACGTTAGGTACAGACAATTGGCACCGTTGGATCTCACGTGAATCGATACTCGGTAGTACCGACGTGTTTCGGTAGGTACCTTTAAAAGTACCGAATTCGGTACCCATTCCTACTATTTACTTCCTTGTGTGACGTCACTTCAAATACGGCCACCAAGACACTCAAAAAGCAAAAGAGAGTCGAGTTGATTAGGTACCATGCAGTGAAAAGCGGCATCCCCCACCCACTCACCACCTGCCTTGAGGACATTAGGAGCTGGATGAGCAGAAACTTCCTGAAATTAAATGTCAGCAAAACCGAGGCCCTGCTCATCGGCTCCAAATCCACCCTCACCAAATCACAAAACACCTCAGTTCCAAACATCACCATCGACGGCTTCCCTGTACCCTTCTCCCCCCAAGTCAAAAGCCTCGGTGTCATTCTGGACGGTTCCCTCTCCTTTGCACTACACATCAAATACACCACCCCGTCTTAGGGCTGGGCGATATGGCCTCTAAATGATATCGCGATATGTTTTGGCCATATCACGATACACGATATATATCGCGATATTTTGACATTTCCTCTAAAGCACTTAAAAATGCTTGATTTAACCCTTTGATGCATACAGTCACGCCAATATGATGATTATAATAAGTCCCTGCAAAATATGTTTCCATTATTAAACCATGAAGATGCTTTAAAAAATAATTAAATGAAAATGTACTAAGAGTGGTCTACTGACACACTAATAAAAAAAAATTATTTACATCTAAGACAATTTATATAAAAACTATTGGGTGCCTAAGACTTTTGCACAGTACTGTGTTTTCTATCCACTTTAGCCAAACACACACACATATATATATATATATATATTACACACTACTGTGAGAAAATAATCACACACAAAGCCTTACAAAGGGATAATGGCTTATAGCAGACTTAATGATTTTAGAATATTTCAGATAATGAAATGAAATGTTTATATCATCAACTATCCAGTTAGTATTTATACTGTAACGTTTGGCCACTTTAAAGCAGGCAACTGCACCTCCTCATCCATCACGCTCAACATAGGGGCCCCCCAGGGCTGTGTTCTGAGCCCCCTCCTCTACTCCCTGTACACACATGACTGCGTAGCACAGCGGAACAACAACACAATCATCAAATTTGCTGATGACACAGTAGTGGTGGGCCTGATCTCTGCCAACGACGAGAGGGCCTACCTGGAAGAGGTAGATAATCTGTCACAGTGGTGTCAGGAGAACTGCCTCTCCCTGAACGTCAGCAAAACAAAAGAGATGATTGTGGACTTCAGGAGGTCGGGGGTCAAGGACTACAGCCCCCTCAGCATCGACGGGGCACCGGTTGAGAGAGTGAACAGTTTCAAGTACCTCGGAGCCCACATATCCGAGGATTTGACATGGACCACACACATTGACAGTGTTGTGAAGAAGGCACGACAACGCCTCTACTTCCTCAGGCGCCTAAGGAAGTTCCAAGTCAGTCAGAAGATCCTTAGGAACTTCTACTCATGTACAATCGAGAGCATCCTGACTGGCAACATCACCTCCTGGTTTGGGAATAGCACTGCACAAGACCGTAGCAGACTACAAAGAGTGACACGTTCAGCCGAACGCACAATTGGAGGGGGGCTTCCCACCCTCCAGAACATTTACAACAAGCGGTGCAGGGGGGAGGCTAAGAGAATTATTAAGGACTTGAGCCACCCGAACAACTGCCTCTTTGAACTGCTGCGGTCAGGCAAGCGATACCGGAGTCTTAAGGCGAGCACAGAAAGACTCAGAAGAAGCTTCTATCCCCAGGCCATCAGGCTGCTAAACGAACAATAAACATGCAACAACCATCAAATGCACACAGCACACGCACACACTCACTTAAACAAACACACTGCAGCACCCACTCTCCACACTTTAGATCACACAAACACACTTTATATTTATTGATAAAGGATTTGCACTACAACTCGTACACCTACTGTAAATTGTACCTAAATTACACCTCACCCCATTTCTGCCTTGCACTATATAGTATTGTATATTAGTACACTGCACAGTATTGTATATTATATGGTAACTCAGTTACGTCTATTCTGCATCAAACATTGTACATATGTCTATACTGAACACTGACCTCATTTTTTTACTTCTAATTTACATGCTATACTATGTTATTTTATTTCATACTTATCTTGTCTTGCACAGTCTCTGGAGCGTAACAGTAAGAAGCATTTTGTATAAAAGTATTCTGTACTTCTGTATGACAACTATTAAAGAAACTTGAAACTTGAGAGAGTGGAGGACAAGAGGAGAGAGAGAGAGAGAGAGAGAGAGGGAGGGAGAGAGAGAGGGGACTTGGTTATTTCACACACGCAGCTGTTTACACAGTGCTCTGTGTGTCTCTCTCTCTCTCTCAGAACGCATTTGCGTTTTGAGCGTATAAGCTGCCGTAGGCGATGATGTCACACTCGAATGTAAACACAGGAAGTTGAACACACGGCGATTGAAACTGGATGCAAGAAACGAATAACTAATAAATATGAAGTTATCTTTAAACCTCTGTTGTCAAGAGTCGTCAATATAACGCACCCCCTTTTCCCACGAATGGAACTAGTGTCGTGGAGTCCGCTTTGAGCTAACGCTAGCAGCTAAGAGCTAACGCTAGTTAGCTTAGCCTATTATGGTTTAACTTAGCAGCTAACGTTAGCCCATTGCATGTCATTGAAGGTCCACGCTGGTCTGTGTAATGAAATTACAATTGCATGTCATTTAAGGTCCGCGCTGGTCTGTCTATAATGAAATGAGAGGAACGCTCTGCACTAAAGCAAGTCTCATATCAGCCGCGACAACATATACTCGATGTTCACGATATAGTAATTTACTACATCTCACGTAGAACAAGCCGCGATACATCGAGTTAATTCGAGTATACTCGATATATCGCCCAGCCCTACCCGGTCTGCCTTCTTTCACCTCCGTAATATCTCCAGACTCCGCCCATCCCTGTCCCAATCAAATACAGAAACCCTGGTCCATTAATTTGTCACATCCCGGATCGATTACTGTAACGCCTTCCCACCAAACTCATCAACAGACTCCCAAATCATCCAAAACTCTGCTGCTAGGATTATCACCAGCACAAACTCATCCCACCACATCACCCCCGTCCTCATTCAACTACACTGGCTCCCTGTGCACTACCGGATTGATTTCAAAAACCTCTTACTCACCTTCAGAGCCCTCCACAATTTAGCCCCCACCTACATCACTGACCTTCTCCAAGATTACACCCCCTCCCGCACCCGCCGCTCACTGCGGTCACAGAGGCACTTCACTTAGCAAAAGCGAAAGGCCTCTCCTCTGTCCTGATTCTCCTAGATCTATCTGCAGCCTTCGACACAGTCAACCATCAGATCCTCCTCGCGGCCCTCGCAGGAATGGGAGTGGCTGGAACTGCGCTGACATGGCTGTCATCATACCTCAATGACCGCTCCTACCAAGTGTCATGGAGAGGGACCCTGTCGGCCACCCGCCCCCTGCGGACGGGTGTCCCCCAGGGCTCGGTCCTAGGACCCCTTCTCTTCTCTCTCTACACTAAATCACTGGGTAACATTATCGTCTCATGGCTTCTCGTATCAGTTATGCCGATGATACTCAACTCTTCCTCTCCTTCCCTCCCTCCCTCAGATATCCACGTCTCTGAGCGGATCTCCGCCTGGATGACGACCAACTAGGGCTGGGCGATATGGCCTAAATATGATATCACGATATTTTCTGACCTTTCGGCGATACACATCACAATGTTTTTCTTTTTTTCCCCAAACAATTCATTATGAGGCTTACCAAGACAGTATTTGAGTTTGCAAGCTAACATTAAAGACAAAATAAAATACCCATGCATTTAGCATTTTTATATTATATATTAGATTTAGATTATTAGATTATATATTGCATATATTTAGCAATGAGATATGATTTAGATATGAAATATGAATTGAAAATGGGGGACCCTTATGTAAACAAGACGAAAGTCTTTCTCTGGTCTGCATCCCCTTAACAATTGTATGTATTGAGCTGTACTGTACCCAATGCCCATTCTGCAATATGTTAATAAAGTTTTTAATCAATAGCATTTTAATGAAACTACTGTATATTTGTATGTCTCTAAATGTTTTGATGAATTGAAAATGGAGGACCCTTATGTAGAAAAGCCGAAAGTATTTTTCTGGTCTTCATCCTCCAGTCCACTGTTGTTGTATTGAGCTGTACTGTATTCAGGGAACAAACTTAACTTTTTGACTTACCAGCCATTTGGCTGGTAGATTTTAAAAACTACCAGCCATCCAGATTTTTTACAAGCCAAAAATTATAAATAGCTTTTTAGTATATCGCCATGTGTTATTATTACTATATAATACTCTCGTATGCTATTTTCAATTAATATCATAAACAACATAAGGAATATTAGCCTAATTTTGAGTGGACTGAAGGAATGAGTCAGCGTTAATAGTTTTAAATGCAAATAATTTATTGCGAATTTATTTACAATATGGAAGCAAAAGAATTAAAGAACATATTAAAACAACTTCAAACAAGATAAACAAATCCATACTTGCCACCTACAAGGCAACAAGGGATGTTAGCGGAGTCTGTAATGCATCCAGCCTTGTATGGAATAATAATATAATAATATATAATATCATGCATTGTTATGTAAACAATTCCACTGGGTAGGCTTTACAACCATAATTAGCTGAAAGTGAAAGCCGACACACCTATATGAACATGCTGGACTAACGTTATAAAAAAAACACAATAAACTTACTCGCACATCCAAGTCCCTGTATGGTCTTGATTTTTTCGCTATAGCGTGGGCGTTACGGAATAGTATCCGCATTTTAGCCAGAGTCGACTCTGACAGCTTGGTCAACAGTCGGAGCAGCCAGGAGCGGAGTAGACTGTGCTTTGTATACAACAGAGCAGTCCCTGTGACAGCGTGACGTCTCGTGGCTTTTGATGGCTTCCAGTTTCATCACCGACGTCCCGATGACAAATTAATTTCGTTTTCTTTTATCCGTTGCTTTGGCACGACATGGTATACAAAACTTTACCCCCCCCCCCCCCCTCAAATTTAAGCCATTCTCGTGGTTTCCCGGAATCAGATGTGTACCATTTCTGGTTAAATTTCCTAACTACACCGACGCTAGTAGCAGGTGCAGTGTTATCGGTGGTGCTGGTGGTAGCAACTGACTCGTCAACGTTAATGTTGTCGCCTGTTTTTCTTAATTTTGAGGGGGGACCCGGGGGAGCTACTCCGGGAATATGCCTCCACATATTTGGTCAAATCAAATGCAAAATTAAATATCAGAGCACAATCAAAAACGCGATTGCAGGTTTTTTTTGTAGTAGGCTAAAGAACGGATGAAGACAGATCTCATGTGCGTCTCATGTTACAAACTTGATCTCGTGAGCAGAGCGCATCTCACACACACACACAGTTTCACTTTCGTTTCAACTCACCACGCCCGCATCCAATAGGGTCCAGCTGCAGCCCCGGAGATTGTTCCAGATTGGGCAACTTCCACCCGCTCCCACGACATTTCTCCCGCTCAGCTGGACTACTCCCTGCATCATGCAGTGGATTTAGTTGGCCGCCAGATGGCGCCCAGGCCTTAATTTATGACGGCCAAACATTATATCTACAAGCCTGTGGCGGTGGGCGTGTGACTATTTTGTACCCTGACTGTATTGTACCCATTCTGCAATCTGTTAATAAAGTTCTCATAATCTCATTGACGGCAAACAGAATAATTTTGATTGACAGTCGAGTCTGCCAATTACGTCACACCGCTTGCACCCGCCCTGCTGTTCTTAGCACCAATCGGCAAGCGGGTATTCATTTTTTACTTCCTCTATATCCGCCATTGATTTTGACGAGAGCTCAACGACAACAACAACGGTAGCTCCCCGCGGCCGACGTTTAGCTCCGCAGGATGACTAAACGAGGCATAATGATTTTACTGCAACAAATGTTATAATAAAAGCCTTTCCATACATCTGTCTGATTGAAAACTTTATTAACAGACCGCAGAATGGACACAAATCAGCACGGGCTGAGATATGAACGAGTAATGCTTGCTATCTATCTAGGTCGACCTCGGACGTTGCTATGTTCTGGTAAATACGCTGATGTTATTGAACGTGTAACTATATAACGTTAATGCCACAAAACGAATGCCCTTGTTAATCATAAGTAGTAACTTTGATGCAGTAGTGTGTGTGGGGGCAGCATTGTTCAAAAGTTTGAAAGTGTGGACCAGATTGACGCGACACAATCCTCTTGGGCAAAACATCACGATATCCACGATACGTTTAAAAAAGTGTATCGTTAATGAACTGTACCCGATATTTATATAATATCATCATATCGCCCAGCCCTACGACCAACCACCTCAAACTGAACCTAAGCAAAACAGAATTGCTCCACCTCCCGGCCAAATCCTCCTCCCTGACCGACCTTTCCATCACAGTTGAGAATGCAGCTGTGACCGTGTCCCCGACCGCCAAGAACCTTGGTGTCGTCCTCGACGACCAGTTGAACTTCTCTGCTTACATCGCAGCGACAACCAGAACCTGCAGATTCCTCCTGAGCAACGTCAGAAGGATCCACCCCTTCCTGACTAAAGAAGCCACCCAACTCCTCGTCCAATCAACAGTCATCTCCCGCCTCGACTACTGCAACGCACTGCTCGCTGGCCTCCCAGCCAC
The DNA here is from genome assembly GCF_963971535.1 of Notolepis coatsorum. Taxonomy (NCBI): domain Eukaryota; kingdom Metazoa; phylum Chordata; class Actinopteri; order Aulopiformes; family Paralepididae; genus Notolepis; species Notolepis coatsorum. The sequence continues at coordinate 109,456,145 of NC_140175.1, forward strand.
CGCCACCAAGCCTCTTCAACTCATTCAAAACGCAGCGGCCCGCCTGATCTCAAACCTACCGAAGTCGGCCCATGTCACCCCACTTCTTAGGGACCTGCACTGGCTCCCCATTGCTGCACGTATCCGCTTCAAGGCCCTCGACCTAGCATACCGTGCGGCAATGGGGACGGCTCCCGCCTACCTCCGGTCAATGGTCTCCAACTACACACCCTCAAGACCCCTACACTCTGCATCTTCTGGCCGCCTCAGACCTACTCCTATCCAAGCTCCGGGAGGGTCATCAAAGAGAAGCCGCCTATTCTCAGTCCTTGCCCCACAATGGTGGAATTAACTACCCACCCCAGTTAGGACAGCCGAAACCCCGTCCAATCTTTCGCTGTAGACTAAAGACGCACTTCAACCATTATCTGAAATAATGAGAAAAAAAAAAGATAAAAAAAACCTAACTAACAAGTACGGTCATGCACTTGTCCTAATAAACTAACCTACACTGTAACACGCAACACTTTGATGAACATTGTTACTCAGCTGATAAGAGTTGTACCCTTCCTGATGACTTGTCGTACAGAACTTCAAAGTCGCTTTGGATAAAAACGTCAGCTAAATGACTAAATGTAAATGTAAATGTAAAATGTCACTCTACTGGACTCTTATCCATCCCTAGCTCACGCCTCAGTACCATGATGGGTGCCCGAGCGTTCAGCTGCTCGGCTCCCAGACTCTGGAACTCCCTGGCCCCACACATCAGACAGTCAGAATCACTCATCATTCAGATCACAATTGAAAACCCATCTGTTCAAACTCGCATATTCACTATAACCTCCATCACTGCCCAATACCCCCTGCTGTTTGTGTGTCTGTTATTTTAACTTCACTGTTTTTTATACTTCTTGTTGTTTCTTAACCTTGTCTTTGAACTGCCTTGCTTACTGGGCATACTCACTATAACTGCACCGTGTGCCACTGTTTTATATTTCATACGTTTACATTATTTGTCTCGTTTTTAACTCCACTGACACTTTTGCCAAGATCATCGTTTTAATCCTGATTGCTCCGTTCTTATGCCCTGTAAGGTGACCTTGGGTGTTTTGAAAGGCGCCTCCAAATAAAATGTATTATTATTATTATTATTATTATAAGAGAATACTTCATAATGTTTCATGCAATTAAAAAGTTAATATATATTTAGTACACATGATTTATTTATTTAAAATAAGACTTTTCCTTTTTTTTTTTTTATCTACTTTTTTCTCCCATCCCAATTTCGTATTTTCCAATTCTTCCCTCCCCGGTCTCGAACATTGCTAGACCATGCCTCCCACTGGTCGGCTGCAATGTGGACGAAGCCTTGCATCATGTGTCCCCTCCGGTACACGAGGAGGCAGCCGTCGCATCTTTTCACCTGTCCAGCGCGATCTCTCAGTGGCGAGGAGTAACGCATGGGAGGCTCACGCTGCCCCAGATACTTCCTGATTCTGCTGTACAGGCGCACCAACCGACCTGTAGGAGTCGCTGTCCACAACGTCCGATCCCCACCCACCGGCTTTCCCACCCCCTAATACTGCCAATTGTATTAGTATGAACGACCAGCCAAGCCGGAAGCAACGGCGAGAAACCCAGCATCATCTGCGTTAGTGGCGAGCGCCTTGCCCACTGCGCCACTTAGCCGCCCCTGACTTTTCCTTTTTGATAAGAAAGTCTAGAGCTGGTTGAGCATATGCATACTTTATGTTTTACATTGTCATTTAGCTGACGCTTTTATCCAAAGAGACTTACAAGTTTTGTACAACAAGACAGCAGGAAGGGTACAACTCTTATCAGCCGGGAAACAATGAATGTTCATCAAAGTGTTGAGTGCTATAGTGTAGGTTAGTATATTAGGACAAGTGCATGACATTATGTTGCATTATGTTGATGATGGCCTTTGTCTATAATGTGGCCACAAAAATAGAAAAGGTTTAATTATTTAGTTTGTTTGTACTAAGTTAATACTTTGACAAATGTTGCCTATATTTTTCAGTCAGTTCTGTCTTTGTGTGCCAAACATTATTAAAAGGTAAACCTTTTTTTTTACCAAATAAATGAGAAGCATGTTTAAATCAGCAATGCCTCCCCTCTCTCTCTCATAGCTCTAACAGTCACTGTCAAAATAATGTGCCTGATGTCAAACTGCCTCATTCTTTCAGTTTTTGCATTTTATTTGAGAATAACTGAAAAGTTATTTTTAGGCTATATATCTTATGCTGATGTATGGTATTTTGAGTGTTAAATTTTTTCAAAAATAAAAAACAAAGTATACCGAACCGAAAACCGTGACACCAAAACAGTGATACGAACCGAAACGTAGATTTTGTGAACCGTTCCACCACTAGTAACTACAGTATATAACCAGACCTGCAAACTGATAAGAGGTGAAAAAGGTGACATGTTTGTAAACCAAACCCCTGTAGAGGGACCCATTGTCCCCCAGAAGACAATCGTTGTGATTTTAACATGTAAACGAAGCACTCAGAAGAAAATAAGGGAAAAGACAACCCGTATCCGGGTCTGACCGCACTACAATTACATTTTCATATCATAATATCATAATACAGAGGCCGAGACTCACTTTTCTTTTGCTGCCGGTAGAACATTGCATATGAATTGGAAGAGCCGTCACGTGTCACGCTAACCATTCGAGAAGCTTTGTGGTCCGGGTGAACTTTCCATAAAATGTTTCTATAAATCCATTTAGTTAGATCCAGCACTGAATGTATCTTGTGATTGTTATCAATTTACGACGACAAGTCAACAACTATTAGCGTTAGTTATTTCCTGGTTGGCGTGATTACGGACGTGATGTCAAATTAATGCCACACGCTCAGACTAGTGTGACTTACGTATGACGAAAGCACGTAAGGGTTTGCACTAAAACAACTCATAGAAATGCATTGGAGGTTGTGGTGTTTGAAAAAGAAAAATGCCAACGCGTGAATGTACGAGAGGACTGAGGGGCAATCGGTCGCCCATGAAGTGTCAGACAGTGATTCTGAGATTCATTCCAGAACAAAATTAGATACTGCGGCTGATTGGACTATGATATTCAGATATTTTTTTAAATTATTATTATATTTATCATACAGCATTATTTTGTAAAAAAATTTAAAAGTCAGTCAACCTGCTGATAACGTTACTTCCACACCTACCCGCCACAGAAAGCTGCTGGGAGAGTGATGTATGACATCGAAAGAGCAAAGTCATTTATTGCTCCCTCTGCTGTTCAAACAAAAAACAAAAAATGTAAAAAAAAAAATGTATTAAAGGAGAGCTCCATAACATTACATTATTTCAAATAATCACGTTACATTACTCAGGTTACATTCATTACATTACTTGAACACTACAGAACGTGATGCTCATCTGTTTCTTACTACAGACCCAGGGTGGGATCCACAAAGAATGGATTGCACGGTGCTAATTGCACCCTTACTTACAATTCATTATGAATTGAAAATGGGGGACCCTGATGTAAACAAGATGAAAGTCTTTCTTCTTTGCATCCCCTTAACAAGTGTGTATTGAGCCGTACTCTGGGATTAAAGCAAAAAAAATTCTCCTGACTGAACTTTTTTTCTGGCCAAGTCATATTCTTATTTTAACCTCCACTGTATTTTTTTTTTTTTAATAGCGTTAGCGTTTTAAGGGAGCCTACTTGTAGAGCCTACTGTCCTGACTGTGACTATAGACCCTACTGTTGTTGTGCCAGGCAGTGAGGCTGTGTGCTGGAGAGCGTGAATGCAAGTCTTGTGGCTAGCTTCTGATTGATGGCGAGCTAGCACCCTTTTCCCATTACTTTGAACCATGAACTAAACGGCTTGTTATCATACAAACAAGGGACTAAACACGTTTCGCAATTATGCCACAACAACAATGGACAGTCTCCTCCCCACCGTTTGTATATATTTTTTTACAACCCACTCACCCCCTCCTAATGTACAGTCTCCTCCTCATCATATGTATATATTTACTGTTAGGATCTCTGGGTAACAGTACTGTATATTTGCATATCGCATATGTGACAAATGTAACAGTACTATTACTATATACCTGTAAGGCATGTATGTCCCTATGTGATAAATGTCATGATGTCATGTATGTCATAAATGTCACTATGAATTGAAAATGGGGGACCCTGATGTAAACAAGACAAACGCCTTTCTGTGGTCTGCAGCCCCTTAACAATTGTGTGTATTGAGCTGTACTGTACCAATTCTGCAATCTGTTAATAACAATCAATCAATATTTAACAGATTGCAGAATGGGTACAATACAGTACAGCTCAATACACACAATTGTTAAGGGGATGCAGACCGTCTTGTTTACATCAGGGTCCCCCATTTTCAATTCATAGTGACATACATGACATACTACATATAGTAATGTTACATTTGTGACATATATGATATGCAAATATACAGTACTGTTACCCAGAGATCTCCCGGACAAATGGGAGAAGACGTTTATTGAGCTTAAAAACAATTGATAACGCAAATAATGTTCTGATTAACAAAGTCATTCGTTTTGTGGCATTAACGTTACCTATATTTATCAACATTCATACATTTATCAGAAAGCGAGCGGCGCAAGCACACACACGAAACAACAACGACAACAACACACGCTTGTCGCGTAAATATAACGTTCTGATTAACAAAGTCATTCGTTTTGTGGCATTCACGTTACATAGATTTATCAATAGCAATAGTAATATATATGTTTCTTTAGACTAGAATAAGTCAAATGAAACTTCCGGTCTCGTAAAAGTTGCCGCATGTTGTTGATGAGTCAAGTTTACTCGCGAGTACAGCTAGACGCTAGAGAGCAATGGCGGCGTTTCAGAAACTCAAACGAAAATGGGCGCTTCCCATTGCTGCCGAGCACAGCGGAGGCGGGTGAAAGGGCTTTTAACTTCATTCTGGTTGGTTGCATTTGCCTGAGAATTTGCAGATTGCTCGCAAATTACTGCATGGTGCGGCCGCGGTAGGGGGAAAAAAGGATATTTGACGCCTCTGATTGGCTCAGGTTAAAATCCGTCACGACTCCGAATCAAATGACGGAATCTCCAAATCAAATGGACGGATATCCGTCCCAAGACGGAACGCTTTAATGCCTGGGGCCGTACTGTACCCATTCTGCAAAACTTTTTTTTGTACTTTACCCTCTCTGTAATAACAAAAATGTTATTTCAGTTGTAAAACTAAAGTCTAAACTTCTAAATTAAATTTCAACATCGTTATCACACCACACAAACTAAAACCCCTCCCTACCTAGTCCGGCAGAGTAGCTACTAAATAATAATGCAGGACCTGCTCAGGGGTGGGACGATAGATCGATCGAGATTGATACATCGATCTAATCAATGATCCAATAGGATCGATGCAACGTAAAAAGATTGGTTCATATCGACTCTTATTTAGAAAATCCCGTGGCAAGTCTCATTTACGCACAAGCGCAGCTGGATTCACGTGAGAACAAACCACCTGGCAGAAACAACAGCACGTGAAACGCCTGGTGAAAACGTTAAAGCAGGGCTCCAGAGTGCACCTATTTGGTCATTTTGTGACCCAAAATGAGTCCCTGCTTTTTTGTTCGCAACAGTTTCAATGAGTCCAACATGCTTTGCATTCTTGTATGCTTAGTCGCCGTAAAAACCTACATTAACGTTAGCTGCTAGATCTAACTAAGCTAACCCTGCTCACAGGCACAGAGAAAATAGTGGAGCAATAGTAAGGGAAAGGTGAGCCAGTCTCTCTCTCTACATTCAATGATTTTTTTAAAGTAGCAAAACGTTAGTTTAAAAACTGGATAATTGATGAAACATTTAACTAAACATAAAAATGTGCTGAAATATTCCAAAATCATTAAGTTTGCTATAAGCCATTATCCTTTTCTCTGTGTGTGCGTTCGTGTCCCAGACCAGATGAGGTCAGAGGAGTTTGATAGTATATGAGGATGTACTGAGGATGGCCAGATAATGTTGATATTTAAAACATACAAAATATAATGCATAATAAATGTATACATTATCATGCAAATAAAAAACTATATTAAAAGGAACAGTTTGGGAGAGGTGTAGGGAGGGGTTTTATGTTGAGTTTAAAAAAAATGTACTCAAGTTATTTCAAGTTTCTTTAATAGTGTAACGTTGCTAGACGTAGCAACGTTATTCACGACTCTCGAGGCAGGTTGTGTTAGTTCTCAGTTTACTTATTTATTCACCATTAGCATAGGCTGCAGTAGGGCTGGGCGATACGGCCTCTAAATGATATCACGATATTTGTTGGCTCTATCACCATATATATATCGCAATATTTTGACATTTCCTCTAAAGCACTTAAAAAGGCTTGATTTAACCCTTTGATGGATACGTTCACGCAAATATAATGATTATAATAGTCCCTGCAACATATGTCTGCATTAAACCATGAACATGCTTTCAGAAATAATTAAATTAAGTTTCTAAAATGTTTAAAGAGTAGTCTACTGACAGACTAATACAGAAAGAAATGTATTAACATCCAAGACAATTTATATAAAAACTCTTGGGTGCCTAAGACTTTTGCACAGTACTGTGTTTTCTTTTTTAAAACTTAATTTTTTAGCGTTTATCGCTTTTCTGGTCAAGCATGACCGACAGTTGTAGGGTGAAACGGGAGAGAGAGCAGGGGGAGACATTCGGCAAATGACGGCGAGTCCGGGAATCAAACTCGGAGTCAACCAGATCCGTGACGCAGCACGGAGTCCCGCGACGCAGCGCGGTAACATGGTGTGCTACTGGAGCACCCTGTAGTACTGTGTTTTCTATCCACTTTAGCCAAAAATACACATATATACTGTATGGATGAGGGTTTGTGCAAAACATCACAATGTCCACGATACGTTTAAAAAGTGTATCGTTAATGAACTGTACCAGATATTTATTTAATATCGTCATATTGCCCACCCCTAGGCTGCAGCATACAAGTGACCCATCGCTACCATTTCCCATGCCTCAAGAGAGCATGCCACACCCTCTTATACCTTCCCCAGATCAGCCCCTGCCCCCTCGACTCTTGTCAACCTTTTGCAAAGTAGGGCTGTACCGAATGTCATTTTTTAACATTCGAAGCTTCGATTGAAGTATTCGAACGAAGCTTTGAATGTCTATAAAAAAAAAAAAAAAAAAAATTAATAAAGAGATTCATCTGATTAAATGAGTATTTTTCTTTTATTAAATAAACTCTTTAATGAATATAACTCATCAGTTTCGTCAACATAAATAATCCAATAAGGGCACGGTTGGTATGAAAGTGATGGTGACGTCTTATCTTATAGTATAATATTAGTGTAGCCTAATCTTTACTGCAACTGTGAAGAAAACCCCCATTGGTTTAAACAGATTGAATAGACAAAAAGAAAAAAAAATGTATTAAATTTTTTTTATTCGAATGTTGATTTAGAATTCGAATGTCAACATTATGATCGAAGCTTCAAAGCATTAAGTACAGCCCTATTGCAATTTGCAAAGCTTAGCTAAGTAGCTTTATACTAACTAACACTTAGTAGACGACAGAGTATGCAACTTGCAATGGGCCTGGTCTACAAGATACTCATTACGTAATATGGGGACTGCCCAGACGCCACACACACAGTCGCGCACAGAACAGATGATTATTATGCAGAATAAATAGGAAACATGTTTGTATAGGAAATTACTAGTTTTAGTTTAGTTTTTGTAAATATTGCCTTGAAATAGAGAAGCTGAAAAAGGTAGCAGGATGTAGCCTTCAATATATAAAGAAATTATATTGTCAACAGATATGGTTGAAAAACAAACAGTTTTAAATGTAATTGTAGTTACAATTTCTTTAATTGAATGAACTTAAATTAGAAAAGTAAATACAAACTAAAAAAAACAATGTAACTTAGTTTACAGAAGGACAGTTTCCTTCTGAAGCACAACTTAATGCCTCATCCTTGATCCTTCCAGTCGGGACCATTGTCACATAGTGAGAGGTTCCACAGCTCAAGCAAACCCCCACCAATTGGTACAGGCTTGTATTTTGGTTTGGCTCTTCTCGTTCTTTGTTATGCTATCGGTATCCTATTATTATGCAAAGTTTAGGTGATAGATAAGTGCCGGCCGCCGGGTACTTGGCGCGGCGAGTCCAGTGAAAATTGTGAATGCATTTTTGTGTGCACATAGTGCACGACTGCGCGTACACATCCGTGCGCGATTGCTCTTACTTCTGCTCGGCGAACTACTACGACGGCGTGGTACCCCGTGGTACCACCACTGCATCACTGGTTACACCACTACTAAGGTACCCATGTACATGTCGAAATACTTCCCAAAGGTCAGTGAATACCACGATCACAACACCAGAGGGAGCTCCACAAATCATGTTCAACCCAGATTCGGCTCAAAAAGGGCCTAAACACAATTATGCCACATCAATGTGGAACGCCCTACCCACAGCCGTAAGATAATGTGACCCACCTTCAAACACGCTCTCAAAGAGCACCTAGGGGTGGCTGCCATTGAAACTGGCCCCGTAAATGTCCAACAACAATCCCAACAAAACAGGAGCAGTCGAAACGAGAGAGAGAGCTAATGACTGGCTATGCTAACTAGGCTAACATCAACCACCAGAGCGATAAGCAGCAGCTGTGGACGCTGCTAACAACACAGTAAGAGGAGAACTTCCCTCAAACACTCTCTACATGCAGCTAGAAAACACAGTTCAGTCACTACCTGACGAGCCTCCATCAGCAGGAGGACGGGGCTCAGATGTCGGTCCCACGGGAGACACGAGCAGCAGCACAGAGGACATCAACAGCAGGACCAGACTCACTGCAGGAAGCGCTGATACTGATGTGACGTTCAGGAACCATCTGCTGCGTTTCCATAGATATATATATAGAACACTAGATAGCTAGGCCGCGCGCGCTGCCGGCCAATGGAGAGCGACGTCACTGAACCGCCGCCATCTTGCCAGGGGCAGCCTTGAGTGAGAGTGAAGTGAGCTGCACAGACAAAAATACTCATAACTCGCTGAAATATTGACGGATTTACAAACGGTTTGGTTTATTACAAGCATTATTAACGTGGCTATGATTCACGCGGTTTGTAAAAAAAAACATTTAAGAAAAAAAAAAAAATTATAAGTATGCAGTATCATAACTACATCTTTATAGCAAACCAACCCGTTTGTAAATCCGTCAATATTTCAGCGAGTAATGAGTATTTTTGTCTGTGCAGCTCACTCACTCTCACTCAAGGCTGCCCCTGGCAAGATGGCGGCAGTTCAGTGACGCTGGTGACTCCGCCTTAAGCTATCTAGTGGTCTATATTGATATCTATGTGCGTTTCAACCAAGGGAACGTAGCATGCGGCTGCAGACCCGGAGACCATCGTTTTTTTGCGACAGCGCCACCTACCGTGTTGGATGACCAAGGACCGGAATCCAAGACAAGGGATGAATGAATGAATGAATGAATGAATGAATGAATGAATGAATGAATGAATTAATGAATTAATGAATTAATGAAAACCTTATTTAACAGATTGCAGAATGGGTACAATACAGTACGGCTCAATACACACAATTGTTAAGGGGATGCAGATCAGAGAAAGACGTTTGTCTTGTTTACATCAGGGTCCCCCATTTTACATTTACATTTTACATTTAGTCATTTAGCTGATGCTTTTATCCAAAGCGACTTACAAGTTCTGTACGACAAGCCAGCAAGAAGGGTACAACTTTATCAGCTGAGTAACAATGTTCATCAAAGTGTTGCGTGTTACAGTGTAGGTTAGTTTATTAGGACAAGTGCATGACAGTAAGGTTAGTCAGGGTTCGATTTAATTTTTTTTTTTTTTTTAATATCATTTCAGATAATGGTTGAAGAAGTGAGTCTTTAGTCGACAGCGAAAGATTGGACGGGATTCGGCTGTCCTAACTGGGATGGGTAGTTCATTCCACCATTGTGGGGCAAGGACTGAGAATAGGCGGCTTCTCTTTGATGACCCTCCGGGAGCTTGGATAGGAGTAGGTCTGAGGCGGCCAGAAGATGCTGAGCGTAGGGGTCTTGAGGGTGTGTAGTTAGAGACCATTGACCGGAGGTAGGCGGGAGCGGTTCCCTTTGCGTATGCTAGGTCGAGGGCCTTGAAGCGGATACGTGCAGCAATGGGGAGCCAGTGCAGGTCCCTAAGAAGTGGGGTGACATGGGCCGACTTTGGTAGGTTTGAGATCAGGCGGGCCACTGCGTTTTGAATGAGTTGAAGAGGCTTGGTGGCAGTGGCCGGGAGGCCAGCTAGCAGTGCGTTGCAGTAGTCGAGGCGGGAGATGACTGTTGATTGGTGATTTTCAATTCATAGTGACATTTATGACATACACAACATACATGACATCATGACATTTATGGCATAGGGACATACAGTACATGACATACAGGTATATAGTACTGTTACATTTGTGACATATACGATATGCAAATATACAGTACTGTTACCCAGAGATCCTAACAGTAAATATTATGATAGGGAGGAGACTGTACATCAGGAGGGGGTGGGTGGGAGAAAATATATACATACGGTGGGGAGAAGACTGTCTATTAGGGGGGGGGGGGGTTGGACATTTACGGTGGCCAGTTTCAAATTTCAGCCTCCCGTAGGTGCTCTTTAACTCATTTAGCGCCAGTCACTATAATAATGATAATCTAGCGTTGATTTCAGGAAGATTCGATAATCAGGCGAAAAATTACAACGTGATAAGTGTATTCCACTAAAACGCTATTATCGCGTATTTTCCTGGGATTACTAAGAATCACCAAAACTATACTCATATTCAAAACGGAATAAAACGGAAATGTACGGATGAAAAAACAATCTGTTTTGTGCATGTTGACTGGAAGCAACTCACTGACAATCGACGGGTGTATTAGACCCATAGCTATAATATAAGATATATTTTAAGCACTCGCAAATGTCGCAGTCTCCCAATGATTAAAGCGATTGCATTCTAGCGCCCTCTGGCGACCCCTGGCGCTGATTGAGTTAAGAGCGGTTTTGAATGTGGGTAGGGATTCACATTTTTTTACGGCTGTGGGTAGGGCGTTCCACATTGTTGTGGCATAGTTGCGAAACATGTTTAGTCCCTTGTTTGTGCCGAATCTGGGTTGCACATGATTTGTGGAACTCCCTCTGGTGTTGTGGGTGTGGTATTCACTGACCTTTGGGAAGTATTTCGACATGTACATGGGTACCTGTGTGGTGTAGTGTATCTTGTAGACCAAGCCCATTGCAAGTTGCTGTACTCTGTCGTCTCCTCTAAGCTATCCTAGGTAGTCAAAGTGGGCAGGGGTGAGGTGGGTTTTAGGAGTAAGGTCAAGTAGTAGTCTGACCAGTTTGTTTTGTGATGTTTGTAATCTTGTTTTTAGCGCCTTTGAGGTGCTTTGGTACCATGAGGTGCAAGCATAGTCGTAGTACCCTTGAATGAGTGCTCCTGTTAAGCGTCTTCAGGGTATTCTTGTTTACCAGAGAGGAGATCCGGTACAAGAATCTAGTTCGTTGGTTGACTTTTTTGATTACATTGGATGCCATTTGTCACAGGAAAAATTTGCCTCTAGGATGGAACCCAGGTATAATTTCATCTTTCCTTGTGACAATATTGTCACCCACTGTAACTGAGAAGCCGTCGGTCTTGCTGAGTTTGTTATTTGATCCGAAGAGAATGGACTCTGTTTTACCCAGGTGTAATGATAGTTTGTTATCAGCGACGGTGTGGTCTTGTACCTCGTACAGTGTGGTCTTGGTGTACCTCGTACAGTGTGGTCTTGGTGTACCTCGTACAGTGTGCTCTTAGTGTACCTCGTACAGTGTGGTCTTGGTGTACCTCGTACAGTGTGGTATTGGTGTACCTCGTACAGTGTGTCCATCCTTCTCTGTCCTGGTCGGTTTCCTCCTCAGGCTCAAACCGGGCTAGGTTTGCCATCAACGGAGTAGCCTTCCAGCGCATTCCACGTCCTACAGAATCAGAATCAGAATGAAAATAGTCCTTACTGCAGTACGTTTACACATTTACACATACAAGGAATTCACTGTGGTGTATTGGTGCATAACAAAGTAATAACAAGTGGCCCCCCTAAGAACCACCAGGGTAAAACATCGCGCTGAGCCATGGATGCACACTGAAATACTGACCGCTATGAAAGCCAGAGACAAAAAATGCTCTGAGTTTCGTAAAATTCAGTCAAAGCTTGCCAAAAGCACGAGCAGCGAACTCCAAGCCCACGTGACTGAACTCAAACTTTGTCATCAATGACAAAACTGAGGAAAACAAAAATAAACCATGTGAACTTTGGAAATTACTCAATAATCAACTAGGCTGCAGTAAAAAACTTAAAACCAGGTTCTCAAACATAAACATAAAGACGGACAACACGCTCATCACAGACAAGCTGGATGGAGCCAATTACTTCAATTTCTTCACAAACATAGCCACAACACTGGTAAAAAAAACTACCCTCCCACTCAGGGCATTATGGGGTAGAACACATATTAGCATACTACAAGAACCTAGGCGTCCACAAAGACGACTTCAAACTGGAAATGGTAACTACAGATGAGGTACTCAAAAAACTGAGCGCCCTCCAACCGAACAAGGCCACTGGCCATGACAACATCCCCTCCAAATTCCTCAGAGACGCAGCAGCCGCCATCACCCCAGTCATCACACACATAATAAACCTCTCCATAAAACAGGGACACGTCCCCAAGGACTTCAAAATTGCGAGAGTAACACCCCTGCACAAAAAGGGCAGCAAATTAGATCCAGGCAACTACCGCCCTGTTTCTATCCTTACATCCATCTCGAAAGTCATGGAATTTTTTTTATACGAATAGGTCGAAAAGTACCTCGCGGAAAAAAATCAAATCTACAAATCTGGCTTCAGAACATCCCACTCCACTGACACATGCCTTCTCTATTTGAACGACCACATCAAACAAGAGGTGGACGCGGGCAAATACTGCAGCATGGTCATGCTGGACCTACAAAAGGCCTTCGACACTGTCAATCACACCATTCTGATTGACAAGCTAAAAGCAATTGGTTTTGATAGTCTATCAGTGAGCTGGATAAAATCCTACCAGGAGGGGAGAGAACAGATGGTGCAGGTAAACGGTACCCTACCTCCCCCCCCCCCCCCCCCTCCCAGTGAGCTGTGGTGTTCCACAAGGAAGCATACTAGGACCGCTACTGTTCCTAATTTATGCAAATTACATGTCGTCAGCTTGTGACTGCAACTTGTTCCTGTTTGCGGACGACTCAGCCCTGCTGGTCTCTGACAAGAACAAGTTACAGGTTGAAAAAACCCTCAGGCAAAATCTGAATATGGCTCGCCGATAACAAACTATCATTACACATGGGCAAAACAGAGTCCATTCTCTTCGGTTCAAATAACAAACTCAGCAAGACCGACGGCTTCTCAGTTACAGTGGGTGACAATATTGTCACAAGGAAAGATGAAATTACCTACCTGGGTTCCATCCATAGGCGGAGTTTGAACTTGACGCCAGGGGGTGCGACTGCTTGGCGAACTATACCCGCGCGGACGCGCTGCGGGCGCGCGCGATTTTTTTTGACCTTTATTTTATTATTTTAGCGTTTTTACAATGCCCTAACCCCTAATTTTTTATTTTATTTAGGTAGTACAGCAGCACACACACACACTCACACACACAGCACTACGGGGGATCATTTTTAACTGACTTAGGCTCTAATTATTATTATTCATAGAGACTCTCGAGCAATAATAATTATTACAGCCTCCATTTTTCGTGGACGAAAAATATACCAGGCTATAGATATCAATTTTCCCGAAATAACGCTACCTGCCTCGACAAAATTCGTGCATTGGTTATCCAGATACATTAATTATCATCTCAGAATAAGTGGCTTTGTATCGCGCTGCTGCTGCTGCTTCTGGCCGCGCGTTGCCGTTAACCCTTTCACTGCCACACTACAGAAGGTTCGCCTTATAATGTGACATGATTACTACTATAAAATGAATGTATTGTAAAACAAAACATAATAGAATTCAGATTTGTTTCTCACAATTATTATAATTTTATTAAAATAAAAATAATCTTGATATAAAAAAAATAAAAAATAAAAAAAAGGCAATTTCACCCCCGGCCACCAGGGGGTGCAATGCACCCCCTGCACCCCCATAAACTCCGCCCATGGTTCCATCCTAGAGGCTATCTTTCCTGTGACAAAATGGCATCCAATGTAATAAAAAAAAGTCAACCAACGAACTCGATTCTTGTACCGGATCTCCACTCTGGTAAACAAGAATACCCTGAAGACTCTGGCAGGAGCACTCATTCAAGGGTACTACGACTTTGCTTGCACCTCATGGTACCAAAGCACCTCAAAGGCACTAAAAACCAAATTACAAACATCTCAAAACAAACTAGACAGACTACTGCTTGACCTGACTCCTAGAACCCACCTCACCCCTGCACACTTAACAACCTAGGATGGCTTAGAGTAGACGACAGAGTACAGCAACTTGCAATGGGCCTGGTCTACAAGATACACTACACGACCAAGGTACCCATGTACATGCCAAATACTTCCCAAAGGTCAGTGAATACCACGATCACAACACCAGAGGGAGCTCCACAAATCATGTTAAACCCAGATTCGGCTCAAACAAGGGACTAAACACGTTTCGCAATTATGCCACATCAATACGGAACGCCCTACCCAAAGCTGTAAAGGAATGTGAATCACTACCCACTTTTAAAAACACTCTCAAACAACACCTACGGGAGACTGCAATTCGAAACTGGCCCCTACAAATGTCCTAACCCAGTTGTACAGTAAATGACCAAGTATGGCTTTGTCAGTATTCCAATGTACAGTGTACAGTGTAACCCACCCTCCTCTGCCCCCCCCCCCCACCCACCTCCAATGTACAGTCCCCGTCCCCCAACCCAACCCCACCCCACCTACCCAACCTCCTCCAATGTACAGTTTCTACGTCAAATGTATATACACTCTTTTCTGGACACTATTTGTATCACAAACAGTACTGTATTTGCAAATCTGGTATGTCATAAATGTATAGATGTAGCAGTACTGTCTATCTGTATGTCGTGTGTGTCACATATGTTATGATGAATTGTAAATGGGGGACCCTGATGTAAACAAGACGAAAGTCTTTCTCTGGTCTGCATCCCCTTAACAATTGTATGTATTGAGCTGTACTGTACTGTACCCATTCTGCAATCTGTTAATAAACTTTTCAATCAATCAATCAATCAATCAAACCTTGCTTGGGCTGTCCTGGACACCTTGGTCCCGGTGTCGGTTCTTCAGGGCCATCGCTTGAGCCGTCAGCCTCAACCCGTCGAGCCCGATGTCTGGGAGTGCGTGCTTTGGCAACATCACGGTCTGAACGGTAACCTGTAGACACGTGGTGTAAATTAGCATCTGTCGTAAATTAATTGAATCAAAAATGTACAATAGTGCTAAGTAATGAATTTAAGAGACAGCATCTCTAAGGGAAATAAGATTCAGTGTGCAAACAGTCTGGTTAATAATAGACTTGGGACATCCAACAAAGTGGTTTGCTAAAGTCATAAACGAAGTCCCTCCACTATATGCTAATGATAGAACTGAAGGATGTGGGTGATCAGTTCAAAAGATAGACCAGAGCATTGGTGCAAACCTTCCCCCCCCTGTTACAGTTGGAAACCTTCTGGTCACATTACGTAACAAGCCCCAACAGACAGGAAGGTCGGAGGGCGTTTAGGGCCGTCAGCAGAGCCGTAAGAGGAAATAGCTGAGCGCAGCTGTGTAGAGATTAAGTATTTAGATTAAGAAGCAAAAGACTAAAACTCCAGAAACTATAAAGAATTATTAATTAAAAGATAAAGTAGAGAACAGATCAAGACAGTACAAGAACAATGACACTAAAGAGGAGACTAATTGATCACTGTTAAAGGGAAAAACCACAGAGGTTCCTCTCAAATTTGGAGAAAACATAACATTGTTAATTCTAGTTAATTTAGGAAATAATAGTTAAAGACCATTTCCAGCGAGAGACTAAATTAAATAACACAGGATTTAGAAACTTAAAATAAGACAAAGTAAGATTAAAACAAACTGTTATCCTTTCTCCTAAAACATTAATTAGATAATAGAGTTGTGCATCAAACATTATAAGGAAACTGTGGCCAAAATGATGGATTTAGATAGTCTAGCACAATCTGGAATGGAACAGTAAAACAGTAAAAAGCATTTAGCAAAATAGAGGGTGTTCATGTAGTAAAAATGCTAAATACTAGGAAATGAAAAGGGGTGATCCTGATGTAAACTTTGAAAAAGGGATTTTGCAAATCTAAATCCCTTTGGCAAAGTGGTGTGCTGGTGCTGTGTTGTACCCATTCTGCAAATCTGTGAGCAAATTATTCATTCATTTAGTCAATCAAATAATAAAGGTTTAGTCCGTTTCAGTAGAAGGAAGGAAAACGGTTGAAAATAGATGTCCCTTCCTTATTTGGTTAAGAGATCGTGTTAAACCAATGAACCATAGGGATCGGAGTCTCCTTCTGTGACATCACGGAGCGGAGACTCGACCACTGGGGGAGGGGTTTTGAGTCCTATAAATCTACCACAGGTTCGAGACATGAAAAAACAACCACGGAGGCCAGGAGCAGATCACGAGGACGAAACGGAGAGAGCATCTTAAAGACGACCCCCAAAACCTACGCTGAAAACTATCCAATCGAGACGTGCTGCAGACGCTGATTATACATAGAAAAGTTGACAAGAACTTTAAGCTGTTTGGATCTTCCAATAAACGACGGCCAGACTGTCTTTGTACCTTAAGCGCCTGGCTCCGACTCCAAATCATTTATAAGACAAATTGAACAGAACGTGTGAGTACAAACAGCCGAGTACTAGAAAGAGATCCACTATACGATCCTGAGACTTTAGCAAATAGAATCATTGAAAAGACACGTTAATCTGGAGCCGTTTTCCTGGGCTGAAAAATCCAATTCTACCATCCTTCGAAGATCAAGATCTCTCAGTAGCAGAGCAACGACGTCTTCAACATACAAGATCTCTCAGTAGCAGAGCAACGACGTCTTCAACGACATCTGGCTGTTTACACTCTACGGACATCCAACGCACCAGCGGAGAGTAACGGTAAGTTGCAGCAGGGGAGATGGATTTAGAAGGGTGGAATTTGGACAGCTGTGAATCGAGGGTTGAAACGGAGCGGCTAATAACGTCAAAACGGCCGAGATTTGGTTCCAATTCTCACAAGATTGGACTGGTATCGGCCGCTGTGATGTGAATTAAGCGCTTGAAGAGGGAGGAGAGGACGCGGTCAGTTGGAACGGACGCAATCATAAATGTAATAGACTAGATTGTGTTCGTTCGGCCGCATCGTCAGAAAGGTAAATTGCTTTTTCCGTGCTAATCAATCACGAACTTCACTCTTAGAATCGGCACGCATGTACGGACGAGTTTGAAAAGACGTTTTGAGACAGATCTGATATGGTGGCCCGACGTTATCTGCTTATAGAATTCGCAAATTTGTACGGATTCATAGGAAGGCATTTGGTCGATTGGGGCGAGACGTATAAGTTTCCTCAACGATGCTTGAATGTCAAAGATAGAGAGGCTGAGAAGAGGTTTGATGAGGGGTAAAAAGTAGAAAGTAAGCCGTGGGATGGAGCACTTATTAAAAATGCGCTTAAAATAAAATTAAAAGAAGGGCACTTAGAAGCATTATGAGTTAGTATATAAAGCACTGTTTAGTAGCGGGGCTAATAGGGACCTGTGTAGAAATGTATAAAAAAATGGGTAAGGGATGTAGATTGAGATATGCATTAATTCAATGTGATATAACACCGATGCGCCAGCTTAACATTTAGCGTCTCGAGGTGCGGCGGGAACCGTGATAGAAAGTTACCGTTGGAACCCGTGGGCTGGTGTGATGCTGGGAGCCGGTGGAGCTTATAAGCATCGTGTCGGGTGGCTGGAAAGCTACCGGGCGGGGCTACGTGCTGTGTTGAGCTGCCCAGGGCTGAAGGTTATTATAATATTGGATGAGAGAATGTGTGTGATTGTGGCGTTGTATGAAAGAAAATGGGGATGAGTTGTTTAGAAGGTTAGGAATGAATGAAAGAAACAGATAATTTTGTAAACAAATGAAGTCCCGTGACGAAGCCTCGCGTGTTGCTATTCTGGTGTCCAACGAGATCTCAGGAATGGCGGACGTGACGTAGTTTCGGGGATGACGTCTGCAGGATGCCGGCCTGCAAGACGAACTACAATTCGGTGCGGGGGATTCTGGGTGTTGGGGTTAAAATTGAGAGGGCACGTGGGCTGGCGTGCTACGTAATGGTGCACGTGTTGTTGGAAGGTTGAGGGCGCCTCCTGCAGGATGTTTGGGGGTACTGTGGTGCAAAAGTAGTGATGTGTGGAAAAATACAGCAGGGGGCGGTGTTATCATAGGAATTAAAATAGCTTCTGTTGTGCCACGGTCCCCTCTGCTGTGAGGGGTGCTTGTAAATCTCCCTCCCTCCCTCCTCCCTCTCCTCTCCCTCCTTCCCTCTTCTCCCCCCCCCCCCCCCTCCCCCCCCCCCCTTCCCTCCCTCCCTCCTCCCTCCCTTTCCTCCTCTCTCCCTTCCTCCCTCCTCCCTTCCTCTCCTCTCCTCTCCTCTCCTCTCCTCTCCTCTCCTCTCCTCTCCTCTCCTTTCCTCTCCTCTCCTCTCCTTTCCTCTCCTCTCTCCTTTCCTTCCCTCCCTTCCTCCCTCCTTTCCTTCCCCCTCCCTCCTTCTCCCTCTTCTCCCTCCCCTCCTCCCCCCCTTCCCTCCCTCTTCCCCCTCCCTCCCTCCTCCCTCCCTCTTCTCTCCCTTCCTCCCTCCCTCCCTCCTCCCTCCCTTCTTCTCCCTTCTCCTTTCCTTTCCTTCCCTGTCTCCTTCACTTCTCTCTCCCTTCCAATCTCATTCCCTCCCTATGTGGTACGGTCAGCAGAAGTTTAGTGTGAACCCGCCTCCCCTCCATCCTCTCCTCCCCGATCCCTCCTTTCTCCCCCCCTCCCCCCCCCCCCCCTTCCCTCCCTCCTTCCCTCTTCCCCCTCCCTTCCTCCCTCCCTCTCTCTTGAACCCCCCTCTTCTCCCTCCCTCTCCCTTCCACTCCATTCCTCCCTCTCTCCTTTCATCCCTCCCTTTCCCTTCTTTCCCCAGGAGTACCCCCCCTACAGTGATGCACCCTTTCCCCCCCCCCTTTCCCTAGACGCCTCCCTCCCCTCCCTCCCTAATGTATAGTTCCCTCATTTCCGTTTATGCTATGATATGTGCCCCCCGCCCCGCTGTAGGATTGAGATATCAGTTCTCTCCGCCAGAGGGGTGAGACCCCGTGCGGAAATGGTGCGCTTTTTGCCCCCCCCCCCCCCCCCCCCGTCCCTTCCTTATCTCTGGGTCCCTTTTGGGGGGATCCGGTCTGGGTTCTGTGACGCTGTAGGCAGGGTCTAGGGTGCTAACAGGGTTGGGGTGTTGAATGTGGGGATTAATTGGGCAATTAAGGTTGTCTAATGCATGACTAATCTGACCAGTTAAAGATGGTGAAAGGCCAGACGGTGGAACGGCGGTCTGCACCACAGGGCTGGTTCGCACGGACAATCGCAAGAATGAGGGGAACCAGTGCGCCATCTGCATCAACAGAGATGACTCGGGGTGCCCTGGTCAGGTCAAAAAGACTTATGAGGGAACTTCAGGAGGTCAGACGTCTGGGTGGCAGTTTTATTACAGCAGAATTGGTTGGGGATGATCTGTTTAGCTGGGAGATTAGGTTGTTTCAGTTGGATGTGGACTCCTTGTTGTGGCAGGATATGAAGGAGGCTAAGACGGAGTTTATATTGTTGGGTGTCTCTTTTCCACAGGATTTTCCGTTCTCTCCACCTTTTATGAGGGTACTCTCCCCGAAGTTAGAACATGGTTATGTGAGCAAGGGTGGGGTCATATGTATGGAATTGTTGACACCAAGTGGTTGGTCTAGCGCTTATACCATGGAGGCTGTCGTAAGGCAATTTGCGACTAGTCTAGTGATGGGTCAGAGTCGCATGGTTAAGGGGGGAGAGGGAGCGGGAGGGGCGTCTTTGAGTCAGAAAGAGGCAGAGGCAGCTTTTAAAACACTGGTGGAGACCCATGATAGGTTTGGCTGGAGATCTCCACCAAAGTCGGAAGGTTAGGAGGCAACGCCGACCGCCATTTAGACATAGGTAGTGTTGTGGTATGTGGTGGTATTGTTGTTTCGCCCCCCCTCTTGTCAGATATTTCTTCCCCCTCCCCTCCTGTCCTAGCTCCTTTCCGAGGTGCGTCACTCCTTCCCTAGTGGTGTACTCCCTCACGGGGCGTTCCCTCCCTTCCGGTCTAGCATAAATGTGCTCTGGTCTAGACCGGGTCTCCTCTCCTCTGGGGGAATTGGGTGTGCTCCCTCCCTCCCGGGCCTTTCCCAGTGTGTGTCCCCATCCCCGGCCCGGGGGCGCCTTTCCACCCCCCCTCTTCCACTCTCCTATTAGGGATATATCGGAGGGTTGGTTAGGGGGAAAAGTAGGAAGGGGTCAAATGTTGTATAGTGAACAGTTTGTAATAAGGGATGTTGTTGGTTGTTGTCTGTGGGGCGTTGCAGGGAGAGTGGGGAGACGCGCAGCAGGAGGAGGGAAGCAGAGATAACGCAGAGGAGTGCAGGCCGGTCCAAGGATGCTTGGTTTGTCTAGGCGTGCGGAGTGCGTGTTGGTTTTGGGCGCTCTGGTAACGTGTTGGTTGCTTGTTGTGGCGGGAGTTTTGTTTTATTTTTGGCCCCCGGCACCCGAACTTATAAATATAGACGTGGACAGGCGAGACTTGCGTGAGCCTCACACGAATATGTTTATAAAAATAGCAAGGGAGGTGGCGAAAAGTGCAAATAAAACTGATTGTTATGTGTGTGGCCTAGCGCCAGAGTCGTCTGCAGCCGGTTTGCCGTTGATGGCCCACCCAGTCACTGAGTGTCATAACTCTGTGCTGAGGGGTTTTAATCTACCTTTCCTATGTAAGGGTGTGAGTGAGGAGAGACAGGAGGGGTATCATAAGGCAAAGGGTTTGTTAGGGGCAATGGCGGAGCAGGCTGTGTTGGATGTTACGCCTATTCCAGTGGCAGTTAGGCCAGAAGAGTTTACGAGGTGTGAAGACGGCTAGGGAGGGGATTAGGCACCCCGAACCTCTAGCCTCTAACAGGCGGCAGTGGGCTCGCAAGAGTCTGGGCGCACGTTAAACACACACTATAGTGCTGGGGAGAAACTGAAGGCCCTCGTGCGTAACGAGGTATGAAATAACATACCACTGTGGTACCGTCTAGTCGGCCCAGGAAATGTCGCACGTAAGTTGGTGTGGGCACTGGGTGGTACGTGGGCGACAGTCCACACCTAGGAGCAGGGCGGTGCACCGTAGGGGGCACAGCTCCTGCCATGAACAGGCAAGGCTGGCGAAAACGGTCAATATTTCCATGCCCAGAGCAAGCGGGGTGGGGACAAGACCGTCGGTTTCTAAACTGAGTGGCTGATAGGTACTACGGACAGTCAGCTGCTTGGGGTCCTGACTTGATGACGGACTATGAGGTCGCTATCGACTGGGTCGCCAGCCGGTCAGGAGAGCGTTATGACCCCTGCTTATAGTCACAGATAGCGGGACGGGGACCGTGAGTGACTGGACAGTATGGGCATAAATGCACTTGGCTCAATGTACAGTCAGGCCACGGTAACCTTACTAGCCGATACAGGGTTAGTAGGCGAGCTGTGCTTCTGTGATCAGTGTTTTTGAAAAGAAAATGCTGGGAAGCAGAGGGATGAGGGGTGTCAATTCAGAGGAATCTGAATTGTCTCTCCTAAGATTGGAAAGGGACCCAGCCTTAAACTGCACCTGAAGGTAAAATAAGGGGACTTCTTCTGTTCATGTGAGGAGACCTTAGCCTGGAAGTGGAGGCCTGTATCCTTGGTTGGGTGAGAGGGGGTCCAGTGTAGGCGGCAATGCGGCCCTGAAAAAGCCGGTTTCCCCACACGTGGTATCTCCTGATCCTGGAGGGGAGAGGTGCATCTAAGTAGGGCAAGGAGTGCATCCGAACGGGAGGAGGGTACTCTTAACTGGAAGGAGGTTAAAAGGGTCAAAGTGGAAAATGGTAAGTATATGGGCACGCTGGGAAATTGTGTAGGAGGGGTGAGCCTGGGGGCTGCGAAGGTGGCGGCACGGGCACCCCCAGGTACGTATTGGATTTGTGGGGACAATGCATATGCAGCGTTACCGGCAGGTTGGAAAGGAAGGTGTGCGTTGGGATATCTGGTACCGGCGATGAGGATAACTGATGTTTTGCCGACGCACCCTAGGGCTAGGAAGGCGCGAGCTGTGAGTGCGGATCATTTTTTTAGGGTGGCACTTCCGGCGTATGGGACATATGCTAATTGGCAGGAGATTGATCACTTGGCTGCATTGTTTGAAGAGATGACGATCACAACAACTAAGGGGTTTAGCCTAGAGAATGAGGAGATGCGGTCGTTGAGATTAATGGAGATGCAGACAAGGGCGGCAATGGATTTCTTGTTGTCAGCTTCAGGGGGTACATGTGCGTTGATTGGTCAGGAATGCTGTACTTATGTGCCAGCAAATGATGAGATAGGGATGCCAGATGTGATAGAACATTTGAAGAACATTACGAGGGATCTCCATGAGACTCGGGGGACATCGTGGGAAGATTGGGGTCAGGAGCAGTTGGGGTATATAGGTTGGGTGATAGTTAAGTACGTTCTCTGTGCAGTAGTGATATTTGTGATATTGGTCGTGTGTGTGTCAGTGATTAGAGCATGCTTTGGGTATCTGATTAGGACTCTCTGCGCAGCCGGTCCGGCGGTGGAGAAGTCACTCCGCTCGGCTGCACCTGTTATGACTAGGGTAATGGCGGTGAAGGAGGATGACGAAGGGGGCCGAGCGGGGGTGGGCGTTCCGTTGGTGCAAAGGTACCATGAGTACGCCCTGTCTGTCGCTTTTTGATCTGGGCTGCTGGACAGTCTGGGTCGAGGGGTGGGGGATGGGGTGTGCATGGGGTATGATGTTGGGGGATGTGCCTGGGGATATTGTAAAGGTAATGTTGTTTTTGTGAATGAGTTTTGTTTCCATAAGTAGGTACAAGGAGGAGGACTGTGTTGATTTGTTAGGTCTCCGGGGTCTGGTGCTGAGTCTGTACGGTTATGCATGATCGTTTAGCAGGGCACTGGGCTTCCTGGGGTGAGTGACAAGGTGGGGTGCCTGGGCGTTGACTACCTTGTACCTGTGGTGAGGTAATCCTGTCCTCTGTGGGGAGTCTGTAATGGACGCTTCGGAAAACAGAGGGTGGGGCCTCGCGGCGTGCAGGGAGTGATGTCGGAAGGTGCGTATAAACAAAGTTAGTGGACACGTGTCTGAGGAGGACAAATGTCCACTGGGGGGAAGTAGTATTGAAAAATGGGAACAAGATGATTGAATGAAATGTAATAAGGGCTGAGACACTAATCAAAAACTTTGTGATTTTCGAGGTAAAACAGAACATTGGAGCGGGAGAACGGGGAAAACATCGGAAAGCGGATATTCAACGAAGGAGGAGTCAACATAGAAGCGGAAATAAGGGAGTAGACACCGAAAACGCAAACACCACTGTCAATCACAACATCTCTCAGAAATTTGAAAAAATTGTATGAATTAAGTAAATGATTATTCATACTGTTGATAACCAATCTCTCAAAAATTAGATGTGGTATGAATGTTAGATAGAAGATATATTCATACTGGAAAAACGGAGTAAAGTGAAATTCCAGTTGAAAAATTAAAAAGAACTGTTGTATTTTGTGCTCTATTTTTTCAGCAGTTCTGCCAGGCAACAAGGGCACCACAAGTCAGGTAAGACTACAGATCACCAGTGAAAAGGGAAAGGAGAGAATAGACAGGGCTACAGGTACCGTTAGCGGTTGTTCGAGTAGGAGATAGTCACACAAGCATAGACACCTACACTTAGACAGGGAATACAAAGATCACTCTTGCCTGCTGCCATTTTAAAAAAAAAATAAATAAAATAAAGTACATGAGAAGAAGAAACGGATATAGAAAAATGACAACAGAGGCAAATAAAGATGCGAGTACACCCATTGGTTGGATGGAGGATACCCCGATACAAGTGCTTGCTAAAAATAATCCTTACACAGAGGACAATCCTTATT
Organism: Notolepis coatsorum; assembly: GCF_963971535.1. Classification (NCBI taxonomy): domain Eukaryota; kingdom Metazoa; phylum Chordata; class Actinopteri; order Aulopiformes; family Paralepididae; genus Notolepis; species Notolepis coatsorum. The sequence continues at coordinate 109,480,475 of NC_140175.1, forward strand.
ATGAGAAAAAACTTATTAAATTATCAGAGAAATGGAATAAAAGATGGCCACACATCACCAAACCCTGGCCTATTGAGGGCTCTTTTGATTTAGAAATAATATCAGATCTGAATGCTCTAATTAGGACATATAGAACGGAAGAGGAAAAAGTGGGAAAGCTGACAAAGAGAGGGAAAAAACGCATGTTAGAAATGGACACCTTATCAAAATTCGCTCGGGAAGCTGAGAGAAGGAAGAGTATGGTTGAGGACAGTTTGACTGTCAATAAGGAGGCCCTGCCAACAGAGGAGCTAGCTCCCATTCTGATCACTCCCCTGGCCCCTAAAAGGACAATAGTCATCTCCCAAAAAGCACCTGAGGTAATTATAGCACCTCCACCATATGCCAGCAGGAATAGGGAACCAATCTACCCTATCCTGCCTGTAATAGACATGGAGAGCCAATACGAGATAACCAATAATAGCGGCAGTAGAACAGAGATGGGACGGGCAGTGACCACAATCACCCTAACACCTGAAGTAGACGAAACGGACCAGGAGAGAAGAAGGGAGCGAGACGTTCAGTCCCACAGTATTCCTTATCCCAGGGCGGCGGAGAGATATCGAGACGAGGAGAGATATCGAGACGAAGAGAGACATCGAGGCATATACACACCACTCAGTTCCGCAGCCAAAGAAATTCTCTGGGCAGAAGGAGAGGGACGTCGAAGCGATGACATCAGGGAGATAGACGACAAAATAGATAGTCTGTACGTCAGGAGTCGCAGCCACAGAGGAGACTATCCCCGGGAGAGGTCAAGACAAGCTCCCAGCTATCGCCGGTCCTATTCCCCCGAAGGCCGTGAATACTGGGAAGACACAGAGGACGAGGACCAGACATGGGAGCCCCAGACCAAGTATCAGGAGAAAGACAGAGAACGAGAGGAAGAGGAGAGAAGGGAGAGACTCATCAAAGTAGTGACGCCGAAGACCTTACCTGCTCAAAGATACTCTACAACACTCTCCGTGCCCTCACCTTCCCTAGAAGGAAGCAATCGGCGGATGAAACTGACGGCTACCATGGAGGAATTAAAGCGACGACATCATGGGATGAGTAAGGAAAACCGAGAGCTGGAAGCACAGATACAGGCCTACCAAGAGGCAAAAGACACTGATTCCGAGGGATACCGAGCAATCGGCGAACGCTGGAGAAGGGGCACCGACGCACGAACAGAATTGGAAGACCAAATGAGAGAAGCAAGAGATGAAATCAAAATGTTGAAAAAGGCGGAAGAAAAAAGAGTGACCAGATCCACTACCCGAGAGTCTACGGTCAACATACAACCCTTGATGATAAGACATCAGGGATTGGAGTACCAGCCATGGAATGCTTCAGACATGTCCCAAATATCGGAGAAGTTGCCCTCCCTCCAGAATGGGGCTTTTCCATGGATTGCCAAGCTGGAGGAAATAATGGTAGGCCAACAGCTGGCTATCGGCGATGTCAAGCGACTACTCTCTCACAAAATAGGAGTCGCTGGCATGGAAGAACTACTAACCAAGGCTGCCTTGGTGCGGTATGTGGTGTCTGGAGCCCACGACCAGGACCTCTTCGCCGCTCACCGAGGAGCACTGTGGCGGGTCCTGCGAGAGACCTATCACACCCTGATGCATCCAGATAAGATCCACATTGGTGCGTTGGGACCTGATACCCCCCCCAGAGAGTATGTGGCACAAGCCTACGCCACCTGGAGAGACATGACCGGCCAAGACCCTGCACAAAATCCAATGGGAGAGGCGATGCTAAGAGAGAAAATACAGAAGGGCCTCTCCAATGAGGTGAGACAGAAACTGAACGAAGTGGTGTGCCTGGGAAGCCTTCCGTTAAATGCATACCTGGAGAACGTGAGCCATCAAGTGGAGCTGCACAGGAAGAAGGAACAACAGGCCAAAGACAAAGAAACGGCAAGTCAGCGAAAGCTCATGTACCAACAGCCGGTCGAGGCAGTCAAGATGGTAGAGTACCTCCAAGCCCTGGTACAAGCCACACCACCCAGAGCCGAGACGGGGAATAGTGGACAACTGAACAACCAGGAAACAGCACAGCCCACCAAACAGGAAGCACCGGCACCCACTCAACAACCAAATCAGAGGGGATCAAACGGGCAGTTACGACGAGGAAATGGACAGCAAAGAAGTGGACCCCTGGAATGGCCAGCGTCAGCGGAGTGTTGGCATTGTGGAGAAATCGGACATTTCGCCCGGAACTGTCCGACGGCTGATTGGCGAAGCCAAGGACCCAGCAGCAGGGGGCGAGGAAATAATAGAGGAGGTGGTCGAAGAGGTTCTGGCCGATCCCAGGGGCAGTGGTACGGACCCAACCAATACCAGAACCAGTACCAGAACCAATACCAGAACCAGGACCAGATGCAAGACCAGAACCAGCAACAGAATCGGGGCCCAGTGAATCCGTCCAGAGGGCCGGAACAGGAATTCTGACGAGGCCCAGAGAGTTCAATGGGGGGGTGCCAGCTGTCATTGTCACACTTAAGGGAGGAACCGATAGTGCACGTAGCGGTGAATAATAAATCTGTCAGGATGATGGCAGACACCGGGGCGGCGTACACTGTGGTCCAACCTAAAGATGCGACACACCTGCCCATGTCCAGTCGATATGTACGGACCATTGGATTTGAAGGGATAAAGAAGCTGATTCCAGTGACAGAGCCTGTCACCCTGAAGTACAGAGGCAAAGAGGCGACGGTTTCCATCTTGGTCTCCGACACCGCACCCATTGGCTTACTGGGCAGAGACGGCCTTGGTATGTTGGGGATGAACATTCTATGCACGCCGGATGGTTGTGTGATCGACGTCCCAGAAGACCAATACTACGAAATGATGCAAAGAACAGACCCCCGACCCCCGGAAGTATACTGGTTGGGGAACCTAAGCCAGGAGTTGCTCGGACCAGCGTTGGAATGGGAGACCTTCATCACCGCCAATATGCCATCGGCGAGGAACCCAGAGACACCATACCACTGCACTCTACAATACTATAAAGATGCGGATGAAAGACAAGCCGAGGAGTGGATGAGAAATCAACCAGAGGAGGTGCAGCTCAACGCCACCAGCATAGTGATGGGTCCCCAAGGAGCAGCAATACGGCTTGCACGAAGCAACTATCTACAAAAGGAACACGAGATCACAGACAGCGTTCCCCACGTGACGCTAAAAGTGACCGACTCGTGCGACCAACAACACATCGGAAGGATGATGAAAGAGGCAGAAGGAATAAAGTTCGAACAGACGACGGAGAACCGACTCATATGGATAAGCCCAGACAAACGGTTCATCAAGATAATGATTCAAGGCACAGGGATGGGACGTCCCCAGACGGTGCAGCTGTCACAGGAGACAGTAGAAGAAACCCCCCAGAAATTGAGCCTCCAGGAGGAGATGATGGGGGCCATACCAGAAGTGCTGTGGTCAAAACATAGCACCGACATTGGACTGATCAAATCTGCTCAACCAGTGAGGGTGGAGCTTAGACCAGGAGCAACCCTGCCCTGGAAAAGTCAGTACCCACTGAAGGAAAAAGCGGTGGCCGGAATTGAGCCACAAATCAAAGGACTTCTAGAAGCTGGAGTACTACGAAAGACAAAGAGCCCCAAGAGCAACACACCGTTGCTGCCAGTGGAGAAACCTGACACCTCGTACCGTCTGGTACACGACTTGAGGGCCGTCAATGAGGTTTTAATTGACTATCCCGCCGATGTCCCAGATCCCCACACACTACTGACATTCATCCCGCCGCAAGCTGAGTATTTTACAGTTATAGATTTGTGTAGCGCCTATTTTAGCGTACCTTTGAGCAAAGAGTGCCAGCATTTTTTTGGTTTTACCTATAAGAATGAGCATTATGAGTACACTAGGCTCCCACAGGGATTAAAGCATTCCCCACACATCTTTAACAAGATCTTGAGAGAGGATCTGGACGGGTTGGACCTGAGATTAAAATCCAGAGTCATTCAGTATATGGATGATATTATCTTGTGTGCCGACGATCAGACAACATGTCACAAGGAATCTATTGAACTATTGCAACTACTAGCAGAGAAGGGACACAAGGTGTCTTTGAAGAAATTGCAGTACTGTCAACCTAAAGTAGCATATCTAGGTCAAACGATTTCAAAAGGCCATCGAGCTATTACAGAGGAACATTTGGAGGCTATTAAGAAAGCTCCAAAGCCAGTGACTGTAAGACAGATGATGATGTTTTTGGGAATCGTCGGGTATAGTTCCACTTGGGTGGAGAATTATACAGAACTAGTAGGGCCTTTAAGAGCTATGATCAAAGTTTGCGGAAATGATAAGTTGAGTGCTAAAGTAACCTGGACTGAGGAGGGCCTAAGGGCATTTGAGACCATAAAGACCCGTATGTTAGCTGCCCCGGCCTTGACTTTGCCTGATTATACCAAGCAGTTCATACTGTATGTCTCTTCCTCTTCAGATCAGAGGTATGCATGCGCAGTACTGGCACAAAACACCGGAGTGGGGATCCATCCACAACCAATAGGATACTACTCCATCGCCTATTCAGAGGTGGAAATGGGAATGCCTCCGTGCTACCGAGATTGCGCCGGAGTCTTCCTGATGTACGAGAAAGCTGCAAGTATCATGATGGGGTATCCAGTCAATATTATGGTAGGACATGCGATCCAAAATTTGTTGGAATCTGGTAAATCTGCACTAACGATACCCCGTCTGAAAAACTATTACAGGATTTTGGAACAGGAAGATGTTACTTTGACTAGGTGTTCCACAGTGAACCCAGCGCAGACCCTTCCTAAGCCTGAGGATGGAGAACCTCACGACTGTGTGGAACAAGCTGAGAGGTACTCCAGACTTAGAGCTGACTTGCAGGCTTTCCCGTTTAGCAGTCCTGATTTGGAACTTTGGACAGATGGCTCATGTTACAGAGTTGGAGAGGACCTAAAAGCAGGTTACTCTGTAGTAAAATCACAAGGTGATGGGTTTGTCGTAGCAAAGGCCGAAGCCTTGACACAACCCTGTTCAGCTCAGCTGGCGGAACTAGTCGCTCTGACTGAAGCGTGCAAAATGGCAGAAGGAAAGAGCTGTAATATCTACACGGATAGTAGCTACGCACAGAATATCAGTTTTCTCTACGGAGCGGTGTGGAAAGGGCGAGGTTTTAAGAGAGCAGATGGTACCGCCATAAGACACTGTAGTCAGATAACCGATTTGTTGCAAGCCATAATGAAACCCAAACAAATTGCGATTATCAAATGTGCTGCCCATCAGTCTGATGAGTCTAAAGTGACCAGAGGTAACAACATGGCGGATGTCGCTGCCAAGCAAGTGACAGGTGCGGACAGAGCAGGTAAGGTATTGGTTATCACACATGAGGTGGAGTTGGAAGATAAGATTACTTACAAAGATGTTTTGACCTTTCAGGAAGAGGCGAGTCAGGTGGAGAGAAATCTCTGGTCAGCAAGAGGGGCTAGTAGGGATGGGACAGGTTTGTGGCGGAACCATGAGGGACTTGTGGTTGCACCAACTGGCCTGGTCGGACTGCTGATCCAAACTGCGCATGAGTTCTGTCATGCCCACCGGAGAGAGGTGAGTAGGAAAATTGAGGAGTATGGGTTTTGGGCGCCAAACCTGCTACGGCAGATTGATTGTGTAATAAGTAGATGTGCAATTTGCTTGAAGAACAATGCACGCAGAGGGATCGTTGTGTCTCCGGGACACATCCCCACCCCAAATGGCCCAATGAGAGAACTTGTGATTGACTATGGAGACATGATAAAACCGATTAACCAGAAAAGGTACATTCTTGTCGTGGTGTGTCGATTTTCAAAGTGGGTGGAGGCTTGTGCGACAAAACATAAGGATGCTGCCTCAGTGGCTAAGTTCTTATGCCGTGATATAATAAGCCGTTACGGAATTCCCGATAAAATCGCGTCGGATAATGGAAAAGAGTTTGTGGACAAAACAGTGCGTTTAGTACTCCAACAGATGGGGATAAAACAGCGTTTCGGGTCCGTTTACCACCCTCAGAGCCAGGGGGCTGTGGAACGCATGAACGGGGTACTAAAGAACAAATTGGTTAAGATCTGTCAACACACCGGTCTAAGCTGGCTGAGCGCGTTACCGTTAGCATTGATGGCTTGTAGATCTAGCGAGATCCGGGGCCTGCGTTTAACTCCGCACGAAATGTTGTTTGGCCGATGTATGGTTGTGCCCGGATTGCGCGCAGCAGGAAAAGGTCCGAGTTTGGATATTCTAGACCACGAGATGCGTGAGTACGTGAAGTACATGTCAAAGCTCCACGGGGCAATCTATGATTATGTCTCTAGTAAACGAGAGACAGAGGAGGAGGAGGATAGGCGGAATGTTCCCCAGATAGTACCAGGGGACTACGTTTATGTTAAAGTGTTCAGACGCAAGTGGTATGGAGCGCGGCGGGAAGGACCGTACGAGGTCGTAAGAGCTACGGAAAGAGCGCTACAGGTAAAAGGATCATCAATGTGGTTTCATCTTTCGCATTGCGTAAAAGCCCTGCAAGATGGGCAAGAATTGGAATCCGAACCCCTGTTCATTGATCAAGAACAGGAGGAAAGGCACGACGAAGGGGAGAATGAAGACGATTATGGGGAACCAGACCGAGGTGAACATGATGGTCCCTCTAGGGGAAATGAAGGATTTTTGCAGGAACCAGACAGAGGAGATCATGAATTGGAATTGGAAAATGATGATTTTTCCTCTGTGGATTTTGGCGGAGTACCAACAGCGGAACCAAGGACGTTGGAGGAGAGAGCGAGTAGCGCAACTGCAACGAAAGAGAGACGGCCAAAAAGGGTTATTAATAGACCTCAGAGGTTTCAGTGAGGATAACTGGTAGAATTGCAGCTAAGAGGAAATAGACCTCAGAAGGTCTTTTGCGAAGGAGAAATTTAGTTTTTATATGTTTATGGTTTAAGTCTCCTTCGGGGTTTTATTAGAAATGTTAGTCTTCTATTTTTGTGTGAAGTAGAATCTTTTCTTGCAGAGGCCATTACACAAATAGACACAGGTGGTAAGTAAGGACATGGATAAAATATAGTCGTAAACAAAAAGAAACTGAGAATGGTACGATCATCTCTTTGCATAGAGAGACGGACCTAGACTGGATGTCATAATAATAACTGATAATGTGTATAACTGTGCAAGAAGAAGAGGTAAGTGAAATTTTGGATTTTTTGAATTTTTGAAAATTTTGAAAAATTGTTTATATTTTATGAAAATTATATCATTTTTGATTTTGGAAATTTACTGGTTACATAATGAGGGTAGACCCCTCAGAGAAGGGATTGTCGTAAATTAATTTAATCAAAAATGTACAATAGTGCTAAGTAATGAATTTAAGAGACAGCATCTCTAAGGGAAATAAGATTCAGTGTGCAAACAGTCTGGTTAATAATAGACTTGGGACATCCAACAAAGTGGTTTGCTAAAGTCATAAACGAAGTCCCTCCACTATATGCTAATGATAGAACTGAAGGATGTGGGTGATCAGTTCAAAAGATAGACCAGAGCATTGGTGCAAACCTTCCCCCCCCTGTTACAGTTGGAAACCTTCTGGTCACATTACGTAACAAGCCCCAACAGACAGGAAGGTCGGAGGGCGTTTAGGGCCGTCAGCAGAGCCGTAAGAGGAAATAGCTGAGCGCAGCTGTGTAGAGATTAAGTATTTAGATTAAGAAGCAAAAGACTAAAACTCCAGAAACTATAAAGAATTATTAATTAAAAGATAAAGTAGAGAACAGATCAAGACAGTACAAGAACAATGACACTAAAGAGGAGACTAATTGATCACTGTTAAAGGGAAAAACCACAGAGGTTCCTCTCAAATTTGGAGAAAACATAACATTGTTAATTCTAGTTAATTTAGGAAATAATAGTTAAAGACCATTTCCAGCGAGAGACTAAATTAAATAACACAGGATTTAGAAACTTAAAATAAGACAAAGTAAGATTAAAACAAACTGTTATCCTTTCTCCTAAAACATTAATTAGATAATAGAGTTGTGCATCAAACATTATAAGGAAACTGTGGCCAAAATGATGGATTTAGATAGTCTAGCACAATCTGGAATGGAACAGTAAAACAGTAAAAAGCATTTAGCAAAATAGAGGGTGTTCATGTAGTAAAAATGCTAAATACTAGGAAATGAAAAGGGGTGATCCTGATGTAAACTTTGAAAAAGGGATTTTGCAAATCTAAATCCCTTTGGCAAAGTGGTGTGCTGGTGCTGTGTTGTACCCATTCTGCAAATCTGTGAGCAAATTATTCATTCATTTAGTCAATCAAATAATAAAGGTTTAGTCCGTTTCAGTAGAAGGAAGGAAAACGGTTGAAAATAGATGTCCCTTCCTTATTTGGTTAAGAGATCGTGTTAAACCAATGAACCATAGGGATCGGAGTCTCCTTCTGTGACATCACGGAGCGGAGACTCGACCACTGGGGGAGGGGTTTTGAGTCCTATAAATCTACCACAGGTTCGAGACATGAAAAAACAACCACGGAGGCCAGGAGCAGATCACGAGGACGAAACGGAGAGAGCATCTTAAAGACGACCCCCAAAACCTACGCTGAAAACTATCCAATCGAGACGTGCTGCAGACGCTGATTATACATAGAAAAGTTGACAAGAACTTTAAGCTGTTTGGATCTTCCAATAAACGACGGCCAGACTGTCTTTGTACCTTAAGCGCCTGGCTCCGACTCCAAATCATTTATAAGACAAATTGAACAGAACGTGTGAGTACAAACAGCCGAGTACTAGAAAGAGATCCACTATACGATCCTGAGACTTTAGCAAATAGAATCATTGAAAAGACACGTTACATCTTGCTACAAACACTGAACACAGTGCAGTAGTGTATGTTGCAATTCCAATGTTACTGTGATGTTCATGCTAAATAGACTAAACAATAAACAACCACTGGGTCATGGCTCACCGAGACGCTTGCGCCCCCTGCTGGCCTCAGTGGGCTGTGGAACTGGGATCCTCGACCCCACTACTGTCCTCCTCATCTGGTCCTGTGGTGGGGGCTGATAATCAACATCTGCTCCTGTGGTGGGGGCTGATAATCAACATCTGCCACAGGATCATCGATGACAGGTCTTGTCATCTGAGTTGTCCCCAACGATTGCCCCCAGTATCCACTCTGTTCTTGACTATTTATTTATTTATTTATTTATTTCAGATCCCCATTAGTCACTGCCTCAGCAGCGACTATTCTTCCTGGGGTCTGGATACAAACATATAAAATTAAACAAGAATAATCAATAAACAACATAAAAACAAAACAAATATCAATAAAACACCAATAAAATATACAAACAATTATAGAACATTAAACCAATTAAAATCAGACTAGAGAATTGCGCTCTGGAAATAAAATCATAAAAAAAAAAAAAAAAAAAAATCCATGTAGATTTATTCATAACACATGCAATATCTGTTTATAATGTTGTAAATGATTGTTTTCTGCCTAAATCTTCCCAAACTACGTTTTCATCCTTTTATTTTTGGACAGACCGCTCTGTCTGGCATGCAGTTCTGCTTTCAACCACTTAGTGTCTCTCTTGCACCGCCTAGAACTTTGAACTTTTAGCAATATTCCTCAGGTCTATTCCATAGACAGTGTGTTCCAATGTTCTATTCCATGTATAGACAGTGTGTTCCAATGTTCTATTCCATGTATAGACAGTGTGTTCCAATGTTCCATTTTATGTATAGACAGTGTGTTCCAATGTTCTATCCCATGTATAGACAATGTGTTCCAATGTTCTATTCCATGTATAGACAATGTGTTCCAATGTTCTATTCCATAGACAATGTGTTTCAATGTTCCATTTCATGTGTATAGATAATGTGTTTCAATGTTCTATTCCATGTATAGACGATGTGTTCCAATGTTCTATTCCATGTAGGAATAATAATAATAATAATAATACTACTACTACTACTACTACTACTACTACTACTACTACTACTACTACTACTACTACTACTACTACTACTAATATATATATATATATATATATATATATATATATATATATATATATATATATATATATATACATGTTCTAAAGCCTAGGGGTTGAGGCCCATTAGGATTCTAGGAGAGCAGGGTTGATCATCAGACACATTTAGTCAAATCCATTTGACAGATAATGTATGTGTTACGGGTCGGCATGGTGGCGGTCACAAGTGATGCACGACAAAAACACAGAACAGAAAAAGAGGCTCAGCCAAGCCGGCGTGGGGGACAGGAACACAATGACTATAAACAAAACCTAACCAGAAAACGGACTTGAGAACACGAGAAAACAATGAGCAACAAAACAAGAACACTACCAAAGCTTAGTACTAAGCAGAGTCTACTCGGGAACAAATCCACGAGTGGCAAAATAAGAAAACACGAACTGGAGTCGGCACGAGAACAGAGCATAAAGCTCACAGGACACGGAGGCTCTGCCGAGCTGGGCTAGCACAAACGGGAAACTGGAACAGCAGTCACGGCACGAATAGCACAGGTTACAAAAACACAGGATACGAGAGTACAGGAACGTAACAGAGAATAATGACCGCGCACTGGAGACAGGGGGAGGCGGTCTGATATACCATAACGTTAATTACAAAACCCGCACAGCTGGGAACATGGGCAGACTAGGCTAACAGACTGAATCACAAATACAACAAATATCATGGATAATATTAGACGGTTACTACATGTGTTAGACGCCAGCAAGGATGCCGTGCCTCCTACAGCTGTATTATCCTTGGATGCGATGAGGGCCTTTGATAGATTGGAATGGTCTTATTTATGGGCAGTACTCGGAAGGATGGGGTTAGGAAACGGATTCATTAATATGATAAAAGTACTATACAAAGAGCCATCGGCCATGATTATAACAGGTAAATTCACCTCCACACTCTTTCCTGTGTCGCGCTCGTCCAGACAGGGTTGTCCTCTTAGTCCCGGACTATTTACTCTATCCTTAGAGCCTTTAGCACAATATATAAGACAATCCCAATCCATAGAGCCAATCTCAATTAAGGGCACACAGCATCATATTAGTTTATATGCGGACAACGTAATATTGTTCATGCAAAACCCTACCACCTCACTGCCTCATCTTCTCAAGCTGATTGATGATTTTGGCAATCTATCGGGATTTAGGATAAACTGGCCAAAGTCGGCCTTCCTTCCACTTAATGTCACTGCGAAGGCTACCTTCCTTCCAGAAAATATACCAATGCTAGAACACTTTAGATGTCTTGGAGTTGAAATATTCCCTACTATATGCCAAACGGTGAAGTATAATTATACAAGAGTCCAAGATAGAGCCGCATATAAATATATTTGGAACAACAAACCTCCACAAATAAAAAGATCCACCGCACAGAGAAACAAAGCCGACGGAGGTTTAGCATTTCCAGACTTCTACCACTATTTTAAAGCGTTCTCTTTAAGACCACTGATCACCTGGTTTGATTCTCAAGCATCTGTATCCTGGAGAACATTCGAAGAAAACATAGTGGCACCACATAGACTGCAGGATATAGTATACACCAAATTATCAATTAAGCAATGCGACTTGAAATTTGGCCCTCTTATTACACATGTGATCCGGATATGGCGTGACACAGAAAAAATTTACTAACCAACATAAATGGCATAGCCATTCTCCCCTATTTAATAACAATGCACTCCTTATTGCACAACGACCTATCATATATCCCAAATGGGAAAAGAAGGGCATACATACATTGGGAGATATCTTCAACGAACGGGGTTTCTGTAGCTATCAAGATATACATAACAAATTTAACCTCACCAGCTCCACTTATTATTTCTATATACAGTTATTAGCAACTTTGAAGGCTTATGGAGTCCCATTAAAGATACCACTTGAGCACCACAGATATCCCAAATTATTTTATGAAAGGGAGACATCGAGAGGCTTCGTCTCTGACTTTTATCATCACTTACTTACGTCTTCGTATGGAATCCTTCCCGTAGATTTTGATTGGCCTGAAGTCTGGGCAAACGTTCGACTATCGTCACGCAACAGATTAATCTTAATTTTATTCATAGGACTTACCTGACTCCTATAAGATTGAACCGAATGGGGCTTAAACAAGACTCTCTATGCTCCTTGTGTCTAAAGGGTGATATCGGTACATTTATGCATATGTATTGGGAATGCCCCCCTGTTAAGATATTCTGGGGAGAAGTAATCATGCAATTATCAGAATTTTTATCTCTGACCATACCTGTACTTCCTTCGGTATTGTTGCTGAATAATGTCTCTCAGTTATCACACTCTGTACATGTAAAGAGGCTAATCTTGTCCGGTATTACGGCTGCCAAAAAGCTAATAGCATCACGTTGGATTCAGCCAGATAAAATGTGCCTGAAGGTTTGGATTCTTACCTATCTTGATGTGATTTATTTAGAGATATCTACCGCACAAATTTTAGGTGTTAATGAAGCCAGCATAGCAATTTGGTCAGTTGTGGTGGAGAAGATAAAGCATAGCATATGAATTTGTAATCCTTGCTTATAAACAAAATAATGGATGGATTATCCAAGGGGGGTCCTGATGTGGGGGAAGAAGAGCGAGCAAGAGCATATGTATGTATTGTATTGTATTGTAAGTATTATGTATATATCTCATAACCTACATTTATATTGATTCAAATACAGGACTGCATAGTCCTGTGATTTATTGTGGATATTTACTGTTAATGTTTGTGTGTCTAGTTTTAAAAAAATTGAAAAAAAAAAAAAAAAAAAAAAAAACAACGGGGGTCTCTATAGGTGCAGACCTCGGGACCGGAGCGGAGGGGCCGGAGCAGAGGGGCAAGGGCGACAACCCCGGAGTAGGACCCCGGACGGGAGTCTCTCCAGGTGCAGACCTCGAGACTGGGCGCAGGACCCCAGACGGGGGTCTCTCCCGGCGTAGACCTCGGTGCAGCCCGCAGCGTAGACCATGGCGCAGACCACGGCGCTGGACCAGATGCAGAAGTCGACCCGGACGTAGAGGCGGGACCAGACCAGGAGCCGGGAACAGTCGAAGAAGCAGGACCGGGTGCCGAGGTGGGACCAGACGAGAAGCCTGAGGCAGGCGACTCCCCGGGGACAGGAGCAGGGGCATGACCCGGACCGGACGTCAGGGCCTCCCTGGGAGCCGGAAGAACGATACTGGCATGTGTGCAGTGTGTGTGTGTGTATGGAGTATGTGTGTGTGGTGTGTGTGTGTGACGTGTGTAGCAGGTGACTCCCCGGGGACATGAGCAGGAGCATGACCCAGACCAGACGTCGGGGTCTCCTCGGGAGCCGGAGGCGGAGGTGACTCCCCAGGAGCAGGAGCCTGACCCGGACCAGATGTCGGGGTCTTCCCGGGAGCCGGAGGTGACTCCCCGGGGACGGGAGCGGAGGCATGACCCGGACCAGAAGTCAGATTTTCCCCGGGAGCCGGAGGCGGAGGTGACTCCCCGGGGACGGGAGCCGAAGCAGGACCTGGACCAGACGTCGGGGTCTCCCCGGGGGCCGGAGGAGGAATGCAGGCAGCCAGGGTCACACAAGCAGGGGCTAAGCTAGCAACGGAAGCTAAGCTAGCAGTAAAGTCCTGGTTATCTGCAGAGGCTAAGCTAGCTTCCTGCGCTGTGCTGGCTGCAGGGGACAAACTAGCTGAAAGATCAGTCCTAGCTGTGGGGGACAAGGTGACCACACCGATAGTGGCTTGGATAACGGGAGCGGGGCTGGCAGTAGAGGCTGGGTTGGCTACCTGGGCAGTGCTATTTGCAGGGCCTGTGCTAGCTGCAAGGGCTACACTAGCAGGGGCTAGGCTGGTAGTAGAGGCTGGGTTAGCTGCCCGAGCAGTGCTAGCTGCAAGGGCTGTTCTAACTGCAGAGGGTACACTAGCTGAGAGGGTTCAGATGCTAGCTGTAGGTGCTACACTAGCGGGAAAACCTGAGGTGCTAGCTGCAGGGGCTACACTAGCAGGAAGGCGAAATGGGCTAGCTATAGTACCTACACTAGCAGGCAGGGCCAAGGTGCTAGCAGTCGGAGTGACTCCAGCAGGAGGGACAAGGGTGCTAGCTGCTATGACTAGACTAGCCGGCGGGGCTAAGGCGTTAGCAGTAGGAACTCTAGTGTGCGGAACTGAGGTGCTAGGCGTAGGAACCCTAGCAGACGGGACTAAAGCGCTAGCAGCAGGAGCTCTAGCGAACGAGAACAAAAGGCTAGCAGCGGGAGCTCTAGCGGAAGGGACTGAGATGCTAGCAACCGGAGCTCTAGCGGACGGGACTGAGATGCTAGCAGCAGGGGCTCTAGCCGACGTGACTAAAAGGCTAGCAGCAGGGGCTCTAGCGGACGGGACTGAGATGCTAGCAGCAGAAGCTCTAGCGTGACTACGGTGCTAGCTACTGAGGCTACATTAGCACTCTGAGGTAAGCTAGCAGGGGCTAATCTAGCAGTGGGGGCTGTGCGAGTAGCCTGGGCTGTACTAGCTGACGGGGCTAGTCTAGCAGCTGAGGCCATGCTAGCTATAGAGGTCCTGCTAGCTGCGCTAGCTACAGGGGCTAAGCTAGCGGTAGGGGCTGTGCTAGTAGCCTGGGCTGTGCTAGCTGAATGAATGAATGAATGAAAACTTTATTTAACAGATTGCAGAATGGGTACAATACAGTACGGCTCAATACACACAATTGTTAAGGGGATGCAGACCAGAGAAAGACGTTTGTCTTGTTTACATCAGGGTCCCCCATTTTCAATTCATATCGACATTTATGACATACACAACATACATGACATTTATGGCATAGGGACATACAGGTATTTAGTACTGATACATTTGTGACATGAACGGTATTCAAATATACAGTACTGTTACCTTTAGATCCTGACAGAGTATATACATATGATGGGGAGGGGACTGTACATTAGGAGGGGGTGGGCGGGTGGGAGAGAAATATACATACGGTGGGGTGGAGACTGTACATTTGGAGGGGGTGGGTGGGTGGGAGAGAAATATACATACGGCGGGGAGAGAATATATACATGCGGTGGGGAGGAGCCTGTCTATTAGGAGGTGGTGGGGGGTTTGGGCATTTACGGTGGCCAGTTTCGAATTGCAGCCTCCCGTAGGTGCTCTTTAAGAGCGGTTTTGAATGTGGGTAGGGATTCACATTCCTTTTACAGCGTTCCACATTGATGTGGCATAATTGCGAAACGTTCTATTGTATTTTTTTTCTTTTATACATACATACATACATACATACATACATACATACATACATACATACATACATACATACATACATACATACATACATACATACATACATACATACATACATACATACATACAGCCCCACCCCCACCTAATAGACAGTCCCCTCCCCACCGTATGTAATGTATATATTCTCTCCCCACCGTATGTATATTTCTCTCCCACCCACCCACCTCCTCCTTATGTACAGTCCCCTCCCCATCATATGTACTCTCTGTCAGGATCTATGGGTAACAGTACTGTATATTTGCATATCATATATGTCACAAATGTAACAGTACTATATACCTGTATGTCATGTATGTCCCTATGCCATAAATGTCATGATGTCATATATGTTGTGCATGTCATACATGTCACTATGAATTGAAAATGGGGAACCCTGATGTAAACAAGACAAACGTCTTTCTCTGGTCTGCATCCCCTTAACAATTGTGTGTATTGAGCCGTACTGTATTATTTGTACCCATTCTGCAATCTGTTAAATACAATTTTCATTCATTCATTCATTCACAGACAGTAACACAGGACAAAAACACATTTCAACCCCCTCCCTTCCCTAATTATAATTTAAATTGACATTCACGTAAAAGTAAGCTTACTATTCTAATATTATATTCTTGTCTCCAAAGTGTGTGCATGTTTTTTTTCTTCCTGAGGATGGCGCCATCCCCCCATCTAAACATGATGTGTTTCTTTTCTCTTCTTGATTGATTGATTGAAAACTTTATTAACAGATTGTAGAATGGGTATAGTACAGTACAGTACAGTACAGCTCAATAATTGTTAACACTTTAACTGCCGGGAACGTGTTTAGGCGTCTTTCCTAGCCATGCTCAAGTTGCCGAGGACGCCGTAACTCGTCTTTGATATCAATATTTCAAAAATCTGTGATCGAAATCATATTTTTCCTCCGGAGCCTTGACACACAGTGCTGGTCTCCTCTCAACCCTCTAGCGGTTCAAGAGCGCCATCTGGTGGCCGATCGGCAGATCGAAACCGGATATCAACCTTTGAACCGGCAGAACTCACTCCATATGGGGTCCGGGCACTCGCTAATGTTAGAGAGACTCAGTCTTCACACAGTGAACATCGATCGGTGGAAATAACTCGAAAAAACAACATGATTTGGACGTATATACTATTATACAACCTGGAAATAGATTGGGCATTTCAACATCCCATATTCGAAAACTGTCTACTACACGCTGATCGCCCAACGGCCCGAGGAGACTGGGGTGAGTTTTAGCGTGTAGTATTACCGTGTTCGATATAAACTGCTATGATGAACATATGACCCACATTAGATGAATGGTATAACGTTGCCCACGGAATTATAAACGCCCCCTCGCCCATCCGGTCAACATCAGATGACGTGTAGTAACTTCCAGAACCACGTCCAGTTGACATTTATTATCTGGCACAGATCGCTATCAAACTGTATTTCATCATCAATATAATGCATTTGGGGCTATAAATCACGTTCTGGAGAAAGCTGCAGAAAGAGATGAAAACATACTTATACTTTAGACCATATTTTAGTATGAATATGTGAATGAAAAAGTTTAACGTTGCTACACCATGAACAATACATATAGGACATTGAATGGGCCCTAATAATGGCAATCTAGCAATAGAATTTAAAAAGTTATAGCCCTGCAAAGAAGGGGAACTTCTCCATGTTAAATAGAGCTGGCAAGGGATGGTATATCATGAATTTAACCTTGGGCAATCAAAGTGTTAAGGGGATGCAGACCAGAGAAAGACTTTTGTCTTGTTTACATCAGGGTCCCCCATTTTCAATTAATCATAACATATATGACATACATGACATACAGATAGACAGTACTGCTACATCTATACATTTATGACATACCAGATTTGCAAATACAGTACTGTTTGTGATACGAAAAGAGTCCAGAAAAGAAAGTATATACATTTGACGTAGAAACTGTACATTGGAGGAGGTTGGGTAGGTGGGGTGGGGTTGGGGGGGTGGGGGGGACTGTACATTGGAGGTGGTTCGGTGGGTGGGAGGGGTGGGTGGGTGGGGAACACTGTACAACTGTACAAGCAAAACTGTACATTGGAATATTGACAAAACCATACTTGGTCATTTACTGTACATTGGAGGGGGTTGTGTTAGGTCATTTACAGGGGCCAGTTTCGAATTGCAGTCTCCCGTAGGTGTTCTTTGAGAATGTTTTTGAAAGTGGGTAGTGATTCACATTCCTTTACAGCTTTGGGTAGGGCGTTCCACATTGATGTGGGATAATTGCGAAACGTGTTTAGTCCCTTGTTTGAGCCGAATCTGGGTTTAACATGATTTGTGGAGCTCCCTCTGGTGTTGTGATCGTGGTATTCACTGACCTTTGGGAAATATTTTGACATGTACATGGGTACCTTGGTCGTGTAGTGTATCTTGTAGACGAGGCCCATTGCAAGTTGCTGTACTCTGTCGTCTACTCTAAGCCATCCTAGGTTGTCAAAGTGGGCAGGGGTGATCAAAGTCCTTTTAGCTTGGCCCTCAGAGCCCACCACTTCTAAATATTCGATATATTTTTTAAAGTGACATATAAAAACGCCACTGTGCATGCGTGCACGTGTATGTGTGTGTGGGGGGGCCTCCACAAGAATCTGGCCCAGGGGCCTCTGAAGTCTTAATCTGGCCTTGCCCACTGTAACTGAGAAGCCGTCGGTCTTGCTGAGTTTGTTATTTGAACCGAAGAGAATGGACTCTGTTTTGCCCATGTGTAATGATGTTATTTGTTATCAGCAAGCCATATGCAGATTTTGCCTAGTTCCGAGCTGAGGGTTTTTTCAACCTGCAACTTGTTCTTGTCAGAGACCAGCAGGGCTGAGTCGTCCGCAAACAGAAACAAGTTGCAGTCACAGGCTGACGACATGTCATTTGCATAAATTAGGAACAGTAGCGGTCCTAGTATGCTTCCTTGTGGAACACCACAGCTCACTGTGAGGGGGGGGGATAGAGTACCATTAACCTCCACCATCTGTTCTCTCCCCTCCAGGTAGGATTGCATCCAGTTCACTGATAAACTATCAAAACCAATTGCTTTTAGCTTGTCAATCAGAATGGAGTGACGGGGCTACACTAGCAGCTGAGGTCGTGCTAGCAGTAGAGGTCCTGCTAACTGTGCTAGCTACATGGGCTAAGCTAGCGGTAAGGGCTGTGCTAGCAGGGAGAGCTGAGGTTCTAGCAATAGGTACCCTAGCAGGTGAGGCTAAGCTAGCCTTCTTAGACCTACTAGCTCTCAGAGATTTACTAGCAGTGCGAGATACGCTAGCAGTATGCAAATTACATGTTGTCAGCTTGTGACTGCAACTTGTTCCTGTTTGCGGATGACTCAGCCCTGCTGGTCTCTGACAAGAACAAGTTACAGGTTGAAAAAACCCTCAGCTCGGAACTAGGCAAAATCTGAATATGGCTCGCCGATAACAAACTATCATTACACATGGGCAAAACAGAGTCCATTCTCTTCGGTTCAAATAACAAACTCAGCAAGACCGACGGCTTCTCAGTTACAGTGGGTGACAATATTGTCACAAGGAAAGATAAAATTACCTACCTGGGTTCCATCCTAGAGGCTATCTTTCCTGTGACAAAATGGCATCCAATGTAATAAAAAAAAGTCAACAAATGAACTCGATTCTTGTACCGGATCTCCACTCTGGTAAACAAGAATACCCTGAAGACTCTGGCAGGAGCACTCATTCAAGGGTACTATGACTTTGCTTGCACCTCATGGTACCAAAGCACCTCAAAGGCACTAAAAACCAAATTACAAACATCTCAAAACAAACTAGTCAGACTACTGCTTGACCTGACTCCTAGAACCCACCTCACCCCTGCACACTTTGACAACCTAGGATGGCTTAGAGTAGACGACAGAGTACAGCAACTTGCAATGGGCCTGGTCTACAAGATACACTACATGACCAAGGTACCCATGTACAGGGCCGCCTGGGAGAAATGCGAGGCCCTGTGCGAGATTTAAACGCGAGCCCCCCCCCCCCCCCCCCCCCCCCCCCAAAAAGGTAAAAAAAAAATATATATATATATATATATTTTTTTTTTTTATACAGTCAACATATTCGTAAATAATAGCGCTGCCCGAGGCTGGGCATGATACAGTCAACATATAGCAAGAGAGAGAGCGAGAGAGAGCTCCCGTTCTACAGTCAATATACAGTGTACAGAGAGAGAGACACATTGGAAAGAAATTGAAATGCTATTTGGCCCTAAACAGAGAGTACACAGTGGCAGAATACCTGAGCACTGTGACTGAAGATCCTTGACTAGGTACAGACTCAGCGAGCACAGCCTAGCCATCGAGAAAGGCCGCCATAGGCAGACTGTGTGTGTTAGAAAGAGAGAGAGAGAGAGAGAGAGCATGTGTGTTAGAGAGAGAGCATGTATGAGAGAGATAAGCAAAGATGACCCCCTAAAGGATATTCAACTTTTAATGAAAGAACAAAACAGAAGGAAAAGATAACTTCACAAAGGCAACATGAATATACATAGATCCAAAAGGACAAAGATCAACACTTAAATCCAAAGAGAAGAGGGTCTATACCAGAGAAAACAAAGCAGCAAGGAGCCAATGGCCGACAGCTAAAGGCTAGCCAGGTAGGCTACTGACACCAGGCCACACACAGCTTTGGCCAACGGCCCAACGCTACCCAAGCTACACAAACGACCAATACAATGAATTCACACACAGCACATGTCGTATCTCCAAATGTTGTGAAGTAACATATGTTTTGCCTGGAAAAAAACATCGTTATTAAGGAAGGAAGGAAGAGTGGGGTAATGTCATGATTTTCATTAATCTTACCTGCACCAAGGAACGCAGGGCGAAAGGCCGCAACACAGGTCTCCACGTTGACGAAAGGCCTCTCGCTGGCGGGACAAAAATAACCCCCTGCTATTCTCACGGCTAATGTCAATGGTCGTAGCACAAGCTAACAGCTAACTCAAGGCTAACTGATAGCATCAAACAAACGTTCCCAGCCGAGCGCAGCCGGCAGCTAACGTCGTAGCTAAACAGCTAACTGGCTAACAGTTAGCTCAACCAGGCTATCGCTAACCATTAGCTAACGCAGAAGCAAGCTATGCAACTACATACAGGTGCTGACACCAGGCCACACACAGTTAGCTACTAGTAGTACTACAACAGCTAGTCGGCCAGTTTAGCTCCAGAGAGAGAGAGAGAGAGAGAGAGAGAGAGATGTCCACGGCGGGAATAGAATAGAGTTAATAGAATAGGTTAAAAACTCACCAAACGTCCAAGAGGATGGAGACAACCGCGTGGAGTTGACGAAGTTCATCTGCCAAACGACCATCCTCTTCATCTTGGCTGCATCTCTAGGTTAGCTAACGCTAGTTAGCCTTTAGCTAAGCTAGCTACTAGCCGACATCATCATGGCTATATCCCGACTGCATCATGACAAGGCTCCGGCCATTTGTCCCGCCAGCGAGAGGCCTTTCGTCAACGTTCCTTGGTGACCGACCGACTGATAATGACCGACCTTGGCTGGCATAACTAAGCATAATAGTCAAAAGCTGCACGCGCGAAATAGTCAAACGCAGCTGACTCACGCCGGCGTACTACACATGATGTAAGTAACCACTCCCTTCGTTGAAACCAATAGTATGTCTGCTGCAGAGCCCCAGAGCTCCAATAGTGACCCAGGTGCAGACCCAGGAACAAGTCAGACACATTCTACAAACGTGTCTAATGTGAAATATATAAGCATATAAACAAAACTAGATTTTAGGTCTGTGATGAAAAAGGGCCTCGCGGGAAGGGGGGCCTCGCAAAAAAAATTTTTTTTTTTTTTTTTTTTTTTTGCGAGGCCCCCCTTCCCGCGAGGCCCTGTGCGACCGCACTGCTCGCACACCCCCTGAGGCGGCCCTGCCCATGTACATGCCAAATACTTCCCAAAGGTCAGTGAATACCACGATCACAACACCAGAGGGAGCTCCACAAATCATGTTAAACCCAGATTCGGCTCAAACAAGGGACTAAACACGCTTCGCAATTATGCCACATCAATACGGAACGCCATACCCACAGCTGTAAAGGAATGTGAATCACTACCCACTTTTAAAAACACTCTCAAAGAACACCTACGGGAGACTGCAATTCGAAACTGGCCCCTACAAATGTCCTAACCCAGTTGTACAGTAAATGACCAAGTATGGCTTTGTCAGTATTCCAATGTACAGTCTACAGTGTAACCCACCCTCCTCTGCCCAACCCCCCCCCCCCCCCCCCCCCACCACTTGGTTGTTGGTTGTTAAGATTTAGGCCACCCTGGGATTTCGGAATGGATGATTGGATGAATGAATGGATGATTGGATGAATGAATGGATGATTGGATGAATGAATGGATGATTGGATGAATGAATGGAATCACAGAGACCGGATTTTCTTTTCTCACAGCATTTGATTCATTGGCAGTTGTCAGGATGTAAAGATAATTTCAGCAAATATGACCACCAATAAAAACAGATTGAGAACAGACTTTAACCTTCTGTATTGTCTCAGTGAAAGGGTTAACATGTGTGTAGTCAGTGACCAGGACTGTGTCTGCTCCTCCAGGGCGTCTCCTTCGGCTTCTTCAGCTGGTGGTACATCCTGGGAGGATCCTGCATCCTGGCCGCCGCCTTCGCTTCCTTCCGTGTCTTCGAGGTCTGTGTCGTCATGGCCAAGCGGGAGATAGACGAGGCACAGCCCTGCCCCGGGCCCTGAAGAGAGGGGGGGGGGGTGCACGCCCCTTCCTACGACGTCCGTGAACGGGACGAGGCTAGGGCTGGGCGATATATGGCCAAAAATGCAGCAATTCTTTGTCGTTGCCACCATCTTTAGTGTTACATCCCCTCACACTCCAGTTCTCAGGCTGCAACTGGTTTGAAAGCGAAAGTAAACGGGCTTCTCTGCTGGCTGTGGCTCCAGAGGAGTTGAACAGTTCTGGCTCTGCTAGTTTCTTTTCTATCTTTTGGCGCTTTTTTGGTGGACAAACCACCGCACATGTGCACCGTGACTCGTGACTGGAGACTAGCTCTGCTAGCACACATAGCCTACTTTGTACAGACGGTTTCAAACTGTATTTTAAATTAGAAAGCAAACAAAATAAAAGAGAAAAAGAAATCTCAATTTGGTCAGTATTGTCATTTGGCCAAGCAAAGCCATTACTTTAAGTTGCAGGCAAGAAAGACAAGTCTGTCCACTGTCTCTGGTTTTAAAACTGCCCTGTTGCAGGTCACAAAAAAATATATATATATATTAGATAATTTTTTCTTTGGATTTTTTTTCTTTTCGATATCGATTATTAAAATATATCGCGATAATTAGCGTTATCGTTATATCGCCCAGCCCTAGATGAGGCACATGTGAGAGCCTATACAGGCTCTCCCGAGTAAGAAGCTAAAGGCTAACAACGTGGCCGAACAATAGCGCAGAGTATTCACGAGTTAGAACACCAGTATAGGCATCGAGGCGTTGTGTTAGACTGAGGAACGACGGTCGCCGACCTACGGGAGAAGACTGCTGGAGTTTGGCGTGTTATAAGTATAGGTCGGTAGTGTAGTATCTTGATAGAAGAGACTGGGGTAGTGCTCAGTTGTGCTTTATTCACAGTTGGTATTATACAGGTAAACAGTGAAACCCGCAGCCAGTCCCTCTGGCTGCTGCCTTATTCTAACACAGAGCGCTCCGAGGCGCCTCTGGTTCACGTAACAGTAACCAATGATAAGCAAGACATGTGACACCTTAACATCAGGGGAGTTGTAGTCCTACACTACACTACACTCCTCCCCTACCCTGATTCCTGAGATTACAGATTTAATCTGTCTGGGGGTTTTGCATTTCGTTTTGGTCTACTACTTCCCCTGACCTGAGGACCATCAGGCCCTAGTATTACTCGCTCTTCCGTTTCAGGCTGTGGTAACTTAGTTGACACCATTTGATTCACATGTCTTTTACATACTTTGTTCTGAACCTCAACCATGTATGTAACCGGGCCTAATGGCCTCACAATCCTCCCATGAACCCACTTTTCTCCTTCCCCTCCCCCATAGTTTTTCACCAACACCCGCTGGTTGACAAGGGTTACATGTGGCCACCAGGTTTTCAATGTCTCTGTCCAGGTTTGGCCACCAAAAATGGCTACGTGCTCTGGTCTTCATTCTCACTATACCCAGGTGATCGTCATGTAACTCTTTTAACATTTGTGACCTCAGTACGGGAGGAATGACCACTCTAAAACCCCACATCACACAATCACTCTCTACAGACAGTTCTGTACATCTCACCCAGTATGGTTTTAGTTCCTCCTCCGTGACATGCTTAGGCCACCCTTTCTGTGTGAAATCTTTCACTGTTCTCATTACTGCATCACTCTTGGTGTGCTCTGCAATCTCTCTAGCAGAGATAGGGATCTCATCTAAGAACGAGACTCTGAAGTCCGGGCTACACTCTTGTGCCTCTGCCTGCATCGGTAACCTAGATAATGCATCCGCATTCCCATGTGTCAGGGCGGCCTTATACTGAATATCGTACTGGTAGGCTGCTAGAATTAGGGCCCATCTCTGCAGTCTTGCTGCTGCTAATGTGGGAACACCTGTCTTTGGTCCTAAGATCTTGACCAGTGGCTGATGGTCTGTACAGAGGGTAAATTTTCGACCATACAAATATTCATGGAACTTTTTCACTCCAAAAATTATACTGAGGGCCTCCTTCTCTATTTGCGCATAATTTACCTCTGCCTTGGACAGGGTCCGTGAGGCATATGCTATTGGCTGCTCACTGCCATCTGGTAGCTTGTGTGATATCACCGCCCCTATCCCGTATGGGGAAGCATCACAGGCCATTATCACTGGTAACTGGGGGTCAAAATGCGCTAGCACTGGTGCTGCTGTCAGCATCTTCTTGGTTCTCTCAAAAGCCTCTTGACGCTGCTTTGACCAGACCCATTCCTGTCCTTTCTGTAGTAGTTCTGTCATAGGTTTTATCTGTGTAGATAAAGAAGGCATGAATTTCCCATAGTAGGTTAACAAAGACAGAAACGCCCTCAACTCTGTGGTGTTTTTGGCCACCGGGGCCTTTTCAATGGCCTCCGTTTTCTCCTGAAGGGGGTGTAACCCCTGCGCATCTATGCGATGGCCCAAATAGCACACACTGTCCTGAAAGAAAGCACACTTTCCCATGTTTACTCTCAGCCCATATTGATCCAACCTCTGCAGTACCCTTTCTAGATTTTTCATATGACTGTCTGTGTCATTGCCTGTCACCAATATGTCGTCTAGAAAACAGACTACCCCGTCTAACCCTTGCAGCACTTGATCCATTGTTCGTTGAAATATGGCTGGAGCGCTGGCTACCCCATAAGGCAAGCGATTGTATCTGTACAACCCTTTTGGTGTGTTGATTGTTAAGTATTTCTTGCTCTCCTCTTCTAATTCCATCTGCTGATATGCCTGTGTCAAATCTAGCTTTGTAAAATGTTTCCCTCCTGCTAACTTGGCAAATAGGTCTTGTGTTCTGGGAAGAGGATACTGATCTACATCCAGAAATGGATTTACTGTTTCTTTGTAGTCCCCACATATGCGAACTGTGTTGTCTCTCTTTGGAATATTCACTATGGGTGCTGCCCACTCACTGTGTGGCACTGGAGAAATAACCCCTTGCTTCTCCAAGTCATCTAGCTGTTTGTTTACAGCTTCCCTCAAAGCATAAGGAACAGACCTGGCTTTGCAAAACCTAGGTTTTGCATGTGGGGACACATACATTTTAGCCTTAACCCCTGTCACTTTACCCAAACCATTGCTAAATACCTGCGTATATGTCTGACACAGGGACTCCACCGGATCCCCTATCCTGTTGACCTTAGACCAGTCTAGGTTTAATGGTCTTATCCAATTACGACCCATGAGTGCAGGACCCCGCCCCCTGGCTACCACTAAGGGTAACTGCAACTTCTGTTCCCCACTCTCAA
Organism: Notolepis coatsorum; assembly: GCF_963971535.1. NCBI lineage: Eukaryota > Metazoa > Chordata > Actinopteri > Aulopiformes > Paralepididae > Notolepis > Notolepis coatsorum. Next base: position 109,505,849 of record NC_140175.1, read on the forward strand.
CTGTGACCATTATCTTCCCCATTAGCTCCAATGGCTCATCTGTGTACGTTTTCAACTTAGTCATACATGGAAGTAATGTTACATTTTTTAACTTGGCATGGTACATACTCTCTGATATGACTGACAACGCGGCACCTGTATCCACCTCCATACATATTTTCTGATCATTACATTTCACAAACACATTGTATGGTTTCTCATACTCACAATCCCTATTAGGTCGGACTGTATACAGTCCCATTTGAGTCTGTTCCTCTGAACCGGACCCGTACTCTGCCTGTTCATGTTCAGTCTCTGAGATCATGTTGACTCCTCCTCCTCGCCCGCCTCTGTGCTGGGCCGCGCGCGTTGCTCTCCCTCGCTGATCTTGTCCGTTGAATTGGCCCCTCTTCCTGCAAGCCCTCTCCAGATGCCCCGTCGTCTTGCAAAAACGACACTGGAAATCCTTGTAGCGACAATCTCCCGCCGAATGCCCTCTCCCGTTGCAGCGGTTGCATTCCGACGCATTGCCGCTCTTCTGCTCTGTTCCTGCTCTCGGTGGTCGCTGTCCTCCCGTAGCGTCTTCACGTTGTCTTCCCGTCATCTCCACTCTGTCGGTTCTGAACTGCGGCTCTGGGACAAACCTTTTCATGCTGACCACGGTGCATTCATAGTTGTTGGTGATCTCCAGCGTCTTGGTCCACGCTAAAACCCCATCACAAGCTGCATTCAGCAGCTTACTGCGCAGATCGTTACTTGTGATACCGCAGATAAACTGGTCACGAAGCTGCTCTTCCATTGATGTTCCAAACGCACACCAAGAAGCCAACCCTTTCAATGCCGCCACATATTCCGTGAGCGATTCACCAGAGAGCTGTTTGCGATTTCTGAACGTATACCTCTCTGCTAGCACATTCTTCTTTGGTGAAAAATAGGCTCTCACTGCCGTTAACAAGTCCTTCAAGTCCACGTCGCCTGGCCTGTCCGGCGCCACCAAATCCTTGAGCAATGTAAACGTTTTAGCTCCTACCATGGAGAGAAACACAGCCCTTTGCCGGCCTGCCGCGATGTTGTTTGCGATGAAAAACTGCTGAAGTCTCTCTTCATAGGCTTCAAATGTCTCTATCGTCTCATCAAACACCAGTCCCGTTTCTAGACTGTACAGCGCCATTCCTTTTTGCACTTCCCCGCCACGAGTTCCAAGAGAGAAAAAAAACGTGGAAGCTAGCTTGACTATTATTCTTTCTTCGGCTACAAGCCTACAACCTCTATTTCCGAGGTGGACACAAACGTGTGTTTTCCTTTATCCTCGTCGCCACTGTAGTATCTTGATAGAAGAGACTGGGGTAGTGCTCAGTTGTGCTTTATTCACAGTTGGTATTATACAGGTAAACAGTGAAACCCGCAGCCAGTCCCTCTGGCTGCTGCCTTATTCTAACACAGAGCGCTCCGAGGCGCCTCTGGTTCACGTAACAGTAACCAATGATAAGCAAGACATGTGACACCTTAACATCAGGGGAGTTGTAGTCCTACACTACACTACAGGTAGCTATCATAGCCACACCGGCTACTAGTTAACACAAAGTATTGTGAGTTAGCCTTTGTAGCTTAGCTCGTCAAGGCCCGCAGGCTACAGCAAAGAGATGGACATTTCGCCGGGGCTCTACTGGACGTCGCCTGCAGCTACGGAGACTGTCTGCAACATCTCGGGCGAGGGTGTACCAGGTGACGGTCGCTAGAGACCATTTTGATTTCACCGTCAAATAAGCACAGATTTTATGAACATGCGTGGCTGTGAACTGAAGTAATAACGTGCTGGTTAAAGGTACACCCCGCGCCGTTTCGCACTGTTGGATTACAAAACCCTTTTATTTGTTCAGGCTCTCAAGGGAGTGAAAGGGCCATATTGTTTCCGGCCACTACGTTCCCGAGCCACGACAGGGCTTAGTATAGGTAAAGTGCATTTCAAATGTGTGGGCCCATGCAGGTTATATAATATGCTCCAGGTTACCCACAGGGTTCAACCGTGTCGCATATATCCATGGTGTTCAGCATCTCCTTGAGACTGTGTTGCCGCTTTAAGGCGAGATCCCCAAAATTGTCTTTTTGCTTTTTTTCGACGATATTGAGATTTTGTTATATTTTGCTTCCTAAACATGTCTTCTATGAAACTAGTGACAATAAAATGTCAATAACACACATTTAGTTGTTTATTTTACTTCATTTTGCCTGATTGCATCCATAAATGTGCACATATTTAATGGGGAAGTGCCTCATTTGCATATATAAACATAAAATTCAGGAAACTTGCAATAAATTTTTTCTTAGTTTATATGTACATAACAAACTGGGAAAGTGATATCCATATTCCATAGTGATATCTATTCAAGTATTTTTTTTCCCTATTAGGGGGTGCTGTCCCCCCTTAAAAGGGCAAAGGTGATTATTATTTCATTGCTATTGTGTTGCCGCCGAAGGTGATTATTATTTTGGTGCTACTGTCCTGCGGCCGTATGTTACCAGAGTATTATTGTCTTGCCGCCATAGGGCGAAAGTTATCAGTAACATAGTAGGATTATGCGATGTGCTACGGTCGTGTCAACATTAACAGTAGAAAGTCTCCAGTGAGGTAACACGGTTATACACTGTACACTGTGGTGTTAAATTCCAGGAGAGACTGATAATTGGATTCACTGTGTGTGTGTGGTTTAATGGTGCATTACTGTCTAACCTCTTTTAATACCCTGTATTCCACTAAGCGGGGTAGGTGCTAATTTCAGGTCTCCTACAGAGAAAAGGCATGGTACTGCTTTGGGGAGAATTATACCAACCACTACTTCCACCGGGTGTGAGGGGGTGTGGGGCGTACTAGGGGGAGGGTGGGAGTTTAGGGATTAATGAGTATTGCCCTTAAAGGAAAACTCCAACATTTTGGGAAATTAGCTTATTTAACATCTTCCCTGGAGTTAGACAAGAAGATACATACCTTTTTCGTCTCTCTGCATGCATTGGGCTTAGGGAACACCTGGACTGTTAGCCTAGCTTAGCTTCATCACTGGAAGTGGGGCAGACATCTAGCCTAGTTCACTACAGTCAGGAAATATACTCCAAATACAATCCAAATACAACTCCCAAACGTTCCTGTAAACATGTTGTGACCTGTGTATTTACCACGTCTCCCAGTCACACAAGTCACACGAGTCTCCTAGTCACACAAGTCACATGAGTCTCCCAGTCACACAAGTCTCCCAGTCACACAAGTCACACGAGTCTCCCAGTCACACAAGTCTCCCAGTCACACAAGTCTCCCAGTCACACAAGTCTCCCAGACACACAAGTCTCCCAGTCACACAAGTCTCCCAGTCACACAAGTCTCCAAGTCACACAAGTATCCCAGTCACACAAGTCTCCACATCACACAAGTCACACGAGTCTCCCAGTCACACAAGTCTCCCAGTCACACAAGTCTCCAAGTCACACAAGTCACACGAGTCTCCCAGTCACACAAGTCTCCAAGTCACACAAGTCTCCCAGTCACACAAGTCTCCCAGTCACACAAGTCTCCCAGTCACACAAGTCACACGAGTCTCCCAGTCACACAAGTCTCCCATTCACACAAGTCTCCCAGTCACACAAGTCTCCAAGTCACACAAGTCTCCCAGTCACACAAGTCTCCCAGTCACACAAGTCTCCAAGTCACACAAGTCTCCCAGTCACTCAAGTCTCCCAGTCACACAAGTCTCCACATCACACAAGTCACACAAGTCTCCCAGTCACACGAGTCTCCCAGTCACACAAGTCTCCCAGTCACACAAGTCACACACGTCTCCCAGTCACACAAGTCTCCAAGTCACACAAGTCACACGAGTCTCCCAGTCACACAAGTCACACAAGTCTCCAAGTCACACACAAGTCTCCCAGTCACACAAGTCTCCCAGTCACACAAGTCTCCCAGTCACACAAGTCACACGAGTCTCCCAGTCACACAAGTCTCCCAGTCACACAAGTTCACTATGAATCATGTGTGTAATAGTGAATACAGCAGGAGGCTCAGGACACAGCCCTGGGGGGACCCGATACTCAGATTGATGGTGTTGGAGGTCTGACGCCCCACCCTGACCGCCTGGGGCCTCTCACTCAGAAAGTCCAGTATCCAGGCACTCAGAGCAGAGCTCAGACCCAGCTCGATCAGCTTGTCCACCAGTCTGGTGGGGACTATGGTGTTGACCGCTGAGCTATAGTCAATGAAAAACAGTCTCACATAGCCCCCCTTCTGGCAGTCAAGATGAGAGAGGGTGCTGTGTAATACTTGGGAGACCGCATCGTCAGTGGACCTGTTTGGCCTGTATGCAAATTGCATAGGGTCCATATCATTGGGGAGGGAGGCACAAATGTAATCCTTAACCAGCCTCTCAAAACACTTCATGACCACAGAGGTGAGTGCCACCGGTCTGTAGTCATTGAGACCTGTTGGGGAGGGTTTCTTTGGTACCGGTATTATAGTGGACACCTTGAAGCAGACAGGGACCACGGATTCAGCCAGGGATAGATTAAATATGGTGGTGAACACTGGGGCTAGCTGGTTAGCACAGGATTTAAGTATACGTCCTGTTATCCCATCTGGGCCAGCTGCCTTTCTGGTGTTCACCCGCATAAATGCTCTTCTCACACTGTGTTCCGTCAATGAGAGAGTGCCCCCCCGCGGATCCCCCCCCCCTTCCACGACAGCCGGTGCGTCGGTGACGTCGTTAGCCGGTGAGCTAGCGTGCTGTCTTTGAGATGACGGAGCCGTAGAGACAGAATTACACTTCCTAACACAATGTGAAAATTACAGAAATATTAGGGAGGAGTTCTTTCGAAAAAAGAGAGAGCGAGAGAGAGAGAGAGAGAGAGAGAGAGAGAGAGAGAGAGAGAGAGAGAGAGAGAGAGAGAGAGAGAGAGAGAGAGAGAGGGGTGGATAAATCTGTGGTCCTTGGCCCTGGAGAGAGAGAGAGGTAGGGAGAGAGAGATAGAGAGAGAGAGAGAGACAATTTTGTCAATGAAAATGATGACGAAAGATGGTCGTCAACGAAGGTTTTTTTCATGACGACAACGAGACGTGACATCACGTTATTGAAGACCATGTGACGCCAACGTGACTAAATAGTTAATTACATATCGTTGACCACAACTGAGGACACAAAAATGTAATTTACAAAAACCAGGATGAAATTTCTCTTCATGTATGTTGATATTGTTGACTAAAACAAGACGAGACAAAATAATTATAACTTTTCGAATTATTATTTCAGTATTTCCGTTTCCGGCTGTGAGTCTGCAGCCAAAGCAGCGAGCGTGGGCCTTTGGCTCATTCTTTCCCTGACTCACACAGCACAAGCACGGAGGTCGAAAGCCCAGTAGGTGGCATACAGGAATTATCAAATAGCTCAGCTGAGCCGCTCCCCTCAGTCAGACAATGGCGGCCGTGAACCAACAGCAACAGGGTCGTCTCAACAATGATCCATTATCCCGTGGGCTTGGAAGAAAACGAAGACCAGACCTCTGGGCATACTTTAGATATATAGAGCTCGAAGGAGCTACAGAATGTATTGTTGAAAAAAGTGAAACACGAGGAGAGCCCGCTCAGCCCGGGGAGAAATGTGGTCATCGAATTAAGGGAAAAAACACCACTAATCTCAAACGACATCTGAAGACATTCCACAAGGAAATCCAGGTAAATGTAAAAATGCATTAGCACCATATGACTGAGTGAATTTGTATGGACTAGTATATCATGGAGCCATTTGTGGTGGATTAGCCCGTCTGTTGCTAGCTATCTAGCCCTCTGATGCTTGCAATGCTAACGCTAGCCATGTGACACCAACGTACTGTGACTGTGTGAGCCAGACGGACACAATTAATTACCAACAGATTGATTAACAATAACCTAACGCCCCGGGCAGACCAGACACGCACAAAGTCACGCGCGGGTTCCGTGCGAGATCGCGCGCCTGGCCTGGCACACCTACTCTGACTTCAGAGCGTGCGGACGACAGACTGCAGCGCGAGCCCTCCATAGAACCAAAGGAATTCCCAGCAGCAGCACGAGCTCTCTCTCTCTCTCTCTCTCTCTCTCTCTCTCTCTCTCTCTCTCTCTCTCTCTCTCTCTCTCTCTCTCTCTCTCTCTCTCTCTCTCTCTCTCTCTCTCTCTCTCTCTCTCCACCCCTCTCTCTCTCTCTCTCTCTGTCTCTCTCACCCACCCACCCCCTCCTAATGTACAGTCCCCTCCCCATCATATGTATATACTCTGTCAGGATCTATGGGTAACAGTACTGTATATTTGAATATCGTATATGTCACAAATGTAACAGTACTAAATACCTGTATGTCATGTATGTCCCTATGCCATAAATGTCATGTATGTTGTGTATGTTGTGTATGTCATAAATGTCACTATGAATTGAAAATGGGGGACCCTGATGTAAACAAGACAAAAGTATTTCTCTGGTCTGCATCCCCTTAACAATTGTGTGTACAATTGTCTCCCCTTTCCATCCTCCTCAACAGCCCCCACCCTTGCACAGACTTTCCTCTACTCCTCAACAGCCCCCACCTTTGCACAGACTTTTATTCTTGGCTTTAGTGTTGTCTCCAATGTGTTTTAGCCTTGTGTTGTCTTTAGTTTTGTTTCCTTTGTTAATTGTTATTTATTAGTTCCTTGTATGGTGGTTGTTTACTCTGTCTAGTGTTCAGTCTTTTCTTGTGTGGTTAGTTTTGTATGTTTCCCTGTTTAATTCCCCAGTGTGTTTGGTTTTGTGTTTTCCTATACCCCTGTGTGTTAGTTCTACCTTCCCTCTCAGGTGTGTCTTGTTACCAATTACCCCCTTGTGTTAATCAGCCTGTGTATTTATGCCTGTGTTACCTCTTGTCTCCCTGTGGCGTCATTGCGTTTCCTGCCTTGTTCCCCTTGGTCTGTTCCTGCCGTTTTCGGATTAGTCTTGTCTCCCTGTGTATCCTGGCTCTCTCACCTGGTAATGTTTTTGCACCGTGTGCCTCCCCAGCCTTGCTGTATCTTGTTTTCGTTTATTTTCTAGTTTCTCAGTTAGTGTCGTTACTGTTTGTTTGGCTTCTTTATTTTTCAAGTGTCTCTCTTGCGAGTATTTTTCAGCACCGTCTTGTGACGTGTCATTTTGTTTTGTACATTTTTAGACTTGCTCTCTTTATGAGATTATTCTTTGTTTTGTATTTTGCCCTCTGCCAGTCTTAAGCTGAGCGATTCCTTGTTTTGTTTTACTGCTGCCTTGAAGTATTTTTTGTTACACTTCACCCCTGGCTCGAAGTGTCTCTAATTAAAGGAGCAGCCTCTCCCTGAACGTCAGCAAAACAAAGGAGATGATTGTGGACTTCAGGAGGTCGGGGGTCAAGGACTACAGCCCCCTCAGCATCGACGGGGCACCGGTTGAGAGAGTCAACAGCTTTAAGTACCTCGGAGCCTACATATCCGAGGACTTGACATGGACCACACACATTGACAGTGTTGTGAAGAAGGCACGACAACGCCTCTACTTCCTCAGGCGCCTAAGGAAGTTCCAAGTCAGTCAGAAGATCCTTAAGAACTTCTACTCATGTACAATAGAGAGCATCTTGACCGGCAACATCACCTCCTGGTTTGGGAATAGCACTGCACAAGACCGAAGCAGACTACAAAGAGTGACACGTTCAGCCGAACGCACAATTGGAGGGGGGCTCCCCACCCTCCAGAACATTTACAACAAGCGTTGCAAGGGCAAGGCTAAGAGAATCATTAAAGACTCCAGTCACCCGAACAACTGCCTCTTTGAACTGCTGCGGTCAGGCAAGCGATACCGGAGTCTCAAGGCGAGCACAGAACGACTCAGAAGAAGCTTCTACCCCCAGGCCATCAGGCTGCTAAACGAACAATGAACACTACACAACAACAACCACCAAACGCACATAGCACACACATCCACACGCACACACTCACTTTAAACAAACACACTGTAGCACCCACTCCACACACTTTATAGCACACACCCACTTTAAACAAACACACTGTAGCACCCACTCCACACACTTTATAGCACACACCCACTTTAAACAAACACACTGTAGCACCCACTCCCCACACTTTATATTTATTGATTAAGGATTGCACTACAACTCGTACACCTTACTGTAAATTGTACCTAAATTGTACCTCATCCCATTTCTGCTTTGCACTATATAGTACTGTACATTAGTACACTGCATAGTATTGTATATTATATGGTAACTCAGAACATTGTACATATGTCTATACCGAACACTGTGACCTCATTTTCTTCTTCTAAATTACATGCTATACTATGTTATTTGATACTATCTTGTCTAGCACAGTCTCTGGAGCGTAACAGTAAGAAGCATTTTGTATGAAAGTATTCTGTACTTCTGTATGACAACTATTAAAGAAACTTGAACTTGAAACTCATATTTGACAATTCACATCTACCTCTCCCTCGTCTCTGTTTGCGCTTGGGTCCTCTGCCAACACAATCCTTAACAGAGCCGTACTGTATTGTACCCATTCTGCAATCTGTTAAATAAAGTTTTCATTCATTCATTCATTCTCTCTCTCTTTCGGGTATTTCTTTTTTTGTATTTTATTTTTTTATTATTTTTTAAACACACATATAAACAAACATGACAACACACGATAAGATACACAAGCATTAATACACAGTGTATATCCAACAAAATTACAATTTATACCAATGTCTTATACAGGATATACCCTAATACCTGTTATCTAAAAACCTACACACATATGCTCCAGCTCGAACCCCCCCCCTCCCGGACCCCTCTTTGGATAGTACCTCCATTATCCCTCACTCCTAACCAGACACTACCATTATAAGCTAGCTTTTATTCTCTCCACAACTTCTAACCACATTGTCATTTTGGATTCATTGAGACCCAGAATTCTTGCTGTAGATATTTCTTGATAAATCACATCGAGATATGTAAGAAACCAAACTTTCCGGCACATTTTTTCCGGTTGAAACCAGCGTGATGCGATCAGCTTTTTAGCTACTGTGATACCCGATAAAACCAATCTCTTTAGCTGTGGATGTACTCAGGGCCGTAGCCAGGGTTTAGAAATTAGGGAGGTCCATTTATTTTTTTGGCCCAGACCGGCCCACTATAATCGGTCGGACACCACCCACCAGTACACCATCCTTACGGTCCCCTTAAATATGCGTACCTACTGTACTATTCCCCCCCCCAACCCATTACAAAGCTGGGTAGTAAGTGCCATGGACAAGTGGACCAGTGTACTCACTCGCTCTTGGCTGAATCTTGTTTTGGGTGGTGATGTAAAAACACCTGCATCATAGCAGGCTCAGGATGGGCAACATAGTCTATAGCCTGTTCATCCCTGTCTCTCTCCTCCACAACCTGGCTTGACTAGACATAAGGAGAGAGATGATTACAATTAACTGGTACATTCAGGTCCAGAATTGTTGGAATCCCCTGACAAAGATGTGCAAAAAGCTGTACAATTTAAACAATACCATACTGGTAATGAGAAAATAGTTGTTTATTCAATGAATGCATGGAGCAGTTCCATCTTATTTCATTTGATACTAACTACTCAGTTCATACAGATTTCAAGTATTCAAATATCAATGATGAATATTGCATAAGGTTTACACAGTTAATAGATCACCTTCTTGTTTTATATTCATCTTATATGGCAATTAAATCAATGGTGTGTTTGTTTGGGGAGTTTGACCTATGTGCCTACCACGTGTGTATTGAGCTGTACTGTATTGTACCCATTCTGCAATCTGTTAATAAAGTTTTCAATCAATCAAACGTGAAGGTGCATGATCAATGGACAGCACAAAAACAATTTGTGTAGGTGGAGACTAGAGCTACCACAGATAGTAATAAGTTATTAAGAGTAAGTAATCCATACCATATATATCCTAATAGTTACCTTATTACCATACTTGGCTGAAAACAAACTTTGCTGCCTGTTGTGAATGTGTTTTTCCCTGTAGGCTAATACATAAGTAGGCATACATTTTTGCAGTTGAGGAAAAATGTGCAGTTGAGTAGGCTATAATGTGCTGTGTTTTTATGTCTTCCATCAAGGACCACCTTGGAAATAAGTGTTAATGCTTGTTAATGAATGCTTTTAGGTGATATCCTCAGGAATACAAATTGGTCAAGATCATTTGTTTTTATGATGTGTTTTTAATTTCCAAATAAATCTAATCAAATAAAAAAGCAGTTTTTGCAGTTGAGCTACTGGTGTTGTATATTATACAGCCTTTTCATGCATCTTTATCAAGGGAACCCTTATCCTAATGATTTAAAAAATAATATGATGATACGATATGGACCTAGTAGTTGGGTCATCTGTGGCACTTCGTTTCTCAATGGATTTTTTAAAAAGGCGGGGGACATTTGTGAGAGACCAAAATCCAAAATGGCTGCCGTGGAAATTAATACATGGTACCAGCCCCCTCTCAGTCATGTACCAGCCCCTCTCAGTCATGTACCAGCCAGCCCCTCTCAGTCATGTACCAGCCCTCTCTCAGTCATGTATACCAGCCCCCTCTGTCATCTACCAGCCCCCTCTCAGTCATGTACCACAGCCCCATCTGAGTCATGTACCAGCCCCCTCTCAGTCATGTACCAGCCCCCTCTCAGTCATGTACCAGCCCCCTCTCAGTCATGTACCAGCCCCCTCTCAGTCATGTACCAGCCCCCTCTCAGTCATGTACCAGCCTCCTCTCAGTCATGTACCACAGCCCCATCTCAGTCATGTACCATAGCCCCATCTCAGTCATGTACCACAGCCCCCTCTCAGTCATGTATACCAGCCCCCCTCTCAGTCATGTATACCAGCCCCCTCTCAGTCATGTACCAGCCCTCTCTCAGTCATGTACCAGCCAGCCCCCTCTCAGTCATGTACCAGCCAGCCCCCTCTCAGTCATGTACCACAACCCCCTCTCAGCCATATACCACAGCCCCCTCTCAGTCATGTACCACAGCCCCCTCTCAGTCATGTACCAGCCCCATCTCAATCATGTACCAGCCCCCTCTCAGTCATGTACCAGCCCTCTCTCAGTCATGTACCAGCCCCCTCTCAGTCATGTACCAGCCAGCCCCCTCTCAGTCATGTACCACAGCCCCCTCTCAGCCATATACCACAGCCCCCTCTCAGTCATGTACCACAGCCCCCTCTCAGTCATGTACCAGCCCCTCTCAGTCATGTACCAGCCCCCTCTCAGTCATGTACCACAGCCCCCTCTCAGTCATGTACCAGCCCCATCTCAGTCATGTACCAGCCCCCCTCTCAGTCATATACCTGCACGACTGGCGGGGGGGTGCTTAGTAAGAGATGTGATTGGGCCAGCCCAGTGTCAGTCAGTACCAATGGGCCGATGTCTCAGCCTAGTAGTGGGCCGGTCGTTTACAAAAAAATATATATATATATATAATTTTTTTTATAAAAAAAAAATTATATAATATATATATATTTTTTTAATAGTTACAAATAGTTACCGAGGTCCGGACCTCGGTGACCTCATAGCTGGCTACGGCCATGGATGTACTGCAAACTCAAAAACATCATTCAATAGTAATACAGAGGGGTGTACAGGTATATTCCAAGATAAGAGTTTTGATAATTGTTGGGTCACATCTTTCCAGAATATCTTAACTGGTGGGCAGTCCCAGTACATGTGCATAAATGTCCCTTCATCCCCATTTGTACATTGGGAGCATTTGGAGTCTTGTTTAAGACCCATTCTGTTCAGTCTTATAGGAGTCAAGTATGTCCTGTGAATATAGTTAAGATTGATTTGTTGATGGTCCGGGTTCCTTGATGTAAGTCGGACATTTGCCCAGGCTTCTTGCCAATCAAAGTCACTTTCCAGGTCTGGTATATCCCTCCTCCAGACATAGTCTAGTTGGAGGGTTTCATACGAGGACGTTAGTAATTGATGATAAAAATCTGAAACAAAACCTCTCGATGTCTCTCTTTCATAGAAGAATTTGTGGTATCTGTGGTGTTCAATTGGTATGTCTAATGGAACACCGTGAGACTTCAAACATAGCCGTAAGTTCCGTAACTGTATGTAAAAAAGCCATGTGGACTTGGTGAGATAACATTTTTTGCATATTTCACCATAACTACAAAAACCCTGTTTGTTAAAAACATCCCCTAATGAGTGTATGCCTTGCTCTTCCCATATAGGGAATCTTATAGGTCGTTTTTCAATCAAGAGTGCATTGTTATTGAATAAGGGAGTATGTGTGAGGATTCGCCTGTCCCTGGACCTTTTTCCTGTGTTTTCCCTGTCTACTCTCCTCAACAGCCCCCACCCTTGCGATGATTTACTCTCCTCTACTCTTCACCAGCCCCCACCCTTGGACATCCTTGATCCTCTACCTTCACGCACCTGTTGGGAGTTTGCAATCACCTCGGGAGAGTACATAGGTTGCAGACTCCCCTCCAGTCCTTGTCGGGTCGTTCTGTGTTCTGGACTCTGTGTTCGTTCTGTATCTGTATCTGTGTACACTCTGTGTTCATGGAGTTCTGTACGTTACCATCCTGTACGTTACCATCACCTGCCGCGTCTCCGGCGTGAGACGACGTGCCAGCCATCACCACCTGTCGCCGTTTGCCTGGAGTGGGACACCGTCTTCGCTCTCTAATTCTCTACGGGAGGTTTTCCAGTGTTCCCACTCCAGACGTCAAGCCGGCTCGTCATCGCTCCCGATTCCACGGGAGGAAGGCGTCTCTTCGTGATCCTCGTTCCTGGGGGTGAGGCTCGTCGTCGCTCCCTAGTATTCCACGGGAGGACGGCGTGTGCCCATCCCGTTCCCCTTGGACCCAGGCTCGTCGTCGCTCCCTAGTATTCCACGGGAGGACGGCGTGTTCCCATCCCAGTCCCCTGGGACCCCCTTTGTTCTGCGCTGCCCGTCTGCAGCATCCGAGGAGGAGGAGGAGGATCTCCGTGCCAGGCCCCGCTGTCGGGCCCCTGTCCCCGTGCCAGGCCTCCGCCGTCGGGCCCCTGTTCCCGTGCCAGGCCTCCGCCATCAGGCCCCTGTCCCCGTGCCAGGCCTCCGCCGTCGGAACCCTGTCCTCATCCCTGTAAGCAGCTCTGGCCCTCGCCCTGTCCAAGGCCTTAACCCTGTTCTCTGTCCCTGTCTCCAGCCCGCCTCTCCGGGCCTCTGTCCCTGTCCCCCTCTCCAGTGCCCCTGTTCCTGGCCCTGACACTTAGCCCTGGTCCTTAGCCCTGGCCCTTAGCCTTAGTCCCTTAGCCTGTTCGCCTCTTAAAGGCACAGTGCCGCATTTTCCATATTCCTTGACTCTAGTGTTTTTGTGTTTTCCCTTAAAGGGACTGTGCCGCTTTTTGTTCTATAATAAATATTTGCCCTGTTTTGGCTTACTCTCATACCTGTCTTGTGTTGTGCGATTGGGGTCGGTTACAAACCATAACAGTATGACCCGACCAGTCGACGACCCCAGCCAGCACAGACAGTGTATGTGAGTTAGCCCCTGTTAGTTCCCTCTAGTTCCCTCTAACCCACTCTAGCCCCCTCTTAGTACCCCTGTTGACTCCCCTGTTAGCTCCCCTGTTAGCCTCGTTAGCTCCCCTGTTAGCTACCCTGTTCCCCACAGCTAGGACTGTCCTTCCAGCTAGCTTGTTCTCCTTTGCTAGTCCAGCCCTGTCTACTAGCCTAGCTCCTGCAGCTAGCGCAGCCTCTATGCTAATGTAGCAGTACAGCTAGCATAGGCCCTGTAGCTAGCAATGCTCTGGCAGCTACCCAGTCCCTCTGCTAGCCCCACTTTAGGTGTAGCTTCCCCTGCTAGCATGGCCCAGTTTTTTTTGTTTGTTGCTTTGTCATGTCCCCTGCCCCGCTGTCTGATTTTTTGGGTCGCCCGGTGGCTCCTGTGGAGGGGGAGGTACTGTGAGGATTCGCCTGTCCCTGGACCTTTTTCCTGTGTTTTCCCTATCAACTCTCCTCAACAGCCCCCACTCTTGCGATGATTTACTCTCCTCTACTCTTCACCAGCCCCCACCCTTGGACATCCTTGATCCTCTACCTTCATGCACCTGTTGGGAGTTTGCAATCACCTCGGGAGAGTACATAGGTTGCAGACTCCCCTCCAGTCCTTGTCGGGTCGTTCTGTGTTCTGGACTCTGTGTTCGTTCTGTATCTGTATCTGTGTACACTCTGTGTTCATGGAGTTCTGTACGTTACCATCCTGTACGTTACCATCACCTGCCGCGCCTCCGGCGTGAGACGACGTGCCAGCCATCACCACCTGTCGCCGTTTGCCTGGAGTGGGACACCGTCTTCGCTCTCTAATTCTCTACGGGAGGTTTTCCAGTGTTCCCACTCCAGACGTCAAGCCGGCTCGTCATCGCTCCCGATTCCACGGGAGGAAGGCGTCTCTTCGTGATCCTCGTTCCTGGGGGTGAGGCTCGTCGTCGCTCCCTAGTATTCCACGGGAGGACGGCGTGTGCCCATCCCGTTCCCCTTGGACCCAGGCTCGTCGTCGCTCCCTAGTATTCCACAGGAGGTCGGCGTGTTCCCATCCCGGTCCCTTGGGACCCCCTTTGTTCTGCGCTGCCCGTCTGCAGCATCCGAAGAGGAGGATCTCCGTGCCAGGCCCCGCTGTCGGGCCCCTGTTCCCGTGCCAGGCCCCCGCCGTCGGGCCCCTGTCCCCATGCCAGGCCTCCGCCGTCGGGCCCCTGTTCCCGTGCCAGGCCTCCGCCGTCGGGCCCCTGTCCCCGTGCCAGGCCTCCGCCGTCGGAACCCTGTCCTCATCCCTGTAAGCAGCTCTGGCCCTCGCCCTGTCCAAGGCCTTAACCCTGTTCTCTGTCCCTGTCTCCAGCCCGCCTCTCCGGGCCTCTGTCCCTGTCCCCCTCTCCAGTGCCCCTGTTCCTGGCCCTGACACTTAGCCCTGGTCCTTAGTCCTGGCCCTTAGCCTTAGTCCCTTAGCCTGTTCGCCTCTTAAAGGCACAGTGCCGCATTTTCCATATTCCTTGACTCTAGTGTTTTTGTGTTTTCCCTTAAAGGGACTGTGCCGCTTTTTGTTCTATAATAAATATTTGCCCTGTTTTGGCTTACTCTCATACCTGTCTTGTGTTGTGCGATTGGGGTCGGTTACAAACCATAACAGTATGATTGTGCCATTTATGTGGGTTAGGATTTTATTTTGTGTTTCACGCCATATCCGGATCGCATGAGTAATTATGGGGCCAAATTTCCGTTCACAATGCTTGATTGGTAGTTTAGTGTATGCTATGTCCTTCAGTCTATGTGGGGCTACTATGTTTTCTTCTAATTTTCTCCAGGATACTAATGCTTGGGGATCAAACCATGTTGTCAATGGTCTTAATGTGTACGCCTTAAAATAGTGGAAAAAATCTGGAAATGCCATGCCACCGTCTGCTTTATTACTCTGTGCGGTGGATCTTTTTATACGTGGTGGTTTGTTATTCCAAATAAAAGTTGTGATTTTTGGTTAGGGCCTACACAACATGCCTATAGAATACAGGCTATTTTTAATTATTGAATTATTATTATTTATTTATAATAATACAAAAAAAGGCCAGTAGGCCATGACCAAAATAAATAAATAAATAAATAAATAAAAGTGATCCAGATTTGGACTGATATGATACTGTAGGTGTAGTGAATTCCTGTGATTTTGGTCATAGAGAATTAGTCTTACAGTATGTGCAGGGATCATTTCCAGAATTATTTAGAAGTAGGTTATATAGGTGACAAGGTGGATTGACTGCTATATCCTGCTATTATTATTATTATTATTATTATTATTATTATTATTATTATTATTATTATTATTATTATTATTATTATTATTATTATTATTATTATTATTATTATTATTATTATTATTATTATTATTATTATTATTATTATTATTATTATTATTATTATTATTATTATTATTATTATTATTATTATTATTATTATTATTATTATGCAACATTGTAGGTTATTATTTGATATCAGTATATAGTTATAGATATAGTTCTTCAGACGGATTCCTACGCCACTATAAAACTACATTATCAATGGTTTGGTTAAACAAACAGACAGACAGACAGGCAACCAGATATACAGACAGATAGACAGACAGACAGACAGACAGACAGACAGACAGACAGACAGACAGACAGACAGACAGACAGACAGACAGACAGACAGACAGACAGACAGACAGACAGACAGACAGACAGACAGACAGACAGACAGGCAACCAGATATATAGACAGATAGCCAAACAAACAAACAGACAGACAGACACTGGGGGTTGGGCGGGGTACTACTAAGTATAGTAATATGGTTTATTTGCATTTGGAAAGATACAGAGACATTAGCTGGTTGAACAACATCTGTATGTGTGGTAATAATGCAGATATTGAGTGTATTTCAGTGAAAATGCGCATGGCGCACGCCTCCCGTGCCGCCTCGAATCCAACCAAAGCGGAAATGATCGCTTCCGCCCCGCGAGGCGGCCAGTGTGCACAGCTACGTCCGTTAACATGGGAGCGGAAGTAAAGCGGCGGTCGCCCGTCCGTCCGCCTTGAATCGCGTCTGGTCTGCCGGGGCCGTAAGGTGACAATTCAACTGCATCGATTTGAAAATGTTAGAATCGATTAGAATCGCAATTTCAATGTGTGCAGTAGTGCTGCTGTTATTCTCAATGTCCGTAACTTACAGCCAACAAACACTATGCCATACGCTACTGCATCAACGTTATGATTAACAAAGGCATACGTAACGTTGTGTGGCATTAAGTATTTAAGCATTACATCACACGCAGGAGTGGTTTGTGACCAATAAACCATGCCTAGGGGTGGTCGTTAGGCCCGAGGCGCAGCCGAGGGTCGTTAGACCCCCCTAGGCATGGTTTATTGTCACAAATCACGACTGCACGTGGTGTAAAGCTTTTATACAACTGCCAGATTCATCCAACCTTATTTCTATACAATAAACACACATTAATCGAAGATTTATTGAAAAAACCATCCGCCAGAAAAAGTAGTTCCCACAACTACAAAAAAGACAAGTTGCCTCCATGTGGAAGCAGCTTGAAGTGCATCCAACCAAACTAACACATCCAACTGTGTATTATTGGAATGATTGAGAGAAGTTGCCTCATGTGGAAGCAGCTTGAAGTGCATCCAACCAACTAACACATCCAACTGTGTATTATTGGAATGATTGATTGAAAATTGTATTACCAGATGCAGAATGGGTACAATACAGTACGGCTCAATACACACAATTGTTAAGGGAATGCAGACCTACTTTCCATAGAACTTCATTCTTAGCTTCTATATAAAGTAGGTAAAACAAATTAAACGGTTTTCTTTGCCCTATAGGAAAAAAAACGTTTTCTTCGCCCTATTTTTTTATTTATTTCTTTTAGCCTAAACTTAACCAGTTGGAAACCAGGGGTACAGTAATAAAATTAGCAATCAACCAATCAATCAATTCAATAGACCATGCTCACTTAAAACAGCGCTGCTTCTCTCTCTGACTCCCCCGCTGTTGCAGACAGGAGTGTGTGTGTGTGTGTGCGTGTGTGTGCGTGTGTGTGTGTGTGTGTGTGTGTGTGTGTGTGTGTGTGTGTGTGTGTGTGTGTGTGTGTGTGTGTGTGTGTGTGTGTTTGTGGGTACGCCAGCGTCGGACAGTGAGAGTGAACGCTGCAGTCAGTGGGAAGGAAGTAGAAATTTAAATCAATCAATTAATCTATCAATCAAACCGCGATTTTTCTTTTGTTCTAGATTGCCTCAAGACCCATCAATTACATCATCCAACATTGTTTAAAGGACTAACACATTCCCCTTGACAGCATCGCTTCATATTTAGTCGTTATGGTGCTTTCAACATAACCATTTGTTGTCCGCGATCTTGTTTTCTCCCGGAGTGAGCCGGGGAGGGTTATGTGATTCGGTTGTGGGCGGGTCCTGAGCCCAGGACCGTGGATTGTTGCCAATAAAGACGTGTGAATGGCCAATCAGAATCGAGAAATTTGCATGCCGTTGTATAATAACACATATATTACACTTTAAAGGGGAACTATCTTATAAATGGCCTTTTTGAGTGTTTAGCATTGTTTCCTAGCTATGTGAACTTATATTAATATGATCTATGTCTCAAAATTCTCATATTGGCGCATTCTTCCAATTCTCCTCTCACAATATTCACCCTCACTGAACTGAGTCATTTGAAAATGTGCTGATTTGTGATGTCAGAGAGACACCGCTGCATGTTAATGTTCAGGCGAACCAGAACCAGAACCATTGTGGTTGGAGCCCAGGCTCAAAACGGCTTAAGATCTTGAGGTAGAAAAATGCTGTTTTTGAGGACTTGATTAGAAATACAAAACAATGAATAAAAAAAATATATATATTACAGAGGTGTTCCATAGACTCACAGGAATTGTGTAAAAGTGCCCAAATAGTGAAAGAAATAGTAAAATAGTTCCCCTTTAAGTTACTACTGTAAAGGCCATATGAGTGTTTTGGTTATTAAGTAGTGTCTTATTTATGTTTGAACACTAGAGGGCTCACCGCCTCCATTATGGCCCCTCTTCTATAAATAGCCTAGCTAATTACCGTAACAATAAACCCTGTAAACCGAACCGGCGGCAACTTTGGACATTCAATTCATTCAACATCACAAACTTTGGGACTGAGTAAGATAAAGATAAAATCAGCTGAAAGGTCATTCTCCTGTCTGAAACATATCAAAACCTATCTACGCAATAGCTGTGGACAAGAGAGACTCACACATTATGACCAAAATGTTGATGGAAGCATCTGTGCTGCATGAACTAAAGGCCCGCGGAGTGTTTTAAAACAGAGTTATTGACTGTTTTGCCAACATGAAAAAGAGAAGGATGTCATTCCTCTACCAATAGGATGGGGTGAGTGATTCTTTTTTTAAATGTAAAACACACACACCAGGGGCGGATTTTTGATTGTAGGAGATCCGGGGCTTAGCCCAGATAGGTGCCCGCGATAGGTGCACAGATTTTTTTTACTTCGACACCACAATTTTTTACTTATACCACCACCTTGAAAGTGTTAATGTGCGTCTTTGTTTACGGTTTGATTATCACTGATACAAAGTAAAATAGTGCAGTGCAATAAAATAGTTAGTAAAATAGAATAAAATAATGCAATAGTGCATTGCAATAAAATAGTTATCATCGTATTTTTTCGGGAGGCCGGTAAGGAGTGCATTACAGTAGTCGAGTTGGCTTGAGATAAAGGCATGGATCTGGTTTTCAGCGTCCTTTTGATTTATAAATGGCCATACTTTAGCTATGTTTCTAAGGTGGAAGAATTAAGTTTTTGTTAACTTGTTGATTGTGATTTAAAGCGTAGGTCTGAGGCCCCGTTTAGACGGAAACGCTAGCAGGTGAATCCGCAAAAATATTTTTTCAGATGTGCCTTTCGTTTATACGGAAACAGCGTTTTTACGGGGTGAAACCGTAAAAAAGTGAGACCACCTTCCACGGTGGAATTTCTAGAAACGGTAAACCTTTGCGCTCTCATCTAAACTGTCAAACCGCATAAAACGATGACGAAAGGGTTGTCAAGGCTCTCGTCGCGCCTACTGCTTACATCACAGGCATGCGCCAGTAGCCTAGAAGCGTAAACAAAGCATGTCTGATTCTATCCATGGCGATCACCTGAAGGCTACATTGGCAGTACTTTTAAATACACAAGAATCTGTCCCGCGACTATCACAACTATTATGACTGGACCCACTATCTGTGAGTGACTCTGCTTTGCTCCAATCACATTCCCCACCCACACTCTGCGAATCAGAGGCAGAGTAGGGCGGGTCTTCACAGCACGTCATGTGACATATGCGCCAATCGTGTGACAGCGGGGCTCCGTTGTCTCGAGTTGTTACAGCCTCGTCTGCACGGAGAATTCCACCCCAAAACACTAGTCTAAACGCAAAATTAAAAGTGAGACCGCAAGACGACTTTTGCGGTTTCTGTTCAGACTCTCTCCGTCTAAACGTAGCCTGAGTCTACCATAAGACTTAACTCACTCAAATACAGTTAGCAGCTGGATAGACCACAGATGGAAATGAGTGCTAAATCTGGTGCAAACATATTTTCATGTAACAATGATGAATTGTCAAAAAAAAATAAATATATATATATATATATATATATATATATATATATATATATATATATATATATATATATATATATATATAATTTTTTATTTAATTTTTATTTTTTTTAAATAGATTCGGGGCTTTTCAGAAAACATTCGGGGCTTGAGCCCAAGTAGCCACCCCCTAGCCCCGCCCCTGACACACACCTGTTGAGCCATCTTCGCTGTAAGATGATAATATTGTGTTGTGTTCCCATCTTCGCTGTAAGATGATAATATTGTGTTGTGTTCTCATCTTCGCCGCAAGATGATAATGTTGTGTTGTGTTCTCATCTTCGCTGTAAGATGATAATATTGTGTTGTGTTCCCATCTTCGCTGTAAGATGATAATATTGTGTTGTGTTCTCATCTTCGCCGCAAGATGATAATGTTGTGTTGTGTTCTCATCTTCGCTGTAAGATGATAATATTGTGTTGTGTTCTCATCTTCGCTGTAAGATGATAATATTGGCACTTTACACACAACCTCAAAATGTGATTTATCATTTTATATGTTTATGCAAGCAGATTGCAATCAGATTGCTACTGTGTGTACTATACACACTACTATTATCTACTAAACTACTACTGTACTGTGTGTTTGTTTACAACAGACAGTATCCTGTTAGTTAGTGTTGTTGTTACACTGCGCTGGCTGCTGTTACTGAGTGTTATTTAATATTTATCATTCAAATAAATCGCTGCCAGGTGAGCAAGGCAAGAGATAATGTGACTGTCTTATTAAGTTATTTCTCCATTCACAGATCGACAGTAAGTGCACACTTCCTGTGTATCACTTGTGCCGCCGACTCAGATTCCCCTAGGTTAAAAAATAAATACGCAATTTAAATCAGAATATGTTCCATATTGACTATTTCTGACTTCTGACAAGTTTTTTTCCATTGACTAAAAATAGACAAAAATATCATCCGTTTTCGTCGACTAAATCTAGACGAAAACAAAAAAGACAAAATTGAGACTAAAACTGACTAAGACTAAAATGCTCAGACATTTAGTTGACTAAAACTGACTAAACTAAAAATAAATGAAGATGACTAAATATGATGAAAACGAAAAAGGAGCACTTGACACATGACTAAGACTAAAACTAAAATTAAAATAGCTGCCAAAATTAACACAGGAGAGAGAACCACAATGCCACCACCACAAGTTTGAATAGGTTTTGATAGTAATGCGTTCCATCATGTGGGAATTACTGTACTTTTCTGTTATCTGTGACAGATTCTGTTTTACATATATGAATATATGTACATTTTAGTTAGTTAGTATGTACATTTATATTACATAGGTATGAATTAAGCACTGTAGTTGGGTTCACATGTAGTAGGTAGGTAATGTACTATGATTGTATATAGGTTTATGAATGTATGTATTTATGTACTGTATGTATGTAGATATTACATACCGCATGCAAAAAAAAGAAGAAGATTGACATATTGTCAAAAAAATTATTTATTTGGTTCAAACATACAGCAATGTTTATTGGTTTTACTAAACTTCTGAGGACTATTTACAAGTACTGCAGGGTTTGTTTTCACATTGATATCAAAAGACATTCTTTTATACAAGTAACAGCAATGGATATCCAAACATACACATTCTTATAGCAAGGCAAAAAACAAATCTCTTGACACTTTATTTGGGTTGTATGCATACAGTAATTGCTTTTACACAGCACATTCTCAGCCCAGGGTTATCCTTAAAGGAACACTCCAACATTTTGGGAAATTAGCTTATTTATAACATCTTCCCTGGAGTTAGACAAGAAGATACATACCTTTGTCGTCTCTGTGCGTGCATTAGGCATCGGGAACGCCTGCACCGTTAGCCTAGCTTAGCGTCATTCACTGGAAGTAGGTTGCACATTTAGCCTAGTTCATAACAGTCAGTTATTAATTCATAGATATTTATTTAACAGTCATTTATGGATTAGGGTGAAGTCCAGCAAGATCCACCAGAAGTCTAGAAAGTAGAAAGTAGCACTGGTGACGTGAAATCACTGCGCCTAGACAGCAGTGGTTCGGCAATTGTTTTTCGAGTATATCTGTTTAGAAAACGGAAATGTCTAATTAAATTATTTTTTATTTCTCCACATGGTAAATACACAGGTCACAACATGTTTACAGGAACGTTTTGGAGTTGTATTTCGATTGTATTTGGAGTGTATTTCGCGACTGTTGGGAACTAGGCTAAACAGAAACACTAGATAGGCCAGGTTAGGGACACTAGATAGGCCAGGTTAGGGACACTAGATAGGCCAGATTAGGGGATGCAGATACCGATACTGATCCCAGGCTAAAATAGGATATCAGTATTTCCCCAATACAAAAATCCAATACCATTAGTAAATCGACAGCACTTTTAGAAAGATGTTAGATCTCTCTAATGGGGAAATGGATTCCATATCAATAATTTTCATCCAGTGACTCCAAACGATTGGTCCAAGTCGATAACGATCAGTAGGATTAATAGATGGGATCAGTACTTGGTACCAGCCGGTACCTGAATTACAAGATTCGGTATCGGCAGTGAAGAACTACATTACACTAGGTTAACCATCTGTAGTGTGGTAGTGAAAGGGTTAACCTTCTGTAGTGTGGTAGTGAAAGGTTAACCTTCTGTAGTGTGGTAGTGAAAGGTTAATCGTCTGTAGTGTGGTAGTGAAGGGTTAACCTTCTGTAGTGTGGTAGTGAAAGGTTAACCTTCTGTAGTGTGGTAGTGAAAGGTTAACCTTATGTAGTGTGGTAGTGAAAGGGTTAACCTTCTGTAGTGTGGTAGTGAAAGGTTAACCTTCTGTAGTGTGGTAGTGAAAGGTTAACCTTCTGTAGTGTGGTAGTGAAAGGTTAACCTTCTGTAGTGTGGTAGTGAAAGGTTAACCGTCTGTAGTGTGGTAGTGAAAGGTTAACCGTCTGTAGTGTGGTAGTAAAAGGTTAACCTTCTGTAGTGTGGTAGTGAAAGGTTAACCTTCTGTAGTGTGGTAGTGAAAGGTTAACCGTCTGTAGTGTGGTAGTGAAAGGTTAACCGTCTGTAGTGTGGTAGTAAAAGGTTAACCTTCTGTAGTGTGGTAGTGAAAGGTTAACCTTCTGTAGTGTGGTAGTGAAAGGTTAACCGTCTGTAGTGTGGTAGTGAAAGGTTAACCGTCTGTAATGTGGTAGTGAAAGGTTAACCGTCTGTAGTGTGGTAGTAAAAGGTTAACCTTCTGTAGTGTGGTAGTGAAAGGTTAACCTTCTGTAGTGTGGTAGTGAAAGGTTAACCGTCTGTAGTGTGGTAGTGAAAGGTTAACCGTCTGTAATGTGGTAGTGAAAGGGTTAAGGCATGTCACAAAAGGGCTTTTGAGTACACAATATGTGTCAAATGCCAGCTTATGAAACTCACTAAGCAAAGATTGTTAAAACCATGTACTGTACATGTATAATACCATGTATAACAAGC
The DNA here is from genome assembly GCF_963971535.1 of Notolepis coatsorum. Taxonomy (NCBI): domain Eukaryota; kingdom Metazoa; phylum Chordata; class Actinopteri; order Aulopiformes; family Paralepididae; genus Notolepis; species Notolepis coatsorum. The sequence goes on from NC_140175.1 coordinate 109,529,511, forward strand.
TACACTGTGTGACCAGAGGGTGGGGTGGGGTGGGGGGGATGAGTTGTTACTGTAGACAGGTCTCCTCTTCTAAGTATATATATATATGTAATTAGTGGAATCCCCCTTATTTACAACAGACTTATAAAAAAAGTTATTATAGAAATGTTAGAAATGTACAAATGACCTCCCCTCCATTCCATAACTATAACAAACTAGCATCTTTGGGTGACATATTCTTTTTAGACTGGATTTGATTTGTTTGTGCTAAAGAAAAAACAATAACATATAAAAACATACAGCCTTTTGGTTATCCTTTAACCACTTGTCGCTATAGCCGATAGTTTGACATGTACTGTACAGAGTATAGGACGTTTTGATATATACCTTGAACTTAAGGTAAAACGTGCACCTGCAAATCCAACAGGGTGTAACCACATGGAATCTGATTCTCGCTATGTACTCTATACTGCATTGAGACAATTATCTGTGCCACAGGGAGTCGTAAGAGTCCGATTTTAAGCTCCCGTGTAAATGTAACCTAAAATCACCAATGGGCTTATTATAGGTGAGAAGTGGACTTGGTGTGGAGTTCAGCCAGCCTCCTCCGCCGAGCAGTCGATCCCAGCGTAGGTGAACTTCTCATACAGGGTGGTGTTGACGTAGGTCTGGAAGACAACGAGACAACAGAGAGACAGTTACAGGCCGTTCAAGACAACGAGACAACAGCGAGACAGTTACAGGCCGTTCAAGACAACGAGACAACAGTGAGACAGTTACAGGCCGTTCAAGACAACGAGACAACAGTGAGACAGTTACAGGCCGTTCAAGACAACGAGACAACAGTGAGACAGTTACAGGCCGTTCAAGACAACGAGACAACAGTGAGACAGTTACAGGCCGTTCAAGACAACGAGACCACAGCGAGACAGTTACAGGCCGTTCAAGACAACGAGACAACATTTCTATGTTTAACATTTAATGTTTTTATTTGATTGATTTATGATGTTTTAATGTTATCTTTTTATATATATATTTTTTTTTTTACTTTTAAACCTTTTTATTTTTCCTTTTGCTATGAAGCACCTTGAGATCTCGTTGAGTTTAAAGTGTGCTATATAAATTAAATGCATTATTCCTCTTCTAAGTAAATATATGTAGTGGAATCCCCCTTATTTACAACAGACTAAACAAATTATAGAAATGATAGAAATGTACAAATGACCTCCCCTCCATTCCATAACTATAACAAACTAGCATCTGATGGTGATTTCAGTTTCCCCATGGTATCGGCCATTGTATAAATATCTTACCATGGTACTGTCATGGTGAAAGTCATGTACTTGAATAATACCATGTATCATCAAATTTAAACCATAATACTGATGGTTAATGTCATGGTATTTACGTAATGTTTTGGTTACTACTACTAAAATTATGGAAATACCATGATACATTTTGATAATACCATGATACATTTTGATAATACCATGATACATTTTGATAATACCATGATACATTTTGATAACACCATGATCAATTTTTGAAATTACGATGATACTTTTTCACAACTGCTACCTCAAAGCTCCAGGGAGGTCAGAGGTCAGAGGACTGTGTCATCAGCAGAGTCTAAAATGGGGCATTGAAAATGGGCATGCCTGTGTTCCATCTTCCTGTTTAGCCTCTCATGACAACACTGGCCTCTGTTCAGCAGTTCACTGTTTAGCCTCTCGTGACAACACTGGCCTCTGTTCAGCAGTTCACTGTTTAGCCTCTCGTGACAACACTGGCCTCTGTTCAGCAGTTCACTGTTTAGCCTCTCGTGACAACACTGGCCTCTCTTCAGCAGTTCTGTTTAGCCTCTCGTGACAACACTGGCCTCTGTTCAGCAGTTCACTGTTTAGCCTCTCGTGACAACACTGGCCTCTGTTCAGCAGTTCTGTTTAGCCTCTCGTGACAACACTGGCCTCTGTTCAGCAGTTCACTGTTTAGCCTCTTGTGACAACACTGGCCTCTGTTCAGCAGTTCACTGTTTAGCCTCTCGTGACAACACTGGCCTCTGTTCAGCAGTTCACTGTTTAGCCTCTCATGACAACACTGGCCTCTGTTCAGCAGTTCACTGTTTAGCCTCTCGTGACAACACTGGCCTCTGTTCAGCAGTTCACTGTTTAGCCTCTCGTGACAACACTGGCCTCTCTTCAGCAGTTCACTGTTTAGCCTCTCGTGACAATACTGGCCTCTCTTCAGCAGTTCACTGTTTAGCCTCTCGTGACAATACTGGCCTCTCTTCAGCAGTTCTGTTTAGCCTCTCGTGACAACACTGGCCTCTGTTCAGCAGTTCACTGTTTAGCCTCTCGTGACAACACTGGCCTCTCTTCAGCAGTTCACTGTTTAGCCTCTCATGACAACACTGGCCTCTGTTCAGCAGTTCTGTTTAGCCTCTCATGACAACACTGGCCTCTGTTCAGCAGTTCTGTTTAGCCTCTTGTGACAACACTGGCCTCTCTTCAGCAGTTCTGTTTAGCCTCTCGTGACAACACTGGCCTCTGTTCAGCAGTTCTGTTTAGCCTCTCATGACAACACTGGCCTCTGTTCAGCAGTTCACTGTTTAGCCTCTCGTGACAACACTGGCCTCTCTTCAGCAGTTCTGTTTAGCCTCTCGTGACAACACTGGCCTCTGTTCAGCAGTTCTGTTTAGCCTCTCATGACAACACTGGCCTCTGTTCAGCAGTTCTGTTTAGCCTCTCATGACAACACTGGCCTCTGTTCAGCAGTTCTGTTTAGACTCTCATGACAACACTGGCCTCTGTTCAGCAGTTCTGTTTAGCCTCTCATGACAACACTGGCCTCTGTTCAGCAGTTCACTGTTTAGCCTCTCGTGACAACACTGGCCTCTCTTCAGCAGTTCACTGTTTAGCCTCTCATGACAACACTGGCCTCTGTTCAGCAGTTCTGTTTAGCCTCTCGTGACAACACTGGCCTCTGTTCAGCAGTTCACTGTTTAGCCTCTCGTGACAACACTGGCCTCTGTTCAGCAGTTCTGTTTAGCCTCTCGTGACAACACTGGCCTCTGTTCAGCAGTTCTGTTTAGCCTCTCGTGACAACACTGGCCTCTGTTCAGCAGTTCACTGTTTAGCCTCTCGTGACAACACTGGCCTCTGTTCAGCAGTTCACTGTTTAGCCTCTCGTGACAACACTGGCCTCTCTTCAGCAGTTCTGTTTAGCCTCTCGTGACAACACTGGCCTCTGTTCAGCAGTTCTGTTTAGCCTCTCGTGACAACACTGGCCTCTGTTCAGCAGTTCACTGTTTAGCCTCTCGTGACAACACTGGCCTCTGTTCAGCAGTTCACTGTTTAGCCTCTCGTGACAACACTGGCCTCTGTTCAGCAGTTCACTGTTTAGCCTCTCATGACAACACTGGCCTCTGTTCAGCAGTTCACTGTTTAGCCTCTCGTGACAACACTGGCCTCTGTTCAGCAGTTCTGTTTAGCCTCTCGTGACAACACTGGCCTCTGTTCAGCAGTTCACTGTTTAGCCTCTCGTGACAACACTGGCCTCTGTTCAGCAGTTCACTGTTTAGCCTCTCATGACAACACTGGCCTCTGTTCAGCAGTTCTGTTTAGCCTCTCGTGACAACACTGGCCTCTCTTCAGCAGTTCACTGTTTAGCCTCTCGTGACAATACTGGCCTCTCTTCAGCAGTTCACTGTTTAGCCTCTCGTGACAACACTGGCCTCTGTTCAGCAGTTCACTGTTTAGCCTCTCATGACAACACTGGCCTCTGTTCAGCAGTTCTGTTTAGCCTCTTGTGACAACACTGGCCTCTCTTCAGCAGTTCTGTTTAGCCTCTCGTGACAACACTGGCCTCTCTTCAGCAGTTCTGTTTAGCCTCTCGTGACAACACTGGCCTCTCTTCAGCAGTTCACTGTTTAGCCTCTCGTGACAACACTGGCCTCTGTTCAGCAGTTCTGTTTAGCCTCTCGTGACAACACTGGCCTCTGTTCAGCAGTTCTGTTTAGCCTCTCGTGACAACACTGGCCTCTGTTCAGCAGTTCTGTTTAGCCTCTCATGACAACACTGGCCTCTGTTCAGCAGTTCTGTTTAGCCTCTCGTGACAACACTGGCCTCTGTTCAGCAGTTCTGTTTAGCCTCTCGTGACAACACTGGCCTCTGTTCAGCAGTTCTGTTTAGCCTCTCGTGACAACACTGGCCTCTGTTCAGCAGTTCTGTTTAGCCTCTCGTGACAACACTGGCCTCTCTTCAGCAGTTCTGTTTAGCCTCTCATGACAACACTGGCCTCTGTTCAGCAGTTCACTGTTTAGCCTCTCGTGACAACACTGGCCTCTGTTCAGCAGTTCACTGTTTAGACTCTCGTGACAACACTGGCCTCTGTTCAGCAGTTCACTGTTTAGCCTCTTGTGACAACACTGGCCTCTGTTCAGCAGTTCACTGTTTAGCCTCTCGTGACAACACTGGCCTCTGTTCAGCAGTTCTGTTTAGCCTCTCGTGACAACACTGGCCTCTCTTCAGCAGTTCTGTTTAGCCTCTCATGACAACACTGGCCTCTGTTCAGCAGTTCTGTTTAGCCTCTCGTGACAACACTGGCCTCTCTTCAGCAGTTCACTGTTTAGCCTCTCGTGACAACACTGGCCTCTGTTCAGCAGTTCTGTTTAGCCTCTCGTGACAACACTGGCCTCTGTTCAGCAGTTCTGTTTAGCCTCTCATGACAACACTGGCCTCTGTTCAGCAGTTCACTGTTTAGCCTCTCATGACAACACTGGCCTCTCTTCAGCAGTTCACTGTTTAGCCTCTCATGACAACACTGGCCTCTCTTCAGCAGTTCTGTTTAGCCTCTCGTGACAACACTGGCCTCTGTTCAGCAGTTCTGTTTAGCCTCTCGTGACAACACTGGCCTCTCTTCAGCAGTTCACTGTTTAGCCTCTCGTGACAACACTGGCCTCTGTTCAGCAGTTCACTGTTTAGACTCTCGTGACAACACTGGCCTCTCTTCAGCAGTTCACTGTTTAGCCTCTCATGACAACACTGGCCTCTGTTCAGCAGTTCACTGTTTAGCCTCTCGTGACAACACTGGCCTCTGTTCAGCAGTTCTGTTTAGCCTCTCGTGACAACACTGGCCTCTGTTCAGCAGTTCACTGTTTAGCCTTTCGTGACAATACTGGCCTCTGTTCAGCAGTTCTGTTTAGCCTCTCGTGACAACACTGGCCTCTGTTCAGCAGTTCTGTTTAGCCTCTCATGACAACACTGGCCTCTGTTCAGCAGTTCTGTTTAGACTCTCGTGACAACACTGGCCTCTCTTCAGCAGTTCACTGTTTAGCCTCTCGTGACAACACTGGCCTCTGTTCAGCAGTTCTGTTTAGCCTCTCGTGACAACACTGGCCTCTGTTCAGCAGTTCTGTTTAGCCTCTCGTGACAACACTGGCCTCTGTTCAGCAGTTCTGTTTAGCCTCTCGTGACAACACTGGCCTCTCTTCAGCAGTTCTGTTTAGCCTCTCGTGACAACACTGGCCTCTGTTCAGCAGTTCTGTTTAGCCTCTCGTGACAACACTGGCCTCTCTTCAGCAGTTCTGTTTAGCCTCTCGTGACAACACTGGCCTCTGTTCAGCAGTTCTGTTTAGCCTCTCATGACAACACTGGCCTCTGTTCAGCAGTTCTGTTTAGCCTCTCGTGACAACACTGGCCTCTGTTCAGCAGTTCTGTTTAGCCTCTCGTGACAACACTGGCCTCTCTTCAGCAGTTCACTGTTTAGCCTCTCGTGACAACACTGGCCTCTGTTGAGCAGTTCTGTTTAGCCTCTCGTGACAACACTGGCCTCTCTTCAGCAGTTCACTGTTTAGCCTCTCGTGACAACACTGGCCTCTCTTCAGCAGTTCTGTTTAGCCTCTCGTGACAACACTGGCCTCTGTTCAGCAGTTCTGTTTAGCCTCTCGTGACAACACTGGCCTCTGTTCAGCAGTTCTGTTTAGCCTCTCGTGACAACACTGGCCTCTGTTCAGCAGTTCACTGTTTAGCCTCTCGTGACAACACTGGCCTCTGTTCAGCAGTTCTGTTTAGCCTCTCGTGACAACACTGGCCTCTGTTCAGCAGTTCTGTTTAGACTCTCGTGACAACACTGGCCTCTCTTCAGCAGTTCTGTTTAGCCTCTCATGACAACACTGGCCTCTCTTCAGCAGTTCTGTTTAGCCTCTCATGACAACACTGGCCTCTCTTCAGCAGTTCTGTTTAGCCTCTCGTGACAACACTGGCCTCTGTTCAGCAGTTCTGTTTAGCCTCTCGTGACAACACTGGCCTCTGTTCAGCAGTTCACTGTTTAGCCTCTTGTGACAACACTGGCCTCTGTTCAGCAGTTCTGTTTAGCCTCTCGTGACAACACTGGCCTCTGTTCAGCAGTTCTGTTTAGCCTCTCGTGACAACACTGGCCTCTGTTCAGCAGTTCTGTTTAGCCTCTCGTGACAACACTGGCCTCTGTTCAGCAGTTCTGTTTAGCCTCTCGTGACAACACTGGCCTCTGTTCAGCAGTTCTGTTTAGCCTCTCGTGACAACACTGGCCTCTGTTCAGCAGTTCTGTTTAGCCTCTCGTGACAACACTGGCCTCTCTTCAGCAGTTCACTGTTTAGCCTCTCGTGACAACACTGGCCTCTGTTCAGCAGTTCTGTTTAGCCTCTCGAGACAACACTGGCCTCTGTTCAGCAGTTCTGTTTAGCCTCTCGTGACAACACTGGCCTCTGTTCAGCAGTTCTGTTTAGCCTCTCGTGACAACACTGGCCTCTGTTCAGCAGTTCACTGTTTAGCCTCTCGTGACAACACTGGCCTCTCTTCAGCAGTTCTGTTTAGCCTCTCGTGACAACACTGGCCTCTGTTCAGCAGTTCTGTTTAGCCTCTCGTGACAACACTGGCCTCTCTTCAGCAGTTCTGTTTAGCCTCTCGTGACAACACTGGCCTCTGTTCAGCAGTTCTGTTTAGACTCACGTGACAACACTGGCCTCTCTTCAGCAGTTCTGTTTAGACTCTCGTGACAACACTGGCCTCTGTTCAGCAGTTCACTGTTTAGCCTCTCGTGACAACACTGGCCTCTGTTCAGCAGTTCTGTTTAGCCTCTCGTGACAACACTGGCCTCTGTTCAGCAGTTCTGTTTAGCCTCTCGTGACAACACTGGCCTCTGTTCAGCAGTTCTGTTTAGCCTCTCGTGACAACACTGGCCTCTCTTCAGCAGTTCACTGTTTAGCCTCTCGTGACAACACTGGCCTCTGTTCAGCAGTTCTGTTTAGCCTCTCATGACAACACTGGCCTCTGTTCAGCAGTTCTGTTTAGCCTCTCATGACAACACTGGCCTCTGTTCAGCAGTTCTGTTTAGCCTCTCGTGACAACACTGGCCTCTGTTCAGCAGTTCTGTTTAGCCTCTCATGACAACACTGGCCTCTCTTCAGCAGTTCTGTTTAGCCTCTCGTGACAACACTGGCCTCTCTTCAGCAGTTCACTGTTTAGCCTCTCGTGACAACACTGGCCTCTCTTCAGCAGTTCTGTTTAGCCTCTCGTGACAACACTGGCCTCTGTTCAGCAGTTCTGTTTAGCCTCTCGTGACAACACTGGCCTCTGTTCAGCAGTTCTGTTTAGCCTCTCGTGACAACACTGGCCTCTCTTCAGCAGTTCTGTTTAGCCTCTCGTGACAACACTGGCCTCTGTTCAGCAGTTCACTGTTTAGCCTCTCGTGACAACACTGGCCTCTGTTCAGCAGTTCACTGTTTAGCCTCTCATGACAACACTGGCCTCTGTTCAGCAGTTCTGTTTAGCCTCTCGTGACAACACTGGCCTCTGTTCAGCAGTTCTGTTTAGCCTCTCGTGACAACACTGGCCTCTCTTCAGCAGTTCTGTTTAGCCTCTCATGACAACACTGGCCTCTCTTCAGCAGTTCTGTTTAGCCTCTCGTGACAACACTGGCCTCTGTTCAGCAGTTCTGTTTAGCCTCTCATGACAACACTGGCCTCTGTTCAGCAGTTCTGTTTAGCCTCTCGTGACAACACTGGCCTCTGTTCAGCAGTTCACTGTTTAGCCTCTCATGACAACACTGGCCTCTGTTCAGCAGTTCTGTTTAGCCTCTTGTGACAACACTGGCCTCTGTTCAGCAGTTCTGTTTAGCCTCTCGTGACAATACTGGCCTCTCTTCAGCAGTTCTGTTTAGCCTCTCGTGACAACACTGGCCTCTGTTCAGCAGTTCACTGTTTAGCCTCTCGTGACAACACTGGCCTCTGTTCAGCAGTTCTGTTTAGACTCTCGTGACAACACTGGCCTCTGTTCAGCAGTTCTGTTTAGCCTCTCGTGACAACACTGGCCTCTGTTCAGCAGTTCTGTTTAGCCTCTCGTGACAACACTGGCCTCTCTTCAGCAGTTCTGTTTAGCCTCTCGTGACAACACTGGCCTCTGTTCAGCAGTTCTGTTTAGCCTCTCGTGACAACACTGGCCTCTGTTCAGCAGTTCACTGTTTAGCCTCTCATGACAACACTGGCCTCTGTTCAGCAGTTCTGTTTAGCCTCTCATGACAACACTGGCCTCTGTTCAGCAGTTCACTGTTTAGCCTCTCATGACAACACTGGCCTCTGTTCAGCAGTTCTGTTTAGCCTCTCGTGACAACACTGGCCTCTGTTCAGCAGTTCACTGTTTAGCCTCTCGTGACAACACTGGCCTCTGTTCAGCAGTTCTGTTTAGCCTCTCGTGACAACACTGGCCTCTGTTCAGCAGTTCACTGTTTAGCCTCTCGTGACAACACTGGCCTCTGTTCAGCAGTTCTGTTTAGCCTCTCGTGACAACACTGGCCTCTGTTCAGCAGTTCCCATGAAATCTCCCATATGGTTGATTAGATGATAATAACAACAACAACAACAACAACAACAACAACAACAACAACAACAACAACAACAACAACAACAACAACAACAACAACAACAACAACAACAACAACAACAACAACAACAACAACAACAACAACAACAACAACAGGCAATAGCCTCAGATTTGAACAATGAAATGGTAAAAAGACAAAGGTAAGAATCACACGTTAAACAGAGATGGAATGAGAGGCAAAGTCTGGTGGGAATGTTGGGAATTCTGGGTCACATTTATGGAAAGATGAACAGAAATCTCTTCTTTCAGATAAGCAGACAGACCTTTCTCTCCTCCAGCATTCTGCTGAGAGACACCAGGATCTGGGCGAACGATGGCCTCTCGTACGTTTTCTCCCTCCAACACTGCCGCATCAGATCATACCTAGATAAAGACATCCAACACTGCAATGAGATGACGTTTGAAACAGTGGAGGCTCAATCTAACGTTCCTTTCTATTACAGGTTTTAAACTGTGACTGTCAGGTTTTAAACTGTGTGGGGGACCCAGGCCTGAATTGCGCCCTGAGGGGGAGGTTTGCCCTGAGAGGGAGGTTCGAAGGGTCAAATTGGGCATCAAACAGGAGGAAAGACTGTCAGGTTTTAAACTGTTTAAACAGTCATTCAGAACGGCACTATTGCACTCTGTTGCTACTCTTCGATTATCTTTAAATTGTTATGTGTGACAATCGAGCCGTACACAGAGAGGCCTGTTGGGATGTTGGATCCTAATTGTGTGATTTGGTGTTCTATGTCTTACCTTGACTTTGTCTACTTTGCTAATTCTATGCCTGTCTTTTTTTTTGCTGCTGTGAAGCACTTTGAGCTCCAATTCTTGTATGAAAGGTGCTCTACAAATAAAGTGTATTATTTTTTTTTTTTATCCACTTTTTCTCCCATTTTCTATATTTTTCTCCCATCCCAATTTCGTATCATCCAATTCAACCCTCCCCTGTCACGAACGCTGTTTCTTGCCTCCCACAAGCCGGCTGCAATGTGGACTAAGTCATACATAGCACAAGTCCCCTCCGGTATTTGAGGTAACAGCAGTCGCATATTTTCACCTGCGCAGCTCGATCTCTCAGTGGCGAGGAGTAACGAGTGGGAGGCTCACGCTGCCCCCGACACTTCCTGATTCTACTGCGCAGGCGCACCAACCGACCTGTAGGAGTCGCTGTCCACAACGCCCGATCCCCACCCATCAGTTTCCCACCCCCTAATACGGCCAATGTATATTAGTATGAACGACCAGCTAAACTGAAAGCAATGTGGAGCACAGGCGAGCCCAGCGTCTCCGCATTCGTGACGAGCGCCTTGCCCACTACGCCCACGTAGCCGCCAAATAAAGTGTATTATTATTGGTATTATTATAACAACAATTCACTGACAGCTGTAGGGTTTCTCATGACACACAAGGCCATACATGTACCTGGCCTAACAACAAACAATAACTTGTTTTTGCTGTGGAATAGTGTCGCCGCTCTAACAGGGCTGTGACCCAGTGGGGTAGACAGGAGACAGTGGTGGGGTTTCTCCCTCCAGCTCAGTGGCACAGTCAGTACTTACACCTCGTCATCACAGTTGAGAGGCTTCTCCAGTCTGTAGTGCTGCGGGAGTTTCTCATACAGCTCGGCGCACGTCATCCCGCAGTATGGAGTGCCACCTAAACGCATGGGTACACAACAAATTATACAGCCATGCTGCAATATGGAGTGCCACCTGCAGGGGGCATACATCACAGGATAAATAGCTTATGGGTGCACAACATGAAACTGGGATCCAGTGCTGCATTACATGTTGCATATCTAAAGAACAGCTTTTCAGGAATTATTATTAATTATTATTCCACAGTTTATGGAATTGCACTCATTATCAAAGCATCACTCCATTTATATATAACAGCGATATCATTTATTATTATTATTATAAAAAAATAATCGTATACTTTATTTAACCAGGCAGGTCAATTAACACTTTGAATGCCAGCGACGCTATTTGTCGTTAGTTCATGCCGACCTTTGAGTGGCCGCCAACGCTATATAGCGTTTGTTTGTGGTATTTTTTTTTATTGGCGATTTGAATTCATATTTCATCAATCGAGCCTCACGCTAGTGTTGCAGACTCTCTCTAAGCTCAATTGGGAAAATACCGCCCCCTATCGTCTCTCCCTGTGTAACTGCACCCCATTACTTTAGACTGACGAAGGGGGGGGGGGGGGGGGGGGGGGGGGCAGTTTCCTCATTTTACTTTTCCGTCAAGCCAACTGAAGAGACCAAGTGATCGCCGACCATCAGAACAGCGTGGATTAAGTATTTACAGTACCCAATCAATAAGCGTGATCGATATTTGGAATGGCGATCAGGAATTGGAGTAATCTTTTTGGATAACATCTGATCTAAGGTAAGGCATTTATTTTACCAGTGTTGGGGTAATTGGATCTGTTTTGACCTATATATCAGTGTGTGCCCCATGTGTGTGTGTGTGTGTGTGTGTGTGGCTGTGCGAGCAATCAGGAAATGAGATAATCGATATTTCAGCCCGCTTCTATAGCGTGCATAAGTACACATATACTATCGATAATCTAGCGTTTATTTGAAAACGATTCATAAATAGGCCGAAAAATTACAACGTTTTTGTGTATCCAGAATATTCCAGTAAATGCCGTTTATCACGGAATCTTTATATTTTCCTTGAAAACGAGGGCTTTTCAAAATGCTATAAAACGGAAATGAAGCGATTAAAAAACAATCGTTTCGACAATGTTGACTGCAAACAAGTCATTGATAAGCGACGGGCAGATTAGACAAATAGCCATAATTTAAGACGGAGATTATGCATTCACAACGCTATCATTGAAGTGGGTGCTGGCATTTAACCATGCTTTACCATGTTAATGGCCGGTACTGAAAGTGTTAAGAACAAATTCTTATTTTCAATGACGGTCTGGCGAGAGGACAAAAGGTCCCCTTGAAGGGTAACAGGGAAAGAGGGGACAACAAATAAATAAATAGAAAAGAGACGGGAAATAATTAAAACACACATCAAACAACCAAATAAAATGACAAAGGGGCAAACATGGAGCAGAACAGTCACATTACTGGGCTAGGTGGGGGAGCTGCAGGTGTGCGGAAACAACTCTATGATAGAGTCCTTAACCCTTTCACTACCACACTACAGAAGGTTCTGTGTCGTTATGGCTTCGCTCAGCACCTGATTGATTGCACTGTACTTCACTTCGTGCACGAGCACTGAATAAAAAATTCCACCATGTACCTTTACATCCCAACATTCGTCTGACCACACCCCCTTCCGCTTACCTTCATAAGCAGGTGTGTGGTCACCTACTCGCCTCCTTCTTCACTTTCACTACAAGGAAGTGCCTTCGGTAGATCCCCACTTGACGAGGTTGTTAGCTGAAGAAAGTTGAGACGTGTTTACATTGTGCTTATTTTTTTCTTCTCTCATAAATATTCGATAGAAAAACCTAAGTCATAATGTCTACTCCGGAGAGTCGAGTTCGCAGAGCCACTCTCCACCAGCGGTTCTCCATTTACGCCTCCGTTGTGCGTCCTGGTGCAGGGCTGTTGCCTCTCTCGTGGTTAACAGCCACGCTCGGTAGGCGTCCGATGGGTAGTTTGCCTCTCCAAGGAGCTGGTGCACCGGTGCCGTCGCCTATGCGATGGCCTGGTCCTGGCTCTGGTTACTCTGTTTCCGGGGAACCGTCCGCTGTTGAGCGGCCGGTTCCTTTGGTTCCCGAGGATTTGAGACGCAAACTTTTTGCGTCGGCTCGCTCCCGTCGCAAGATGGTGGCTTGCAGATGCGAACGGCCCGGGTTTGGTGAGTTGCTGGAGCCCAGTGAGGATGCGTCGGTCTCTACATGCCCGATGGAAACAGAGGATTACATGGTAGAGGCTGACGGGTTCTTATTTGAAGGCCCGGTGGAGACAGGTATCCCGCCCGTCCAGGTAACACTGGAGGGGGGTGAAATGTCTCCTTGGGGCGCCTTGTTTGAAGATGTTGGAGAAGAACCTCTGACTCGTTGGCAAGATGCCCTGCTATCAGCCACATCGGAGTGTGGCTCCTTGACCAGTGGAAGCCTGCTGTATGTGAGGGATGCGGGCTCGGCGGAGGAAAGTCTGCAGGGGGAACTGCAGGCTTTGTTTCCCGAGCTTATGGCGGTGGCGGCAGTCGCAAACGGCGTGCCGCTGCCGCAGCCACTGCCTGTTCCTGTCCCTGATGATCTAATAGGTCATCTATGGCAGCGTCGCCCGGTGAGAGGGGTGGACGTTGTCTACCCATTTTCCCCCTCAATGGGGGCCTATGTTCGTCAGGGCCAGGTGGTGTCCCACATCATAGGCCTCACCCCCGCCTACGTACAAGTTACGCGGGTGGCGGGTTTGGTCGACACAATCTCTGGCTGCCGCGTCTAACATCGCGCAGCTGGCAAGATTCATGTCCGGGATATTGACGGGCGGCATGGAGCAGAGTGATGTACAACATGACCAGCTCTCCCAGGCGGCAGGAGCTTTCCTGCATCTGACTCAGCTGCAGGCCATAGCCGCTGGGAAAGTGCGCGCCCTGGCAACTCTAACCCAGCGCCACCTTTGGCTGGAGCAGGCCCGTTGGACTGTTCGGGAAGGCCCTGCAGTTGATGACCTCGACGTGCAGAGAAATGCAGGAGGAACGCTCCGTGCTCCAACCTCATTTTCCCCCTCCCGACGTCGCCGGTGGAGTCAGACGGCTGCCACGTCGTCGAGCGTCTTCCGCCGTGGCTGCTGCTACTACCACCGCCACTGCTGGTCCTTCGAGGAAGAAGGCCAGGAGGAGAGAGGGCGCCTCCGCTGCAGCCGGCCCATCTACGCCCGGAGGAGACGGTAGGGATCGTCGAGACCAGCCGCCAATTGTCTACCGTCCCTCCGGGGCTCCCCGGGGTGGCAAATCCCGAGCGGCTCGAGGCGGCAGGCGCCGCTAGATCCAGTGACTTTTTCCGCCTGCGGTCCCCTCTGTTTACCCCTCCCCGGCCCTCCCATATACTTTTGTTCAGAAATAAAAAGTCCCCTCTAAAGGGGGACTGTATTTTTTGTTAAAAAACTGTGTGTTTCTTCACCAAACATATGATGGGGTTGCAAAGTGTGAATCTTCACTAGTATGCGTTGATAGGAGGGTTACGTTCGTGTTATGAGCTTAAGCAAGGTCTGCAGCCTACACTCGGTTATGGAAAGGTTTTCTACCTCGGCCTGAGGCTCCACATGAAGGTAGAGGCTAGTTGTTTCCCCCCGTCATGGCACATGTCACTACGCACGTTGCTATTGACGATGGCTTCCGTGAGTTAGACCTGTACGTACGGTCTGTTGTTGTCAAAGTGTCGGGATAGAGCGTAGGACTTACGGGTCCGCTACGCTCGATATATGTGTAACTTGAGTTGGTTGGTCACATGACTCGAGGTTACCATGGCTTTTTCACTCTATGACTCACGTGGGAAAGCTCTCTGGGGAATTTCCGTCTAAATCCTCTGTGGTGGGGGTGACTGGATATAATGTGAACAGTTTTTATCCTCAGCTGTGTCAAATGGGATTCAGGTCAGTCGGTGCTTCCTTTCTTTTTAATAAAAGAGTGTGGAGTATAGGAAGCACCACACCCTTCTTGTCGTTTCTCCCAGGCGCCTTGGGGATTCAATGAAGGGTCTAAATAGCCTGTTCATTGATGTGGTTGTGTCCCGACGCATGCATGGTGCTAGCTCGGGGTGTTTCTGATAAGAATCATGCGGGTAGCTAGTACGCCTTGGTTGCTTGTTGTTAAAACAGCGTTTTTATAAAGCAACTGGGATGGAGGTTTGTCCTCTTCCGAGAACCTGTTACTGGTTCTCGACGGATTATCGTTCATATCTGGGGGATGTTAACGGAATAGATCAGGACATAGGTAGAGGGGTTTCACGCCCTTGGGGTGGGCCACCGCGCACGGTTCACACCGGCCGTCTGGGTGGCGCCCTCTTTTCATGTTTTTTGATCGACACGCATATCTGCCCCTTCTTCCGGAGTAGGCATGTCGGCGTGGTTAGGGCACGGGACTGGTTCTTGTCACGCTGGTCCAGGTCAGTTAACTCGTTTGTCCGCTGGGGATGCAGATCTGCTGTTCTGGTACCCTGAGGGGCTTGGGCTTTTTTCAGGGGAAAAAAGGCCGGGTCGGCCCGGGGCGTCACAAGGTTAGGCGTTATGGAGACCCTTGTTGGGTACTCTTTTGTACCTGGCACTATCATAAGGGGCTGGTTCTCTTCTTCGCACCTCTCTCGCGCATGGCGGAGAGAGGGCTGTTAGGGTGGTCTTCTGGACCTCCTCTGGTAACCCTGTGTGCTTCCCGAGCCGCCGGGCCCGGTCCGAAGTAAAGTTTCGTTGATACCGTAGACCTGGGATAACCCCTTTTTTCTTGAGGGGTTATAGGAACAACCACCGCATATGGTAACAACAGGGTGGTTGATTCCCTGGTGTGTTGGAGCAGTGTCAACTCCCGGGTTCTCCGGTTGAGTGTGCCCCTGCACGTTCATGACGTCTGCCAATCATGTCAGCCTTCTCTGCCTCGACCCCTCTGGGTGGTTTTTTTTTGATGGAGGCTTCATCATGGTGATTAACAGCGCCAGCATGCGCCCCTTCAGCTGACTCCTTTGGCGCCTGTCTCGTCCGCAGTGCTCCAGGCTCAGGTTACAGCCTGTTGCCTGGTTTCCCCGGTGTGCTGCCTGCTTCCGTTGGTTAACCTTTTGAGTGCTTACGGCCATGCTGACTGCCTGTTCTGCAGGATCAGTGTGCCAGGCGGTGTGCTATTGGGGGGAAAGGGCCCGCTCTTGGAGGGGCCTTATCCGAATACGCTGGCGATGTGGGGCGCGGTGTCACTAAGTGACCACCTGGTGGGGTCTTGATGCCTGGCGTCATTGACCTCTCCGGGCCCCCTTTTTCCAGGGGATCCAGTCCCTTCAGTGGGTCTGGGTCTTCCTTCACGCTCCGCTGCTACGGCCTTGCCACGGGGTTGGGTTTGCTCTTGATCCCGTGATTTTGGGGGCAGTAACGAGGTTGTTCCTTCCGTTCGTTCCCGGGTGGCATGCGGGTTGTGCGTGTGTGTAGTCGTGGGGTCAAGCCACGGTCTGCTCACCCTGTGCGTTGAGTTGCTTGAGTGCCTCTTCGCACGGTCGGATCCGTCGCCCTCCCGTGAACCTCCAATAGGGGGGGTATCCTCCATTAGGGAGGGTCAGGGGGGCTCGGTCCTCCCCGGTCTGATGGTTGTGGGGGGCCTCAGCGGGGTACGTTTGTCGGGCTATGGCTCCCGCTTAGCCCCTGTTGTGCAATCAGGTGCTGAGCGAAGCCATAACGACACAGAACGTAAGGTTATGTATATAACCCAGTTCTGTGAGTTATGGTGCGCTCAGCACCTGGACGCCGCTGCGGCCCTTGATCTCGCCTTGTGGTGAAAGTTTGGGAGGGAGGCGAGTAGGTGACCACACACCTGCTTATGAAGGTAAGCGGAAGGGGGTGTGGTCAGACGAATGTTGGGATGTAAAGGTACATGGTGGAATTTTTTATTCAGTGCTTGTGCACGAAGTGAAGTACAGTGCAATCAATAACCTTACGTTAACCCTTTCACTACCACACTACAGAAGGTTAACCCTTTCACTACCACACTACAGACGGTTAACCCTTTCACTACCACACTACAGAAGGTTAACCTTTCACTACCACACTACAGAAGGTTAACCTTTCACTACCACACTACAGAAGGTTAACCTTTCACTACCAGACTACAGAAGGTTAACCTTTCACTACCACACTACAGAAGGTTAACCTTTCACTACCACACTACAGAAGGTTAACCTTTCACTACCACACTACAGAAGGTTAACCTTTGTATTGTGGTAGTGAAAGGTTAACCTTCTGTAGTGTGGTAGTGAAAGGGTTAAAAGTAGTGAGGGGGATCAATTTGTAAATGTTCAAAGTTACACTTTTTGCATCTCGTTCCAACTGCTGGGAGCCGCACATTGAAAGGAGGTTTGACCAAAGGAAGCGTTAACATCTAGGGAACATCTAGCGAGATAGGTGAGCATCTCTGGTGTTATAGAGAGTAGATGACAATTAACTATGAAAATGTCCTCCCCTACATTGATCCACCTGTCACCAAAAAAACAGCGAAAAGAGATTGTGTTGTGAATAGAATTGTCCACAAAACCGCAGAATAATAGCAATAATATTATTATCAGTGGTTTGGCCACAAGGCAGGATGTTGTGTGACCGGGCCCAGCGCTAAGAGACTCATGTCTGGAAGTCAGATTGCGAGAAAATATGAAATGGTTATTATTATTAAAATGTCTCCATATTATCACAGTTTGAATGTTTAAGAACATATTTACTAGGGGTGTAAATATTTGACCCCACAACGATTCTATTTGATTACGATTCTTCAGGCAACGATTTAATGCATCATGAAATCTCTTCATTTGACCACGATTCGATTCGTTTCGATGCGATTCGACCTTAGGATCGATGCATTGTTACTGTTATGGTTTGTAATGCGACCCCAATTGCACGACACAGACAGGTAATCAGAGTTAGCCAAAACAAGGGCATGATTTATTATACAGAAAAAGTGGCACTGAGCCTTTAAGGGGGGAAAAACACTAAAGTCCAATAACACAAAAAAAGGCGGCACTGTGCCTTTAACGGGCGAACAGGCAGGAAAAAAGTAACAGGAATCCTCTGGAACACAGGCAAACAGTACCCAGGAATCTTCTTCCTCACGGGCAAGTCAGACTGCCCATATACAAATTATCTTGGGGGTCTGAGGGCAGTAGCCCCCGACCCCCTCCCTGGGGAAGCACTTAAGTTAAGTACCCTCCATTTGTTCACCCAGCCACCAGCCCCGGAAAATTAACACCTGAGTGCTAGACTTAAGTGGCACACAAGCAGCAACAAGCAGCAGACAAGCAGCAGACAAGCAGCAGAATTGGTTTGATTTTTGAGCGCTGCGTCTGTACAGGGGTGGCACGACGTCTCACGCCGAGACGCGGCAGTAGATGGTAGTAACAAGAACGACCCGACAAGGAGTGGAGGGGAGTCAGCGTATATGAATCCTCCCGACGAGCTGATTGTGGATCAATCTCAGGTGCGTGAGGCAGAAAAACGGCACGCCCCCTCGTTGGGCAGCATGCAGAATTCCTCCAGCCCTCACAGTTACACCCTAATATTTACTGTAACAGCTGACAGTTATTAGTATAAACTTTGTTTAAAAAAGGCAGTACCTGACCACCAAGGTGTTAAATATGCAGCCAAACCTTAGATTGTATTTTTTTTTATTTTTTTTTTGCTTTGAGACTTGAGGTTTAACTAGATTCAAATAATCATATCTTCTTCAAATATATTCATTTGAAAAGCTTACATTCTGTAGTTTCTTGTGCCACGAACTGCTGGGCTCGGTTTGTCTTGTATAAAGTATAAGTTAGAGGAGCTTGAAAATAACATGAACTAGTATTATTGTAATTATTTATTTATTCTTTTGCTGTAGTGGATAGGTATATTATTTTTTTTATATTGAAAGATAATTTATTACATAAAATAAAAATAGATAATGAAAATAAAATTGTAAGGAAGGGGCAGGACCAGATCTTTCTGTCCCTTCTCGAACAAAACCATTTGTCTTGAGCTATGGTGATTATTGCTTCCATGTCTAGGAAGATATATTTTACTTTATTTGTATTTGTATTTTTATTTATTTATTTTTTGTTATTTTTTGTTATTTTTTGTTATTACAAATTTGTGTGTTTTATGGTTGGAAATGTTCGAGATAAAGATCAAATCAAATCAAATCTTTAGCTTGAATACAAACCTAAGCTGACAATCTCCCAGAGCAGCACCCCGTAGGACCATCTGGGGAACAAGACAAGACCAACATTAAACATGGTGAACACAGACACGCTCAGTAGATGGAATAGGCTTTTGGTTTTGACACCATTGGCGGTCTTTAGGAGAAGAGCGGAGGTGCTCACTCACACGTCACTGTTGCTGGTGTAGACGCTGTAGTTGAGAGACTCTATGGCCATCCATCGCACCGGCAGACGACCCTGGAGAGCAGAGCGGAACAGAGTTGGTAGTAGGGTTTCGCACGATACACCAATACTATTTACCCTTTATTTCACCAGGTAGGTAAGAAGCTTGAGCTCAAAGAGCTCTTTTTGGAACAACATAAAACAACAACAAGACAACCACAGAGGACAGTAAATTAACATAGACAAAGGACAAAAAGATAAGGATAAAAAGAGCAAGCAAAAGCCCGGGAGAGCAAATGCTTAACCTGAGAAGTATTTGCACACTCTCATATCGGTCATTAAAAGGTCAGTAATTAGTGTTTTAAAACTGTGCAAAGTAATAAAAGCCTGGAGTTTAAGAGATTTCTGAAGTCCATTCCAGGTAAACGGAGCAGAGTACAAGCTCTGTTCCCAAACTCAGTGCGAACTGCGAACCCGTGGGACTGAGGTGGATAGAAAGTCCTGAGAACGCAACCTGTAGGAAGAGTTTGACGCAATGGTAAGGTGTGTACAGAGATATAGAGGTAACAGTCCAAGTAATGCTTTATAGTGGAAGATATATAAGATATACACTCATTTGAGTAGTGGAAAAGGGGTAGGATTAAATAAGTGTAGGCCTATACTTCTTCCTACTCCTTTTCGAACATGTAAATTGAGTTATGTTTTGCTTTTTTTAAATATTTTTCATTTAATTTCTTTAGATCAATGATTTGTTTTGATTTTCTATTGTTTGTATTTATTTACATGTTCGAAATAAAGATTTAAAATAATTTTTTTTTACCAATGATGAGCTGTGCGTGCGTGCGTGCGTGTGTGTTTGTGTGAGAGAGAGCGCACGCTTTGTGTAGTGGACGTGTCAACAGTGTCGTCACTGTTTCTAAAAAAATATTCCATGTCATCTAATATATTCCATTACTTTTCCTGATATTTTAGATTTTTGCCATGGTATCGTTTTAGAACTGGCATCGTGATACTTAGGCTGGTATCGGTATCAAAGTAAACATTTTGGTATCGTGACGGAATCAGATCGGTATCTACAGAATTCACATATCCATCTTTACACGTAGATCATTTATCCGTGGCACAACTCCAAAATGATCAGCGTAAAAAATAGAGCATGTGTAGAGAGCATACATACAGTATATACAACAGTGCTCTATATACCGCATATTTACATTTATATTCTTATATTTACAGCAAATATATACAGTCATTCAAGACAACAAGACATTTGAATCTAATCTAATCTAATATTATGCTTCTACACAGCAAATGGTAAATCATCCTCATTTGAGTCAGTGTAGCTTAAAGTAATGAATGCATTCCGTGCTGCACAGGGTCATAATAAAGCAGTGTATTTGTAGAGAAATAATACCATTGTCTTCTTCACATAGACCTCTTGTCCTCTGGACAGGCCAAAGTCGGCTATTTTGGCTGTGTAGTTCTCTCCCACCAGGATGTTCCGGGCTGCCAGGTCTCTGTGGATGAACTGGAGAGAAGAAGAAGAAGAGAGAGGAAGACACAACAATCACTTTTCAGTGAGACAGTGGACCTTTGTGACGTGTCACAGCGAGGTAAACTGCGTTGTCTTTAACATCGTTCTCTGCGTCTCATCGTTAGACTGACACGAACATCATGCCCAGGGGCGGAGCTTCCTATAGGCGACATAAGCGGTTGCCTAGAGCGCCACCCAAAGGGGGGCGCCAAAAACGGCATCCAGCTAAAAATAATAACAATAATAAAAGAAAAAAAAAAATATATATATATATATATATATATATATATATATATATATATATATATATATATATATATATATATATATATATATATATTATTACTATTGTTTTTTTTTTTTTGCTGGGCAGACATTGTTGCACCCCCTTCTATATCGGCAACCAATATTTTGACATAAAAAAAAAGTGTCTAACATAACATTTATTCGGTGGGGGGGGGGGGGGGGGGGGGCGCCAGGGGTGAAGCTTGCCTAGGGCACCAAAATGTGCTAGGTCCGGACCTGGTCGTGTCCACCTTCAGTAGATTCTTATGTGTCTGGAAAGCATCGCAATGCACGTTTTATTCACTATCTCCATTTACCAGTAGCTGCATTTAAATTTGTCATGCGAGGAAAACCCATGACAACTCATGACAACCTTTGAACAGCTAAATTATATCTATAATATTAATCATATTCCTGGTATTGGTGTAAGTAAAGGCTGCTCTTGGTGCAGTAACGGAGAGGAGAGGCGGGGAGCGCGCTGTGCGTCTCGGGTTGGTTCTGAAATAGAGAGACCTTGCTCGACATGGAGCAGCAGAGAGAAACACCTGCCTTTTTCTTTCTCTCATTTGAGGTATGACTTTACAAATATGATTCCTTATATTTCCGTGGGTCCAAACGAAGAAACAGGGCAGTCCTACAGGTAGTTTTAACAGCAGTCCTACAGGTAGTTTTAACAGCAGTCCTACAGGTAGTGTTAACAGCAGTCCTACAGGTAGTTTTAACAGCAGTCCTACAGGTAGTTTTAACAGCAGTCCTACAGGTAGTTTTAACTGTAGTCCTACAGGTAGTTTTAACAGTAGTCCTACAGGTCGTTTTAACTGTAGTCCTACAGGTAGTTTTAACTGTAGTCCTACAGGTAGTTTTAACAGCAGTCCTACAGGTAGTTTTAACAGCAGTCCTACAGGTAGTTTTAACTGTAGTCCTACAGGTAGTTTTAACAGCAGTCCTACAGGTAGTTTTAACAGCAGTCCTACAGGTAGTTTTAACAGCAGTCCTACAGGTAGTTTTAACAGCAGTCCTACAGGTAGTTTTAACTGTAGTCCTACAGGTAGTTTTAACAGCAGTCCTACAGGTAGTTTGCAGTCCTACAGGTAGTTTTAACAGCAGTCCTACAGGTAGTTTCAACAGTAGTCCTACAGGTAGTTTTAACAGCAGTCCTACAGGTAGTTTTAACAGCAGTCCTACAGGTAGTTTTAACTGTAGTCCTACAGGTAGTTCTATGTCGTTATGGCTTTGCTCAGCACCTGTCTGCATATATCTCGCTTCAGCGTATATACACTGAATAAAAAATTCCACCATGTACCTTTACATGCCAGCATTCATCTGGCCACACCCTCATCCGCTTATCTACATAAGCAGGGGTGGGGCCACACACTCATCTCCTTATCAAATTTCATCACAAGCTAAGTGCTGCTCACATGCCCACTTGACGTGGAGACAAATATTTAGTCTGAGGAAAGGAAGAACAAGGAGATACGTTGACATCATCTTTATTTTCTCTCTCACTATTTTCGAGAAAATACGGCGATATTGTCTTTGTTACTGGAGTGTCTGGTTCATTCCGACCTTCAACGGCTTTTTCGTATTAGGAGCTCACGCCGCTGACATGCCTCCCAACTACAATCCTCCTTGCTGCGGCTGGATGGGGTTGCCCTCCAGCAACACAGTTGGACTGTAGGACGCACCGACTGTTGTGAGAAGCGGTGGTTTCCAGGTTGGGTACGTACTGTTTTGCTTGCGAGCTCTGGCTGTTGTTGATGCTCTGGGGGTTAGCTAACAATTTACGAAGCGCCGACTCCAGGCTAGGGTCCTCTGCTCGGCTTAAACGGCGGTCGGGGGATCTTGGTCTGACGCCCATGATGGCTAATCTAGTGGGTTGCGCTAGGTCCTGGTGATCCCGGGATTCTAGAGCGGATGCTTCTCTGTCCCGTGCAGGCCCCATCTTTCATATACAAATGGAAGTATACCCTAACGAGGAAATGTGGGCATAGGATCTTCTTTATCGGAAGTTCCATGCTCAAAGGGCCCCGTGTATGTCTGGATCACCGTTGACAACTGTGTTCTGACATTTCTTTTTCTTTTCCCTGTTAGGGGAGGGATTGGGACAGCGGCCTGTCTGAAGTGTGGCTTGTTATGTCATTGTATGCAGTTCAGGTGATAGCTGCTTAGCTTGCGTGCTAGTTGTGGACTACTGTGTTAGTGTGACCGGTGTACTCTGACGGCGTTGTGTATTAAGTTAGCTGCGCAGCTGTTAGCTGCGGCGTTAGCTCGCTGTGTTTACCAGGCTGGTATACGTTAGCTTGTTGCTATCAGCCGAACGGCTGTTAGCTTAATGCTACACTGTTGAACGTTTTCTGTGACTATAACATGCCTTAAACACTCTGACTACGACGTCATCTTTGACAGAGGATGTTAGTCGAACCTACCGGGAGCCCGGCCGGCGAGGACTGCGTCAACATGGAGAACCGTAGCGGCTGGGTGGCGCAGCGACGCTGCCCTCGTCGTCAACACAGGAATGCTGTGTTTAACGTCGGTGTCCCGTTAGCCAGACTGCAGTTCGCTTGGCCTGCGCTCACGGTAGGTAGGTCCCGACCGGACCTTAAACACTTCTTCTTCCTTGTTCTAAATGTTTTGTAATAACGATGTTTTCCAAAACGGGTGTTGCTGAAATTCATTTAGGATACGACGCGTGTTGTGTGTGAATTGTCTTGTCACTGGTATAGCTTCTCTCTCCATACAAATCGGGTTGTTGTTTTACATGTGTAAAAATTATCTGGTTAGTTGTGTTGAGAACATCATGTGTGTTCAGGTACCGTGAACTCACAACTAAGGGGGTTAATTAACCTATAAAGCTATGCTTAGTGACATATGAGTGAAGAATGAATTCTTTTCTCAGCCTGTAATGACAATGAACAGTGTGTTCACGTATTAACAGGGTTACCTGTTCAACTGGGCCGTATCAAGGGTAAGGTAGGAGGGGTGATCCCCCCGGTTTCCCTGGGGCTTCCCCACCCTCCTCTCAGACATGTTGTTTACAATATATTGTGTCACTGTGTTTGTGGGGATACGATGTAACCCTTAGCTTAGTTGCTGGGGTTGTGCTAACCGCTTGAGAAACTATATTTCCCTAAAGAAAAGATTGTTTGGTCGCTTTTCGTGTGTGCTTAGCAAGGCCTGTGGCCGATACTAATCGAGGATTCTGTATTCTCTCGTTATGAAAAACGGCGTTCCTCTGTAGCAAGAGTGTACTTGCCATTTTTTGTTGTGATGAAGGGTTGTGTGCTTGTGATCTACAACTGGGTTAGGTTGGCCACAGAAGCACATGTGTAAGTCTGGTACCGGGGCTCTTAAAGGGGCCCTCTCTATTCTGTGTTTTTTCCTTATTAAAAATCAGATAGCAGGTTAGCACATGAGCTGTGTGAAGCTGTTAGACACTTCATGTAGCTGACTATGACTGTGTTATGTTCTTTTTTGTCATTACATCGTATCATGGGTGTGGGGTCGTAAAGGGGTGAACTGGTAATCCTTTCCTCCCCTTTTTGATTGGTCAGGGGTTAAAACATCCTGTCCTTCAAGGTTCCTGTCACGTTGCTGTTTGGCACGTTACAGGGTAAGAGGGGGGGGGGGGTTTCCTGGTCCCACGCCCTGGAAGATTGGGCGTGTGCACCGCAGAAATTCCCCCGCCATAGAGTACGTCACTGTGCGCATCTCTGTTGGTAAGACTTCCGTGAGTTGTTCAGGTCCGTGTGATGGATCTGTTTCAGGGAGTTGTCAGAGCTCCTCCTCACGAAGCTCCTCCTCGGGCCTTCTGTGAGTTAGGACCCTGTGAGGGAGCCTCCTCAGAGTTCAGAGCCTCCTCCTCAGATTGTCAAGGTGAGTAGAACTTCAAAAAGGAGTCCTGCTCTATTGTGTGTGTATTCGATTCAATTCGATTATTGAGTGTGTATTGGTTCAGTGCCTCCTCCTCGGAGAGCCCTAACCCAAATTTTACATAGCTCAATGTTGCAATATATTCTTTTCAATCTATACAGCTCGCGTGGGAAGTCTCTCTGGGGATTTCCGTCTCCTCCCTATGGCGAGGATGGTGGGATGTAAAAATGTAAACAGTTTTACCCTCAGCTGCGTCACATGGGATTCATGTCAGTCTGTGTTTCTTTCTTTTTTGAATAAAAAGAGGAAGGTACATGAAGCACGACGGCTCCGTGTCGTTCTCCCAGGCGACTTGGAGGAACAATGTTTGGTGTCTTGCTAGACTATCCATTGATGTGTTTGGGTCTCGACGCATACATAGTGCTGGCTCGGTGTGTTTCTGTTAAAGAATCACACAGGGGCTAAGTGCGCCTTGGTTGCTTGTTAAAACAGCGTTTTTATAGGGCAACTGGGATGGAGTTTTGTCTCTTCCGAGCGCCAGTTTACTAGGTTGTCTCGATGAATTCTCGTTCATATCTGGGGGATGTTAACGGAATATATCTAAACATAGGTAGAGGGGTCTCACGCCCTTGGGGTGGGCCACTGAGCACGGTCCAAATGGGACCATCTGGGTGGCGCCCTCTTTTCATGTTTTAGATCGACATGCATACCTACCCCCTCTTCTGGAGTGGGCATGTCGGCGTGGTTAGGACATGGGACTGGTCTGGTTGCGCTGGTCCGGGTCAGTTAACCCGTTGTCCGCCGGGGATGCAGATCTGCTGTTCTGGTACCTTGAGGGACTTGTGCTTTTTTCGGGGGGAAAAATGTCGGGTCGGTCCGGGTGTCACAGGGTTAGGCGCTATGGAGACCCTTTGTTGGGTACATATTGTACTCTGCACTATCGTAATGGCTTACGGCCATACCAACCTGTACACGCCCGATCTCGTTCGATCTCGGACGCTACGCAGGCTCGGCCCTGGTTAGTACTTGGTTGGGAGACCGCCTGGGAATACCAAGTGCGGTGTGCTTAGGGCTGGTTCTCCATTCTTTTCGCTCCTCTCTCACGCGTGGCGAAGAGGGGGCTGTTGGGGTGGTCTTGGACCTCCTCTGGTAACCCGGTGCTTCCCGTGCCGCCGGGCCCGGTCCGAAGTAAAGTTTCGTTGATACCGTAGGCCTGGGATAACCCTTTTTTGAAAACTGAAACACTTGTACTGCGGTATAGCCAGTGTATGCCCGCAGGTGTGTTTTGGAGTTTTTTCTTGAGGGGTTATAGGAACAATTACCGTCTGTACAGAGAGGGTGGTTGATTCCCTGGTGTGTTGGAGCAGAGTCAACTCCCGGGTTACCCGGTTGAGTGTGCCCCTGCACGTTCATGACGTCTGCCAATCATGTCAGCCTTCTCTGCCTCGACCCCTCTGGGTGTTTTCTTTTTTAATGGAGGCTTTGTCATGCAACAACGCCAGCATACGCCCCTTCCGCCGGGGGGGCTGTTTTCAGCTGACTCCTTTGGCGCCTGTCTCGTCCGCAGTGCTCCAGGCTCAGGTTACAGCCTGTTGCCTGGTTTCCCCGGTGCGCTGCCTGCTTCCGTTGGTTAGCCTTTTTTGTGTGCTTACGGCCATGCTGACTGCCTGTTCTGCAGGGTCAGTGTGCCAGGCGGTGTGCTATTGGGGGGAAAGGGCCCGCTCTTGGAGGGGCCTTATCCGAATACGCTGGCGATGTGGGGGGCAGTGTCACTAAGTGACCACCTGGTGGGGTCTTGATGCCTGGCGTCATTGACCACTCCGGGCCCCCGTTTTCCAGGGGATCCAGTCCCTTCAGTGGGTCTGGGTCTTCCTTCGCGCTCCGCTGCTACGGCCTTGCCACGGGGTTGGGTTTGCTCTTGACCCCGTGATTTCTGGGGGCAGTAACGAGGTTGTTCCTTCCGTTCGTTCCCGGGTGGCATGCGGGTTGTGCATGTGTGTAGTCGTGGGGTCAAGCCACGGTCTGCTCACCCTGTACGTTGAGTTGCTTGAGTGCCTCTTCGCACGGTCGGATCCGTCGCCCTCCCGTGAACCTCCAATAGGGGGGGTATCCTCCATTAGGGAGGGTCGGGGGGGCTCGGTCCTCCCCGGTCTGATGGTTGTGGGGGGCCTCAGCGGGGTACATTCGTCGGGCTATGGCTCCGCTCAGCCCCTGTTATGCAGACAGGTGCTGAGCAAAGCCATAACGACATAGAACGAAGGGTTATGTATATAACCCAGTTCTATGAGTTATGGTGCGCTCAGCACCTGGACGCCGCTGCGGCCCTTGATTTTTCATTGTGGTGAAATTTGTTGGGAAGGAGATGAGTGTGTGGCCCCACCCCTGCTTATGTAGGTAAGCGGATGGGGGTGTGGCCAGATGAATGCTGGCATGTAAAGGTACATGGTGGAATTTTTTATTCAGTGTATATACGCTGAAGCGAGATATATGCAGACAGGTGCTGAGCGCACCATAACTCATAGAACTGGGTTATATACATAACCCTTCGTTTTAACTGTAGTCCTACAGGTAGTTTTAACAGCAGTCTTACAGGTAGTTTTAACAGCAGTCCTACAGGTAGTTTTAACAGCAGTCCTACAGGTAGTTTTAACAGCAGTCCTACAGGTAGTTTTAACTGTTTTTTGGCTGGGTTTTTTATCGCTTTATTGAGGAATGGGAGACAGAGTGGGGGGAAGACATTCGGCAAATAACGACGGGTTCGGGAGTCCAACCCGGGTCGGCCGTGTCGCGGCTGAGCGCGCTATGTGGTTCGCCACTGGGGCGCCCCTACAGGTAGTTTTAACTGTAGTCCTACAGGTAGTTTTAACAGCAGTCCTACA
Source organism: Notolepis coatsorum (assembly GCF_963971535.1). NCBI lineage: Eukaryota > Metazoa > Chordata > Actinopteri > Aulopiformes > Paralepididae > Notolepis > Notolepis coatsorum. The sequence continues at coordinate 109,556,972 of NC_140175.1, forward strand.
GGTAGTTTTGACTGCAGTCCTACAGGTAGTTTTGACTGCAGTCCTACAGGTAGTTTTGGCCTAGGCAGAAAGCGCTGCATCAATGGAGCTCATAACAAAAAATCTGTATGTTTACGTGACAAATAATTTTTTTTTTAAATGTGTAATAGGAAAAATTCTGTTCTTCTGATCAAAATAGTAAAAACAATTCATATAAATTGCATGGGTTAAATGAGCTTTGGCTTAGAGGAGTGCTCTCCTCTGGCCAGCTAGGAGACACTGAAGAAGAGGAGTGCTCTCCTCTGGCCAGCTAGGAGACACTGAAGAAGAGGAGTGCTCTCCTCTGACCAGCTAGGAGACACTGAAGAAGAGGAGTGCTCTCCTCTGGCCAGCTAGGGGACACTGAAGAAGAGGAGTGCTCTCCTCTGGCCAGCTAGGAGACACTGAAGAAGAGGAGTGCTCTCCTCTGGCCAGCTAGGGGACACTGAAGAAGAGGAGTGCTCTCCTCTGGCCAGCTAGGAGACACTGAAGAAGAGGAGTGCTCTCCTCTGATCAACTAGGGGACACTGAAGAAGAGGAGTGCTCTCCTCTGGCCAGCTAGGGGACACTGAAGAAGAGGAGTGCTCTCCTCTGATCAACTAGGAGACACTGAGGAAGAGGAGTGCTCTCCTCTGATCAACTAGGAGACACTGAGGAAGAGGAGTGCTCTCCTCTGGCCAGCTAGGAGACACTGAAGAAGAGGAGTGCTCTCCTCTGATCAGCTATAGGAGACACTGAAGAAGAGGAGTGCTCTCCTCTGGCCAGCTAGGAGACACTGAGGAAGAGGAGTGCTCTCCTCTGGCCAGCTAGGAGACACTGAGGAAGAGGAGTGCTCTCCTCTGGCCAGCTAGGAGACACTGAAGAAGAGGCGGAGACAATTGATCTTAGAGAGAGGGGTGGGGGCTGTAGCCGTTGGCCTCTCAGCTAGATGTGAACTAAGCTATTGTTTGGGGCGACCAAAAGGGATTCCTCAACAAAACACACATGCGCGCCTGCCTACCTGCTTCTGGCTGAGGTAGTCCATGCCTCTGGCCACGTCAGCAGCAAACTGCAGTAGCTGCTGTGAGGAGAGCGTGGAGGCGGTGCTGTTGGCGATGGCAAATGCTGGGTCAGTCTCCAGAACTCTGCTCTTCCTCAGGAAGTCCAGAAGGTTGCCATGAGGAGCATACTCTATGGCTAGATAGAGGTAACCTGAGAGAGACAAGAAGGCTGCTATGAGGAGCATAGTACTCTATGGCTAGATAGAGGTGACCTGAGAGAGACAAGAAGGCTGCTATGAGGAGCATAGTACTCTATGGCTAGATAGAGGTGACCTGAGAGAGACAAGAAGGCTGCTATGAGGAGCATAGTACTCTATGGCTAGATAGAGGTGACCTGAGAGAGACAAGAAGGCTGCTATGAGGAGCATAGTACTCTATGGCTAGATAGAGGTGACCTGAGAGAGACAAGAAGGCTGCTATGAGGAGCATAGTACTCTATGGCTAGATAGAGGTGACCTGAGAGAGACAAGAAGGCTGCTATGAGGAGCATAGTACTCTATGGCTAGATAGAGGTGACCTGAGAGAGACAAGAAGGCTGCTATGAGGAGCATAGTACTCTATGGCTAGATAGAGGTAACCTGAGAGAGACAAGAAGGCTGCTATGAGGAGCATAGCACTCTATGGCTAGATAGAGGTGACCTGAGAGAGACAAGAAGGCTGCTATGAGGAGCATAGCACTCTATGGCTAGATAGAGGTGACCTGAGACATAAATAAAGTAATACCATATGATAAGATAAGATGATCCTTTATTAATCCCCTTGGGGAAATGCAGGTGTCAAAGCAGCATGGGGAGGGGGATTTAGAGCTTCACAGTCCGATAATATACTATAATATAAATATACAATATAAAAAGTACAAAATACAAGATACAAGTACAAGGTACAGTAAGTAGGTAGCAACAACAATAGCAGCAGTGGTGGCACCAAAAGTGGTAACAGAAGTGGTTCAGTATGTACAGTATGAACAATATGAAAACTATGAGCTGTGTGGACATATTAACACTAGTGCAGTATTATAGCAGGACAGAGACTGACTATTAAAAATAAATATGAGCAAATAAATAAATATGAGTACTGAAGACACGGTATGAACAGAATTAACACTATGAACACTACAGTATAAACAATATGCGTAATTATATAACAGAGAATAAGACTAATAATGACTGGTATGAGTGTGAAGGAGTATGCCAATGATATACGGGTGAATGGGTGGATGGATATGAGTGCACGTGGTGAGAATAGGGTCAATAGGAGTCATCCCTCTAGTTGTTCTCGAGTTCTGACGCCGTTGGTTCTCGTGGCAGCAGAGCCGGCCGTCCGAGCCATTGGTTGAAGAGCCTGATGGCTGCCGGTATAAAGGACCGGCCCAGGCGGTTTGTGGTGTGTCGGGGAGGGGATGAGTCTTTGGCTGAACGTGCTCTTCATTCTGGCTAGCTCCTCGTAGAGTGGGTGAGAGGGGTTCTCCAGGATGGCTTCTAGTTTTGTCCTCATCCTCCTCTCAGCCACCACCTCTAGATTATCCAGCTCACCACCCACTACTGAGCTAGCCTTCTTCACCAGCTTGTTCAGCTTGCTGGAGTCCCTCGAGCTGATGTTGCCCCCCCCAGCACACCACAGCAAAAAAGAGGACGCTGGCTACAACCGAGAAAGATAGCAGCAGTCGGTTGCACACGTCTAACGACCTGAGTCTCCTCCGGAAGAACAACCTGCTCTCTTCCTGTAGAGGGCCTCAGTGTTGTCCGACCAGTCCAGTTTTTTGTTTAGGTGTACCCGAAGGAACTTGTAGGACTCCACCATCTACAAGTTCTTTGATGTGTATGAGTTTAGAAGTAAAGAGAATATGTTTGGTTCACTATATTGACACAATATGGGGGAACGTGGTATTGTGAAATAAAGTATATTATAGGTAGTTAGCATAATTATGTGTATGTGTTATTTGTATGGGGTCTAGTACAGGTTGTTATATGTGCCGTATATGGAACTCGGTCAACGACGGTGGATAATATCATTCAGTGTTGTTTGGTGATTGATATTTTCATATTGAACTTTCATATTGAACTTCTGGGCTAGGAGGGCACAGACAAACACAGACATGCACACAAAGGCACATAACGTTACACAAGTCAATGAATGAAGACACACACACACACACACACACAGGCACACACACACAGGCACACACACACACACACACAGGCACACACACACACCTACACACACACACACACACACACACACACACACACACACACACACACACACACACACACACACACACACACACACACACACACACACACACACACGCACACATACACACACACACACACACAGTACCCAGTATATTGCTAGTATATTACCCAGTATATTGCTAGCCAATGTACAATCAATTGACAATAAACTGGACGATATCCGAGCAAGGATTCAATACCAAAGAGACGTTAGAGATTGTAACGTTCTCTGCTTCACCGAGACGTGGCTGTCGCCGGACGTCCCAGATCACGCAATTCAACCAGCCGAACACTTCTTCATCCACCGCAAGGATCGTACAGCAGAGTCCGGCAAACAACGTGGAGGAGGTATCGCCTTCATGTTTAACAACAATTGGAGCGATCCAACTAACGTGAAGGAATTATCCAACCACTGCTGCCCAGACCTGGAATATATAACCATCAAGTGTCGTCCTTTCTTCCTCCCGAGGGAGTTAACGGCGATCGTCCTGATCGGAGTGTATATTCCACCGCAAGCCAGTAACAACGTCGCGCTCTCCAGACTCCACGATGAGGTAAATAGAATACAAGCGGCGAACGTTAACGCCGCCATTTTAGTGCTGGGTGATTTCAATAGCGCCAATCTGAGAAAGGTATTACCTGACTTCTATCAGCATGTGACTTGCAACACCAGAGGCGGTAACATCCTAGATCACTGTTACACGCAATTTAAAGGTGGCTACAAGGCTCATTCTGATAGTGGCTTTGGTAAATCAGATCACGCGTCCATTTTTCTTTCACCAAAGTACAAACAGAGAATCAAAAGTACTCCTGTAGTCTCGCGAGAGGTGCAGAAATGGGATTTGACGTCAGAGGAGACGCTCCAGGCTGCGTTTGACTGCACAGACTGGAACGTGTTCCGCGACACAGATAACATTAATGTCTACACGGAGGCAGTGCTGGACTATGTTTGTACTTTGGTGGAAGAAACAATCCCCACTACCAAAATGAGAGTTTACCCAAATCAAAAACCCTGGGTAGACAAATCCGTCCGTGAAGCTCTGAGAGAGCGCACCAAAGCATACAACGACGGCCTAGTGGCAGGCAACATGAATGACCACAAGGTGGCGCGACACAACGTAAGGAGGACAGTGACAGAGGCCAAACGGCGCTACAGGGATAAAATTGAACTCCAGTTTGAACAAGCTGACTCTAGAGCTATGTGGCAGGGGCTCAAAACGATGACAGACTACAAAGGCGCCTCCCTCAAACTGAACAGTGACATCTCCTTAGCAAATGACCTCAATACCTTCTATGCGAGGTTTGATGCTGGTAATAACAACACCAGCCCACAAGCCACGGCAATGGGGGGGGGGGGTCGGCTGCTGATGGAGACGCAGTGTTCAGGGTAACAGAGCATGAGGTGAGGCGGACCTTTAAAAAAGTGAATATCAGGAAGGCAGCAGGTCCGGACGGCATCCCCGGCCGCGTCCTAAAAGTCTGTGCCGACCAACTGGCCCCAGTATTCACTGACATATTTAACCTGTCCTTAGAACAGGCTGTCATCCCCACCTGCCTGAAGAAGTCCACTATTATCCCTGTACCCAAAAAATCCAAGCCTGCTTGCCTCAACGACTACCGCCCTGTAGCTCTCACCTCCATAGCCATGAAGTGCTTTGAGAAGCTAGTAAAGGGCTACATCTGCTCCTCCCTCCCCATCAACATGGACCCCCTGCAATTTGCATACCGCCCCAACAGGTCCACGGAGGACGCCATAGCCCATGTGCTGCACACAGCAGCATCACACCTGGACAAGAGGCAGGGGAACTATGTGAGAATGCTATTCATCGACTACAGCTCGGCATTCAATACCATAGTCCCCTCCATACTCATAGCCAAGCTCAGGGACCTGGGCTTGAACTATGACCTCTGCCAGTGGGTCTTGGACTTCCTGACTGGCAGACCCCAGGTGGTGAGAGCAGGCAACTGCACCTCCTCATCCATCACCCTCAACATAGGGGCCCCCCAGGGCTGTGTTCTGAGTCCCCTCCTCTACTCCCTGTACACACACGACTGTGTGGCTCAGCGGAGTAGCAATACAATCATCAAATTTGCTGACGACACAGTGGTGGTGGGCCTGATCTCTGCCAACGACGAGAGGGCCTACCTGGAAGAGGTCAAGGTCCTGGCGGGATGGTGCCAGGAAAACAGCCTCTCCCTGAACGTCAGCAAAACAAAGGAGATGATTGTGGACTTCAGGAGGTCGGGGGTCAAGGACTACAGCCCCCTCAGCATCGACGGGGCACCGGTTGAGAGAGTCAACAGCTTTAAGTACCTCGGAGCCTACATATCCGAGGACTTGACATGGACCACACACATTGACAGTGTTGTGAAGAAGGCACGACAACGCCTCTACTTCCTCAGGCGCCTAAGGAAGTTCCAAGTCAGTCAGAAGATCCTTAAGAACTTCTACTCATGTACAATAGAGAGCATCTTGACTGGCAACATCACCTCCTGGTTTGGGAATAGCACTGCACAAGACCGAAGCAGACTACAAAGAGTGACACGTTCAGCCGAACGCACAATTGGAGGGGGGCTCCCCACCCTCCAGAACATTTACAACAAGCGTTGCAAGGGCAAGGCTAAGAGAATCATTAAAGACTCCAGTCACCCGAACAACTGCCTCTTTGAACTGCTGCGGTCAGGCAAGCGATACCGGAGTCTCAAGGCGAGCACAGAAAGACTCAGAAGAAGCTTCTATCCCCAGGCCATCAGGCTGCTAAACGAACAATGAACACTACACAACAACAACCACCAAAACGCACATAGCACACACATCCACACGCACACACTCACTTTAAACAAACACACTGTAGCACCCACTCCACACACTTTATAGCACACACCCACTTTAAACAAACACACTGTAGCACCCACTCCCCACACTTTATATTTATTGATGAAGGATTGCACTACAACTCGTACACCTTACTGTAAATTGTACCTAAATTGTACCTCATCCCATTTCTGCTTTGCACTATATAGTACTGTACATTAGTACACTGCATAGTATTGTATATTATATGGTAACTCAGAACATTGTACATATGTCTATACCTAACACTGTGACCTCATTTTCTTCTTCTAAATTACATGCTATACTATGTTATTTGATGTTATTCGATACTATCTTGTCTTAGCACAGTCTCTGGAGCGAAACAGTAAGAAGCATTTTGTATGAAAGTATTCTGTACTTCTGTATGACAACTATTAAAGAAACTTGAAACTTGAAACTTGAGTACCTCTGTGTTCACAGGCCCCCAGTAGGTTGATGATGTTGGGGTGGTGCCCCAGCTTACACAGCACCTCCAACTCTCCAGCGAAGTCACGGTGGTCATCTTTAGAGGCATACTCTGGGACACACACACACACACACACACACACACACACACACACACACACATGCACACACAGAGAGACATTTGACTATGTCTCCATGAACAATCTAATTTTTAACATAGCTCATTTGACCAAGGTCTGAAGCCTAGTAAGACTAATATCTCCCTTGACCTGAAGCCTAGTAAGACTAGTATCTCCCTTGACCTGAAGCCTAGTAAGACTAATATCTCCCTTGGTCTGAAGCCTAGTAAGACTAATATCTCTCTTGGTCTGAAGCCTAGTAAGACTAATATCCCCCTTGGTCTGAAACCTAGTAAGCCTGATATCTCTCTTGGTCTGAAGCCTAGTAAGACTAATATCCCCCGTGACCAGGGGGGGATTCCCCTTTGGCTAATTGGTAGATCAGTGGTTCTCAAACAGGTAGGTGACAGCGGATTGGAAAGTAAAATAAAATTATAATTATTTTATTTATTATTATTATTGTTTATTTTTTTAATGTTCTGGCAACATATTTTGGCTAAATATGCCTCATTTTATAAATGTGTATTGATAACATAGTGCTGTAATTACATGATCTAATAAATATGCATGATCAAGTTCAACAACGTGTGCTTTTATTTTGATATTTCTTTATTCCACGTTGAAATTATGCGATACAATATTATTAAGTGTGGGGTCCGCAAAGAAATTCCTAAATAAAATGTTGTCACGGTATGAAAAACGTTGAGAACCCCTACAGAAGGAGCAGGCCCCCTACCCTTCATGCGCTTGATGGCGGCGTCCATCCTCAGCCCGTCCTTCTTGATGCGGGCCTTCAGGACCTGGCCGAAGTTGCCCTCGCCAATGACGTCCTGGAACTTGATGTCGCTCCACTCCAGGGTGGGGTAGGCCAGGCTGGGCTCCGGGCTCCTGGTGAGCTTCTTGTTGGGGGGGTTCATGGCACTGGTGCTGAACTGAACCGCAGGCTCCTCTCTCTGGGAAGCGGAGCCGGTGAAGAGAGCATACTGGTCATTTATTTTTAAAGACACAAACATTGAAATGTATGGACATAGTGAAATTCAAAAACGGCACAAATTATGTTCAAAGCAAGGAATAATGTACTGCCGGGTATTATTCAAAAAATATTTAGGGATCGAGAGGGAAAATATGATTTAAGAAGGAATTATACATTTAAAACAACCCCATGTCCGCACTACTCTTAAAGGGTTGAGTGTTTCAGTTGGTGGTGTGATCCTGTGGAATGGCTTAGATAAAGAAACAAAAATGAGCAAGAACATTGTACAGTTCAAAAATAGATATAGGAAAACTCTCACAAAAACGAGGAGCTCTAAAATTGTTATTTTATATATTTTTATTTCTGCTAACATTTGTGTTATTTTTTTATTGATGTTTATTTTGTTTGTTATTTTAGGTTTGTAAGAGATCTTGTTTTATGTATGATATTGTGAGGAAGGGGCAGGACTAGAGACGCATTTGCTTCTCGAACTCATTTCTTTATCATTTAATGAAGAATGTAAGATTTCATTTAAAAAAAAAAAGGTCATTAGTTTAGCATTTTTATTGTGTTTTTTTATATGGTTGATTGTTCGAGATAAAATAAACTCAACTCAAGATACAGGTTCAAGCCCCAGGTCAGAGCAGGTTAGGCAGGGAGAGGCTATTGACCAAATTCGCAGCCGTTTGGCTCTTATGTCATGCTGCTCAGGATGTGATTCCTTGCATGACGTAAGAGCAAAATGGTTGCCATGTGAATACAGTGTGGTCGATAGATGGTTTCAACGTTGACAACAAAAACAAACATAAATGCACACAATGTGCAAAACCACCCAGCCAACCAGAGGCTGCTTGTCATCTATTCAGCAACCCTGTGAGGCCCAAATTAAATTGACATTATCAACTTCAGAGGCCAGAATGTGGGACCTATAAACACATTTACCATCCAATAGCATTGTGAGGCTGAACAACAGGACCCATTGACTATGTAAATGTGATCAGAAAATAAAAAATAAACATTTACAGACTTTTCTTTAAATAGCTAAAAGCTAAAAGTGATGTTGTAATTTTGCAACTGAGGGTCTTTAACCCTTTCACTGCCGCACTACCAAATGGTTAACCCTTTCACTGCGACAATACACAGAAGGTTAACCCTTTCACTGCCACACGACAGACCGTCGGTTGTGTGATCGTAAAGGGTTGACCTTCTGTCGTGTGGCAGTGAAAGGGTTAAGCTGCGGGTGCCTCTGAGAGTCTGTGGGACACCTGTGTTGTGGTACACAGTACGGGCTTGCATGGGCTTAAACAGTGGTGCAAAACATGCTCTATTTCTGCTGGGCCGGTAAACTCACTCTTATTATTCTATGAACAATATTCAACGTGGCGTTAAAAGGTAATGAACCCACCACTATATTCTGGAAGGCTTGGACCATCCTCCTCTGGAAGGTGGCTCTCTTCAGCTGCAGGACGATGCAGAAGGCCAGGAGGATGGTGATGCAGGTCATACCTGCTGAACCCAGGATGGCAAAGAACAGCATGCTGCCCTCACCACCCAGAGTAGAGAGACCTGGAGAGAGGGAAGGAGGGAGGGAGGGAGGGAGGGAGGGAGGGAGGGAGGGAGGGAGGGAGGGAGGGAGGGAGGGAGGGAGGGAGGGAGGGAGGGAGGGAGGGAGGGAGGGAGGGAGGGAGGGAAGGGTGAGGGTGGGAGAGAGGGAGGCAGGGAGGCAGGGAGGGAGGGAGGGAGGGAGGGAGGGAGGGAGGCAGGGAGGGAGGGAGGGAGGGAGGGAGGGAGGGAGGGGTGAGGGTGGGAGAGAGGGAGGCAGGGAGGGAGGGAGGGAGGGAGGGAGGGAGGGAGGGAGGGAGGGAGGGAGGGAGGGAGGGAGGGAGGGAGGGAGGGAGGGGGGAGGGAGGGAGAGGGGAGGGAGGGAGGCAGGGAGGGAGGAGAGAGGGAGGGAAGGAGAGAGGGAGGGAGGGAGGAGAGATGGAGAGAGGGAGGGAGGGAGGAGAGAGGGAGGGAGGGAGATGGGAAGTAGGGAGAAGGGGAGAGAGGGGGATGGAGAATGGGAGAGAGGGGGGATAGAAGATATGGAGGGGAGAAGAGTGGGGAGAGGGGGAGGGAGAAAAGGAGAGAGAGAAGGGAGAGGTAGGAGGGAGAAGAGAAGAGAAGGAGGGAGGGAGGGAGGGAGAGAGGAAGGGGGAGAGAGAGGGAGGGAGAGAGGGAGGAAGAGAGGGAGGGGGGAGAGAGGGAGAAATGGGAGGGAGGGAGGGAGAGGGGGAGAGATGGAAAGTAGGGAGAAGGCGAGAGATGGGGAGGGAGAGAGGGAGAAATGGGAGAGAGGGAGCGATGGGAGGGAGGGAGGGGGGAGAAGAGGAGGGAGAGAAGGAGGGAGAAGGATAGAGGATAGGGAGGGGAGAGGAGTGGGGGGGAGAGGGGGATGGAGCGAAGGGGGAAATAAAGAGAAAGATATGAAGAGAGAACACGGGAGGAGGAGAACCAGTGAGCAGGGGAGGGAAGAACAGGTGAAAGAGAACAAAGACATATTAAAAGAGATATAAGGAAGAAGAGAGAGTGGATAAGGATATATCGGAGGGGACAAGGATGTAGTGGATGAGGGAGGGAAGGAAGGAGACAGAAAATAAATGGTTGTGAAATCAGGGATCAATCTATCCTCTTCACACACATCCTCTTCAAACTAAACAGGCAAACATAGACAGGTAGACATTGTGGAGGAATTGTTCCTGTTACACATTTTACATTTACATTTTTAAATGTTTTATTTGTCACGTCAACAGAGGCCAGCAATCAAGACAGGCAAATACACACACACACACACACGCACACACACACACACGCACACACACACACACGCACACACAGACACACACATTTGAATATTTTATTTGGTTCC